>NW_025963798.1:410000-496127 GCF_023055435.1 Haliotis rufescens
GGTCTTCAGCAATCCATGCTTGTTGTATGAGGCGACTAACGAGATCCGGGTGGTCAGGCTCGCTGACTTGGTTGATACATGTCATCGTATCCCATTTGCGTGGAACGATGCTTATGATGTCAATCACTGGATTGTCTGGTCCAGACTCGATTATTTACAGACCGCCGTCATGTATCTAAAATATTGCTGAGTGCGGCGTAATACAAAAAAACAAACAAATCGTCCTTCAGTTGAGGGCGTCGTGTTTGCGACTTAGCATGATAAGTCGTGTATTATAAACAAGTTCACGGTGTTTGCAAGGGCAGTTCAACATCTGCCTCTTAACGGAAATATGTCTGAAACTCCAAAAGCTTATATTCGAAGTGTAAATGTTCCAATAATCCTGTTTTTCGTTCATATAATAATGTCCCACGTGTATTTACCCTATCATTGATCTGACAGTAACGTGACCCTTATCAAACAAAACACGTTTCGTCATAAAGTGGCTTTTAAATACCTATTGATGAAATGAAAGAATTTAATTATATATTCGTGACAATAAACCCAAACATTGGATAACAAAGGTTGAACCGGCAATCACATATGGCACGTAGCGCTCTGTGTAGAGGTTAGGGGCGTTGACCATTGTCGTAGAGTTGCAACGATGACACGTGTAGCTGTTACCAATCAAGGCCAAATTGGGAGCGCACGTTGACCAAATTACCGAAGATCAAACGTGGACATTCGATTGAAAATAATCATTACAATATGGCGTTGCTCTACAAGGTTTAGACACGACTCAGGTTACAGTTGGCATTGAACAGCGACAGCAACAACTACACAGGAACGTCGTCACAAACCTGATCTACTACTACTGCTACTACTACTACTACTACTACTACTGTTACTGTTACTACTACTATTACTGTTACCGCTACTGCTACTACTACTACTTTTACTGCTACTACAGCTACTACTACTGCTTCTACTGTACCTACTACTACTGCTACTACTTTTACTGCTACTACTACTACATTTACTGCTACTACTACTACTTCTACTGCACCTACTACTACTGCTACTACTTTTACTGCTACTACTACTACATTTACTGCTACTACTACTGCTTCTACTGCACTACTACTACTGCTAGTACTTTTACTGCTACTACTACTACATTTACTGCTACTACTACTGCTTCTACTGCACCTACTACTACTGATACTACTACTACATTTACTGCTACTACTACTGCTTCTACTGCACTACTGATACTACTACTACTTTTACTGCTACTACTACTGCTTCTACTGCACTACTGATACTACTACTACTTTTACTGCTACTACTACTGCTTCTACTGCACTACTGATACTACTACTACATTTACTGCTACTACTACTGCTTCTACTGCACTACTGATACTACTACTACTTTTACTGCTACTACTACTGCACCTACTACTACTGCACCTACTTTTTCTGCTACTACTACTGCTACTACAACAACTGCTTCTGCTACTTCAGCCACTACTTTCACTCATCATGCTGCATTTCTTTCCCACACCCTCCCGACACCCATCCGGCACACCCCCCACACCCCACACCCCACACACACCCACCCCACATACAACTCACATGCTGTCGTGATGTCGTCAGCCGTGTGTCTGTTTCTGTACATATTAATGTTTCAGTTTCACTTACAATCGTCCGGTTTAACTTATCCGAACACGCAGAACACCATTAAATACTTGGCCCCAAGACCACCGAGGGGGTTATCCGCATTGCGTCCACTACACATGGGGTGCATTATGAAGTCAACGATTTAATGCAACAAAAAAACTCCAATGAGAGTGTCCCAATACAACAGTGTATGTATTACAGGGGCCCCGACAGATGACTCTGGACCCCCTGCTGTGTGTCTGTCTGTGTCAACACAGACACCACACCTGGCCTGTTGCGTCTGTGGAGTACGATAACGGAGACGTGCTTGGCCAATGACCCGTCTTAACGTAGAAGCGGCAGCGATCGCTGATGACATATATTTAATCCCGATTCACTTGACAACATTGTCATTTTTCTCTAGACTGACACTTCTAGGTTTATGTAGCTGTTCGACCGACCCTCGTTATTACGACCCCAGTTATACTGAACCCCTGTCGTTCCGGACCACCGTGAGCGGGGCATGCAACAGATCCCGCTAGAGTTTATGTGACAAAATATGTGATGATTAGTTCAAAAATAAAAATATTACACTGCGATTGTCCAACAATAACGGCGACGACGACGACGACGATGGTGATAATAATAATAATAATAGATCTCACCACCATCGCTCTTCCCTCAATCGCTTATATATTTACCAATTAATGGGAGGGCCAGGTTTGATTAACGTGAATTTATTGTGCACTTCTGCACACATTTATGTGTCTGATGATCCTCTTGTGAAGCATGTCAAGACTCATGATGAAAACAAGGCATTCCACAGTTTTCTTAAACGAGCCAAGGGCGTCGGACATTATCTCAATGTCAATGTTGACTTTGTTGATGGTTTTGTACTGCTGGGCGGTATACAAATATGAGTGTCAACCAAGCGAAATGCCATATCATATCGACACAGGCTTTCTGAACGACCCTTGCATCGAGTTTATGTGCGATGTGTTGAGAAGGTAAGCAACCCCGCAGAGTGCTTCGTTTGGATGAGGTCGGCTGGCCTGAAAAGTGAAACAGAAGGCTTTCTGTTTGCTGCTCTGGACCAGTCACTTCCCACTCGAAACCGCCAATGTGTGGTTTTGCATCACAGTGTAGATATGAAATGTAAAATATGCAATGAATTCAATGAGACTGTCCAACACATTGTCAGTGGATGCCCAGCTTTGGCACAGACACAGTATCTTAAGCGACATGATGGAATGGCTCGATCATTTTATTACCGTCTTCACCATCCTTGTGGTTTTGACTCAGAGGTCCATCCATGGTACGACCCGGAATATGTAGAGGGCGTCATGGATAATGATAAATACACAATTCTTTGGAATAGGCCCGTATACAGCCTCAGACCTATCCAGGTCAACAAACCTGATCTTGTCCTTTTTGATAAATCCAATGAAATCATTGGTACCTCCCCGTCTGTTGACTGACATTGGGAGAGTACCCGGGTTTGCTACCAGGAACACAGCCCTTCTGACAATCTCGGTAATGCAGAAGGCTGCAGTGTTGGGGAGTCTTCACATTCTCCGAAAGGTTCTGGGTGGTTTAGACGAGGCAGAGCTTCCTGTGAGAGTCCCATTCGCTGTATGGGCGGCGTGTAGAGGGGGCAAGGGCCCTGAGCTGATGATGAACCTAACCAGCCTGACTGTGCCAGGATCACCCAAACCCTCTTTGCTGCATTTATTTATTTAATCTAATAATAATAATAATAATAATAATAATAATAATAATAATGATGATGATGATGATGATGCGACAATGTATTTGTGAAAATATATATAAAAAAACAACAAGAAGAATACGGCCACGCGGCCAACTCTGTTGAATTAGCACATTATCGATTACTGCAGCTGATGTTGATTGAAACAAGCCGTGTGATTTAGTGCATTAAATAATGACGACCTTATTTTTCAGTGCAATATAAACCGAACCATTCAGAATTCATAAATCACGGACAGCACACATCCTTTCATCAGATATACCGCCGATCATCTCAAGCGCCAGGGCAGCCGTGTTCTGTCTCCCTGCCTGGAAAGACTTGCTATGGTTGAGCGAGTGCATTCAGTCGCGCAGTTTAACTACCGGAAAACAGCCATAAACCGTCAACTGGGGGCGGGTTTACTTACCTGTCGATAGGTAATTTGATCTAAAAAGTAATTCTGTGTAGTACCCCAGGCGGTTTGAATGACCTTGAGATAATCACGCCCTGGTGCGTCAACAACCCCTTGGTGGTGTAGTGGGGCTCGAGACAGTATCTGTGTTATCGAATTACCCTGGCTGGACTGGTGTCGCATCGTACCCCACACGTTCATCTGTGTTATCAGCCTTCTTAATTTTGTCTAAATGCCTTAAAATGTGTGTTTTGATAAAATCATGCAGATATTTTTTGCAAACAACCGTATCCCATCTCTTGCCAGCGTTCGTTCATAAGGGGTAGCCCAGTGGTTAAAGCGTTCGTTCATCACGCCGTGGACCAGGGTTCGATTCCTAACATGGGTACAATGTGTGAAGCCCATTTCTGGTGTCCCCCGCCGTGATATTGCTGGAATATTGTTAAAAGCGGCGTAAAACCATATTCACTCACTAACTTTTTTATAACGGGAGCACGTGCGGCCCAGTCATCTAAGGCCAGCAATTTTGCTTTGCAGAGTTGCGTCCCTTAGGCATGCCGGAAACCTGTGATCGAGGGTTTGAATCCAGGTTGGCCCTGATTATGTTTCTCGTAAGTCGGCACCATTGCCCTGATCGTGGGTTTCAACAAAGTGTTGAGTGAGTGAGTGAGTGAGTTGGGTTTAACGCCGCTTTTAACAGTATTCAAGTTATATCGCTGCGTGTCAGCTTAATGTGGGAGGAAAGCCCGAAGTGATGCAGGTCTCAGACGTTTACCACTTCGGTGAAACCCACGAGCACGGGTATGGTGCTGACAAACCTAGAAACATAATTGGGGCGAACCGGGATTCGAACCCACAATCATAGGTTTCTGGCGTGCCCAAGGGACGCAACTTTGCACAGCGAATCGCGGCGCCTCAGACGACTGGGCCACCCGTGCCCCCCAACAATGTGTTGAACATTCAGTCAACACCACGTGATATAACTGGAACACTGTTCAAAGCGACGTTCACCCAAACATATTCACAAACTCTTTTGATAACATCCAGTGTGATGTACACAGTATCGTGGTAGCAAGGCCGTGTATGTTTGAACCCAGTGACATCATCATGCATCAACCCTGGTAACATTGATTTCCATTGCACAATGGTAACGTTGAAACATATTAACCCTGGTAACATTGAGATACATTTCATAAGAGTAACTCTATCAACATTGACATACATGTTACCATGGTAACGTTGAAACATAAAAACCCTGGTAACATTGAGATACATTTCATAATAATAGTAACTCTATTAACATTGACATACATGTTACCATGGTAACGTTGAAACATATTAACCCTGGTAACATTGAGATACATTTCATAATAGTAACTCTATTAACATTGACATACATGTTACCATGGTAACGTTGAAACATATTAACCCTGGAAACGTTGACATACATTTCACAATGGTAACCCTGGTAACATTGATTTATATTTCACAATGGTAACGTTGAAACATATTAACCCTGGTAACATTGAGATACATTTCATAATAGTAACGCTGTGAACATTGACAAACATGTTACCATGGTAACGTTGAAATAAACAAACCCTGGTAACATTGTCATATATTTTACGCTGGTATTATTCTCCGACTCGAAGTAAACAAACTGTCAGAGAAAGTTGTGAAGTAATGCTGTACCTATTCCACTGAAAAATCTCTGTTAGTTGGTGTCAGAATGTCAATAGCGCAAAAACATTATTATAGACTGTTGATGCATTTCTCAGTGAGAGTTAAAAAATACCCCAATAATCCGTGCTCCGTTTTTGTATACATATACCTCGTTTAAGTTTACATAATAAATGTTAAAAGTTAAAATTTCTCTTCGTTCCCGATTGTGTTATATTAAGTATACTGGTGTACAATATCTACCTCCGACTTCCCTCGGCGCGGATGTCAATCAATCAAACCATTCCTGTCATATATTTCACGTCGTCAAGAATCCCCAGCTGTGAATGACACGCTGCACGTGCTACACGTGACACCCAACAAACATAAACGTCTTGTGTTATTAATAACGATCACTGCGATGTTGTTCTTTCTGCAATTAACATGTCCACACCATCAACTACCCACTGCGGGGGGCGCCTGTCATAACAACAGATATGTCTTCCATTAAAATGTGTTTCTACGCCGTGTATATTTCACTCAACCATGATTTATCGCAGGGCATGGCGCGCCAGTGTTCGATATTTTGTTGATCTATATTAACCGTATTGATGACATGGCACCCCACACAGCAAAGGCTTTCACCGAGAGTTGATCTTCAACCCCTACCCGTAGTAACCATCTTCACAAACTCACTGACATTTCTGTACCCGTATCAGTAAAGATTTAAGGAAGTGAATCGATGGATGTCAACTTCTATATTATGAGGAACACACCGATTCGGAGTATTTGCCTACTCTTTCATCAGGTAAGCATATACTCCGAAACGTTGTGTTCCTCATAATAAAGAAGTTGACATCCATAAATTCTCTTCCTTATATGTATCACTTCTAAATACCTTTCAAAGACTTGAGTTACGGTGTAGTTTTTTACTGTGTATAATACTCGAAAAAAAACGTATGCATGATCTAACAGACGTCTGTTTTGCTTTTGTCGAATTTTGTTAGATGGAGGTATGTTGACAAGGGATTCAGGTCTCCGGAAATTCGTTTATCCGGACAATATATGAGAGTGAGTGAGTATGGTTTTACGCCGTTTTTAGCAATATTCCAGCAATATCACGGCTGGAGACACCATAAATTGGCTTCACACATTGTACCCATGTCGGGAATCGAACCCGGGTCTTCGGCGTGACGAGCGAACGCTTTAACCACTAGGCTACCCGATATGAGAAACGCCAGTGACTGGATAAGCGGTTCAATTATATATCGCAATAGCCTCAACTACGCCTACCCGTAACAACCACATCCACAGATACCTCCCTCCATAGCTAAATCACACTGACACGTAGAAGCCAATATGCCCCTAGTTTCTCCCGACATAGGAACATCTGTACCAACTCGAAATTGTCAGATTCCCACTTACCCACCACAGCCGCATTCACACCTATCCGTATCTGTCACATTCACACCTACCCGTATCTGTCACATTCACACCTACCCGAAACTGTCACATTCACACCTATCCGTATCTGTCACATTCACACCTACCCGAAACTGTCACATTCACACCTACCCGAAACTGTCACATTGACACCTATCCGTATCTGTCACATTCATACCTACCCGAATCTGTCACATTCACACCTACCCGTATCTGTCACATTCATACCTACCCGAATCTGTCACATTCACACCTACCCGTATCTGTCACATTCATACCTACCCGAATCTGTCACATTCACACCTACCCGTATCTGTCACATTCATACCTACCCGAAACTGTCAAACTGACACCTATCCGTATCTGTCACATTCACACCTACCCGAAACTGTCACATTCACACCTATCCGTATCTGTCACATTGCCACCTACCCGAAACTGTCACATTCACACCTATCCGTATCCGTCACATTCACACCTACCCGTATCTGTCACATTGACACCTATCCGTATCTGTCCCATTCATACCTACCCGAAACTGTCACATTCACACCTACCCGAAACTGTCACATTGACACCTATCCGTATCTGTCACATTCATACCTACCCGAAACTGTCACATTGACACCTACCCGTATCTGTCACATTGACACCTACGCGAAACTGTCACATTGACACCTACCCGAAACTGTCACATTCACACCTACCCGAAACTGTCACATTGACACCTACCCGTATCTGTCACATTGACACCTACCCGAAACTGTCACATTGACACCTACCCGTATCTGTCACATTGACACCTACCCGAAACTGTCACATTGACACCTACCCGAAACTGTCACATTCACACCTACCCGTATCTGTCACATTGACACCTATCCGTATCTGTCACATTGACACCTACCCGAAACTGTCACATTGACACCTACCCGTATCTGTCACATTGACACCTACCCGTATCTGTCACATTGACACCTACCCGAAACTGTCACATTGACACCTACCCGAAACTGTCATATTGACACCTACCCGAAACTGTCACATTGACACCTATCCGTATCTGTCACATTGACACCTACCCGAATCTGTCACATTCACACCTATCCGTATCTGTCACATTCACACCTACCCGAAACTGTCACATTGACACCTATCCGTATCTGTCACATTCATACCTACCCGAATCTGTCACATTCACACCTATCCGTATCTGTCACATTGACACCTACCCGAAACTGTCACATTGACACCTATCCGTATCTGTCACATTCACACCTACCCGAATCTGTCACATTCACACCTACCCGCATCTGTCACATTGACACCTATCCGTATCTGTCACATTCATACCTACCCGAATCTGTCACATTGACACCTACCCGAAACTGTCACATTGACACCTATCCGTATCTGTCACATTCATACCTACCCGAAACTGTCACATTGACACCTACCCGTATCTGTCACATTGACACCTACCCGAAACTGTCACATTGACACCTACCCGAAACTGTCACATTCACACCTACCCGAAACTGTCACATTGACACCTACCCGTATCTGTCACATTCACACCTATCCGTATCTGTCACATTCACACCTACCCGAATCTGTCACATTGACACCTATCCGTATCCGTCACATTGACACCTATCCGTATCTGTCACATTCACACCTACCCGAATCTGTCACATTCACACCTACCCGAAACTGTCACATTGACACCTATCCGTATCTGTCACATTGACACCTACCCGAAACTGTCACATTGACACCTACCCGTATCTGTCACATTGACACCTACCCGAAACTGTCACATTGACACCTACCCGTATCTGTCACATTCACACCTATCCGCATCTGTCACATTGACACCTACCCGAAACTGTCACATTCATACCTACCCGAATCTGTCACATTCACACCTACCCGTATCTGTCACATTGACACCTATCCGTATCTGTCACATTCATACCTACCCGAATCTGTCACATTCACACCTATCCGCATCTGTCACATTGACACCTACCCGAAACTGTCACATTGACACCTACCCGTATCTGTCACATTGACACCTATCCGCATCTGTCACATTGACACCTACCCGAATCTGTCACATTCACACCTACCCGAAACTGTCACATTGACACCTACCCGTATCTGTCACATTGACACCTACCCGAAACTGTCACATTGACACCTACCCGTATCTGTCACATTGACACCTACCCGAAACTGTCACATTGACACCTATCCGTATCTGTCACATTGACACCTACCCGAAACTGTCACATTGACACCTATCCGTATCTGTCACATTCACACCTACCCGTATCTGTTACATTGACACCTACCCGAAACTGTCACATTGACACCTACCCGTATCTGTCACATTGACACCTACCCGAAACTGTCACATTCATACCTACCCGTATCTGTCACATTCACACCTGCCCGTATCTGTCACATTCACACCTACCCGCATCTGTCACATTGACACCTATCCGTATCTGTCACATTCATACCTACCCGAAACTGTCACATTGACACCTACCCGTATCTGTCACATTGACACCTACCCGAAACTGTCACATTGACACCTACCCGTATCTGTCACATTGACACCTACCCGAAACTGTCACATTGACACCTATCCGTATCTGTCACATTCACACCTACCCGTATCTGTCACACCCACACCTACCCTTATCTGTCACATTCACACCTACCCGTATCTGTCACATTCACACCTACCCGTATCTGTCACATTCACACCTACCCGTATCTGTCACATTCACACATACCCGAATCTGTCACATTCACACCTACCCGCAAGCTCCACAACCAACATTCACTTATTAGTCACATCCTTCTAAGACGTACCTATCTACCCGTAATAGCCCAAACCAGAATACTAAATTATTAATAGCCACATCCCCCCTACCCGTGGTAGCCACTTCCCCAATCTGTCCATAATAACCGCACACCCTCCAAGTGTAATTGTCAAATTTACACCTTGAAGTAGCCGCATCCACACCTACCCAGAATAGCCACAACCAAATAGTATTACTATTAATATCCACATCCCAATTAACCATATCCTCGATCTATACATTATTTCAACACCCTCACCTACACCTGTGAGTCATATTCCCGCATACCCGTAATAGCCACACCCTTACCAACAACAACTCGTCTTACACCCGTAATAGCCACACCTGACCGCCTCCGTGGTCTAGAGGTAGAACCTCCGGCCGGAGAGCAAAAGGTCCGGGTTCGATCCCCGGCAGCGTCATACCAAAAGACGTTAAAAGATGGTACTTGTTGTTACCCTGTTTGACGCACGGCATTAAGAGAATAAAACAAGGACTGGCTTGGGTTCAGTATGCTGCGGCATTGTATCTCAGTGGGCTAGCACGATAAAATCGGCATCAGTCTGGACTAGTACAAGCAGCCACTCACTTACACACACACAGACACACCGCCATCCTACCGCTAACCCACACCCCCGCCACAGCCCTACCCTACCTCTCACCCCAGACCCAGGCCCAGCCCCCTTCTAGAATCCATGCAATACGATAGTTATGACGATTGCTTACACGCTGTGAATTCTCAGATAAGAATGACGAGACACACTTGCATGCACGTCGCTATAGTGTTAAATTCTTGGACGCGACGTGAAATCCAATTTCACCTCACCTCACCTACGCCTATTAATCACATACCCGCATACACGTAACAGCCGCAGCCTCGCCTACCCATGCTGGTCACCGGTTATCAGAGTGTGGTACGAGTTAGTGCTGTATCGACGGAGAGTATCCACCCCACAGCCAGGGTGATGACGGTGCTGCAGGCGATCTCATTACCCGGTATTATTGGTCGCTCCCTCAGAAGACCCCACACCCCAACTGCGTGGGGTGATCACCTGATATCACCACGACCCTGGACTGGAAACCAACTCAAGCCTGATCTCCCCAGGGGATATACATATGATTGAAAATCCATGTTCACGATCAGCGAGCGGCACTGGTGTCAGCTAAAACAATGTCAATGTGGCACTCACAGTCACCGCCCCATGGGCCCTTCTCAACCTGCTTGTCATGGCGACGTCACTTTGCTAAAGTATCCCGATCACATCTATAATCAGCATTATAACATTTTGTAAATTGCTTCGTACTTCTCTACCCCGACCAATACTCACTCACTCACTCATCCCCCGGACGAACAACGGTTAACTACCCACTCACTCACTCCCCCGACCGACAACCACTCACTCCCCGACGGACTACCACCCAACTACGCACTCACTCACTCCCCCGACTAACACCCCTTAGCAAGAAACCCTCAAATCGGATGAGGTTTTCGAATACAATCTGACGCTGTAGTTTTGTGCAAGTATGGTGTAAAGAAACGCGATACCATGATTTGGTATTTTCTTCAGATAACCACAGCGACACATTTCCTCCGACCAGTAGCCGATAAGCTGTTTGTGGGGATCACATACGTGAGGGAACCATCCCGCTGCTCAGTTCGCAGTGCACGTAGTCTACGCACAAGGAAAACTAAACACAATATTGATCGAGCATTATACAATCGCACTTATTGCAGCAATTGTGACCTCTGACCTCACTTCATGTCCAAGGTGTGGTCACAGTTTATGGCAACTTTTCCTCAAGACAAATATTACCTCATTTTTAAAAATATAATATCAACATACAAAGGGTGCATACCACCTCGACCTGCACGTCGTCTCAGTCCTGCACACAGACTTTTGAAAACAAAACCAATCTAGATTTATATAAACGCAAGTCTCGCCAATTCTAGTGAATTCACCATCAGAAAAATTAATTGTTTAATTTTAGAGGAGAAATGTATTATGCAATTAATACATGGACTATGTGTTTGTCTAATGTAATCTACATCTGAAGCGACCCGTGAAGATTCGGGGTAGAATAGATCTTCAGCAACCCATGCTTACCGTAATTTTAAGGCGACTATGCTTGTCGTAAGAGGCCACTAACGGGATCGGGTGGTCAGGCTCGCTGACTTGGTTGATGCATGTCATCGTATCCCTATTTCCCCGGATCGATGCTTATGATATTAATCACCGGATTGTCTGGTCAAAACTCGATTATTTACAGACCGCCGTCATATAGCTGGAATATTGCTGAGTGCGGCGTTAACCAACAAACCAACCAACCAAACCAACCAACCAAACCAACCATTACTATTTGATGGCGATGAGGACCGAATCATCCCTCTTGCAGGACAGGCTCGCGTCTCAGTAGCCATGGGTTCGGATCCAACATTCTCTCCTAATTTACGCCGCTTTCAGTAATAATTCAGTCTCAACCAGACAAACCAGTGATTGATAGTTCGAGTAACGCCCCAGGCGTCTCGTAGGGTGATACACATTCAACCACGTGATTGAGCCTGATCCATTCATTGTCAAGTTAACTTGCTGATTGAATGACACCCTGGACATTCCTTTATTGTATATAAAATTACAATTACAGTATACTACGTTTATAAGGAACACGCTTATAACGAACTGACGGATATAACGAACTGTTTTTTGGCCCCGTCCATTTGATGTATATATGCTGTGTATGTGCTTATAACGAACTACGGTTATTACGAACTAAATTGAGTGATCCCTTTGAGTTCGTTATAACCGTAGTTTGCTGTAGTAAAAGGTATTACTGATGTATTATAACGTGCAGGGTGGCTAAAATGAAACATACAAGATGTAATGTCTGTGTATTTTCTACAGGTTCCATAGTTGGGTTTTGGGCCTTAAGTTTGCAGTGTCTAACTGCGACTGTTTTTAGCCTTGTGACGTCTTGATAACGTTTGTAATCTTTTAGTCAAATCCAATTTTCAAGTGTATACTTTCTGCCCAGCGTCTTATCAGTAAATAGCGTATAAGTGATGTTTTATTTGCTATTTAAACACGTGAGATATAAGTATTACAGTAAAATAGCTGATACCTGTTGACAGACATAAATTGTTTCCAGAAGTGTTTAAATAAAGGTATATTTTGCGGTAGAAGTTAATATTTTATATATTGGCACTTTATATTTATTTGATTTAATTTAATTTAAAACTATGTAATATGGGCACATATACGACCCATCACTTGAGAACGAGATGTAAATGTAGACGTTAAACTGTCCTCATCTGAAGAGATGAGTGCCCGGTGCAACTTCTTAGCACAGAGCACTCAAGCACAGTGAATGCTGCGCTATACAAATGCATTTATAAGTATTATGATTGTATATTGATCGGTCCTAGGACGAACCTGTGTTATGTTTGGACACCAGGTCTGCAAACATTATAAATACAATGTATTGTAAAATAAAGACAATAAATAAATATATGCAGCACAAGACAGATAATTGTGATTTAAGACAAGCCCGCAGGCCTACGTTAGAGAGCCGTCGCTGAAGATCTCGCCTTCAAGATACTTTTATCTTTATAAATATTAATTTAGATATTCTTAGCGACAGACAGATGACTTATTTTTTCCTGCGTTCTTAAGCGCTTTGCATACGTTTAACGGACAAACAACGGACCATGTCTGCTATCTGTGACATACACATGGCTGGAGGAATGTTTTTGTGTTCGATCTGCAATAGCACGTGCATGTCGCGTACGTAGTTGTTTCAAACTTAACAAATGTAACAGTGTAATGTGTATCCGAAAGTGTTGTTTTCTCACCTGTATGTATGAAATTAAATTTTTCACGACATTAGAAGTTGAAGGAGGCAGATTGTAGCGATTAGTTTGCTGCTCGACAAAGACACGTCAGATGTATAAATATCTCCAAGTATAGGTGAAGGACGTACATGGAGTCAGGACACGACCCTTGTCTGCAAGCCCCCGGCCACGCAACGTTACTGTCGGCTGAGGGTCAGAATACAACTAAGTCCTCTTGTGTTGACACACGTCAGGCACAGGGGATCAATGCATATGTAATATACCGGGGCAGGATGGGCGGGGTGTGTGGGGTGGGGGTTGGGGGTGGTGGGTGGGGGGTGGTGGTGGTGGTGTTATATCTGATTTTGGACGATAGTGAAATGTAACGTGTGCTGAAATTTGAAACTAGACCATAACGTGAGAGTGATTCTCCCAGGGTTCTGAAAATCACATTTGATAGTAACTTCCTTATACATTCAGACTGTAATTAGCAGTGCCACAACAACTAAGAAAGTTCACTCCTGTCCCATGTTTTATGTGGTCAATGGGATTAGGCAAAGGTTATGTGGCCCTTTCCCTTATGTGTTTGTACAGACATTGATTATACATATATATATACACATATACATACACACATACACATATACATATACATACATACATACACATATACATATACATACACATATACATATATATACACATATACATACACACATACACATATACATATACATACATACATACACATATACATATACATAAGTTTATACATTTACATACACACACACACACACACACACACACACACACACACACACACACACACACACACACACACACACACACACAGTGACACACCTGTCCCATATGACATAGTATTACATGATGTAACATTTTTTCCGTAAGTAATGCTCAAAGATATAACATTATATTTGAAAAGGTAGAACTGTGTCAAATGTATATCCCCCAGCCCTCTCCTCCCCAATTACGTTGTGATACAGTTCGTATCAGATACTGGAAGTTAGTGTATAATGTTACATAAATTAAATACTGGAAAATATGAAAAACTGGCATAGAATTGTAATATTGAATATACAAGTATCACTCGAATACTAGTATACATTGTACATCAAGTTCTTGTACAAATCTATATTTGAAATACTGGTATATGAATGCACATATCAAGTTATACCACTTATTTGTTGTGTTATCCCGTAGTCAGTTATATCCCTGTTTATAACTGACGACTTAAGGTAATCGAGTCTTTTTATACTGCAAATATAGGCTTCATCTATAGATGTAAAATCCTTTCATTATAATATTTTTAAAGGTTCTAAGCAATTTTTGTTCCGTTTACTGTATTTCCAGTAGTTATTCGGTACTCAGTCCTGAGTAAGCATTTATTCAAGTCGCAAAAAGTCCTTACAAATCACAATTACCGTGTATTAACCTGACACTCTGACGGGCGGGAGATAAACCTTTCTATTTCCAACCCCATTGTTGAAACATATTCCCTCTCAAGTCATTAATTCCACCGGTTGGCTGGCCTTCGCAGCCCACTGCTTTTGGAGAAAGAGGACGATTTGACACTGTATTGGCGGGAGGGGATAAGGCTTCCTTATATTCGCGATGTGAAACTTGATCAGGGTGTAATTCGTTTGTAATAAAGGGTTTTAGAGACACCCAGGTCCTCACCGCTACACAACACGTAAATTACAGTGGGGTATGAACCAGGGCCATATACTAGGCCCTATTTATTTCTCGGTTGATGCAGAAATATTATGCTGGGTTGAATAATGAGAAGTTGGGGCGGATGGTGTTGTGTTACAAAATGTTTAAAAGGGTTTTTGAAAGAAAGGTAATCTTGTTTGATACTATTAGGTTTAAGATATGTCCTAGAGCTACTTCGGTTGTAAGGTTATTGTGTACTTACAGTGTAATTATCATGGTTCCGTATTGTGTTGGTTAAAGTTTCAGTTCTCTGTTATGTCAGGGAGTATATAATAGTGATTTGGGTTTAGACCTGCTTCAACATCATTTCAGTGTGTCAGTGGGAGGGAACTCTAAATGATGGAGGTCATCCGCATCCTTCCACACCAAGGGGAAGCAACTTGAGAATTTCGGCGCCTTTGAAGAGGATACCGTACCATCCTCCACATATTGGCTACATGGTAGCTATGGGATAGGATAAACGAATTAATTCTTAAAGAGTGTGGCCATCGACTGTAAAATCATAGAACAGTAATTATAATTCAGAGTTGAGTCGAGATTAAGCGAACATGCCGACATAATGTGTGAATCGAAACATTGTGGACAACAGTGACAAACTTATCTTAATGTTTAGTTTCACCCATTATAAGCAATTTAGGAATAGTCAAACATGCATAAATTAAAAAAAAATGTTTTCATCCCTGAAAGCGAAACATTTTAAGGATCTTTGTAAATTCATTACAGTACTGTTTAAAATGTTGCCGCTGAAACATAAATCCGTCTCCCGCCGTCTTTCTTGCATCATACTTTGAATGTATATACGTACGCTCATGTACCAACGGTTCGTACGTTTTCGAGTAAATAAATTGAATTCAATTTACAATGTGATTAGTTAACATATGGCCAAATAAAAGACTTTAGTTTTGGTTACGTGTGTGCTATATTGTCTTATCTACGGCTCCATTGCTGACCCATGCAGTAAACGATGCTACCAATAGCATGCCAATACAATAAACTACGGTTATAACGAACTCAAAGGGACCAATAATTTTAATTCGTTATAACCGTAGTTTGTCATAAGCATCACACAACATCTAACCACAAAATGGACGGGACCAAGAAACAGTTCGTAATAACCGGAAGTTCGTTATAAGCGTGTTCGTTATAAACGTAGTTTACAGTATAATACTTCAGTATTTTAACCACTAACGGACACACAGATTAAATCCGAGGTCTCTGATAACATGTTTTGGTTGAATATGTAAATCTGTCATTAAAGTACAGTAAACTACGTTTATAAAGAACACGCTTATAACGAACTGACCCATATAACGAACTAATATTTTTGTCCCGGTCATTTGTTGTATATATGTTGTATATATGCTTATAACGAATACGGTTATTACGAACAAAAATAAGTGGTCCCTTTGAGTTCGTTATAACCGTAGTTTACTGTAGACTGAATGATTAACTTGGCATTAGATTTACAATGACGATGAAGTAGACTAAATGATAACGACAGTTTTTATTTGCACAAAGGATGGATCAGTAATTTACCATCGAACTTAAGGAATAAAAATACATCGAAACTTCGTTACATCGAATTCAATTTCTCGACTGACCATTTAAAACGACGCTACACTTTGGTCCTGAATTTTGTATCAGTGGCACCGTGCTGGCGTCTGTCGGAAACTACACAATGAGTCATAGACTGGCCAACTTTAAAAAAGGAGCAATTTTATCTATGAAAGAATTTCAAGAATCGTCGACGAGCTGTGTTGTAGATCTAAGTCTGCTGAAGTTAACATTTTCTCACAGTGTAAGACACCACGTAGTTCTAGTTTGGTCTTTGACGTCATGAATTCTGCCAAGAACGTCCTGCCAAACGCTGTCACGTTGTTGTTTGTCAAATACAGCCGTCGCCCACGTCGTCAGACCCCCGGGTAGCTGCGAACCAGCCGTACATGTCGATATGATTTAGGACAGTGGTGTCAATGAACATAGGGTATAGATATCAAATCCATTACAAATTGACCAAAGCCGGAAGGCACTTTCAGGTTTACTCCCATGTAAGCTGTAGAAAATATATGCCAAGACCATTTCCATAATCATAAGAAATGTCCGCTAAAAGGAGGGTCAATTGTACGATTCTGACTGTATTCCGACCCGTGAAGATTCCGGGGTAGAATAGGTCTTCAGCAACCCATGCTTGCCGTAAAAGGCGACTATGCTTGTCGTAAAAGGCCACTAACGGGATCGGGTGGTCAGGCTCGCTGACTTGATTGATACACGTCATCAATCCCAATTGCATGGATTGATGTTCATGACATTAATCACTGGATTGTCTGGTCCAGACTCGATTATTTACAGACCGCCGTCATATAGGTGGAATATTGCTGAGTGCGGCGTTAAACAACAAACCAAACTGTATCATAACCATGTGCCCAATGATCTCGATACTGCGTATATGACAGTGATCATAATATTCACCAGCTGATAAGTATACAGATAGGCCATACTTTATAAATATCCCAGCCATCATCGCTGCAGACAGATGATAAGTCATTGACGTCATGGACGATGACGTCATATCTGAGCGTGTAAAAAAATAGTGTTTCTGTCAACAGTCTCCAGGGCGTGTTGCAAAAGCCCACGTGGTTTACCTGTGTGTGACGTGGCGACCTCTGAGTAATTTAAATGACATCCGTAACGGAAATAAATCCCAGTGTAAAAAAACTCTACTCCCTCATTAAACACAAGTTTGTTAAACAACCCGTCCCTTCACCAGTTGTTTCCGAGTGTCACTCATGATAAACATGGTAAACATGGTAAACTGTGACGGCCAGGAGGACAGTGTGTAACATGTCTTAGTCGTGCAGTACAGACTGACGGCAAAACATTCTACGTCATACCTCTGTACCACATTATTGTTTGTTTGTTTGTTTGTTTGTTTAACGCCGCATTCAGCAATATTCCAGCTATATGACGGCGGTCTGTAAATAATCGAGTCCGGACCAGACAATCCAGTGATTGACATCATGAACATCGATCCACGCAATTGGGATACAATGACATGCCACAACCAAATCAGCTAGCCTGACCACCCGATCCCGTTAGTCGCCTCTTACGACAAGCACAGTCGCCTTTTACAGCAAGCACGGGTTGCTGAAGACCTATTCTTCCCGGGTCTTCACGGCAAGCACGGGTTGCTGAAGACCTATTCTACCCCGGATCTTCACGGCAAGCACGGGTTGCTGAAGACCTATTCTACCCCGGATCTTCACGAGTTGCTGAAGACCTATTCTTCCCGGGTCTTCACGGCAAGCACGGGTTGCTGAAGACCTATTCTACCCCGGATCTTCACGGCAAGCACGGGTTGCTGAAGACCTATCCTACCCCGGATCTTCACGGCAAGCACGGGTTGCTGAAGACCTATTCTACCCCGGATCTTCACGGGTTGCTGAAGACCTATTCTACCCCGGATCTTCACGGGTTGCTGAAGACCTATTCTACCCCGGATCTTCACGGCAAGCATAGGTTGTTGAAGACCTATTCTACCCCGGATCTTCACGGCAAGCATGGGTTGCTGAAGACCTATTCTACCCCGGATCTTCACGGGGAGACAAGCACGGGTTGCTGAAGACCTATTCTACCCCGGATCTTCACAGCAAGCATGGGTTGTTGACGACCTATTCTACCCCGGATCTTCACGGGGAGACAAGCACGGGTTGCTGAAGACCTATATTCTACCCCGGACCTCCACGGGTCTGTACCTATTCTACCCCGGGTCTTCACGGGTCTGTACCTATTCTACCCCGGGTCTTCACGGGTCTGTACAACGTGAGAGACGACAGATGAACACAGAGGTTCCCACACAAACACTTCTTAACATCGTTCACACTCAATCAATTCCCAGATCCTCATAGAGATTACTGCACGAGTGTCTGTCAGATACCATTGCTCTTACAACAAGTTATTTCAAAACGTATCTAACGAGCGGAAGCTTTGAAACAACGAGTTGTAAGATCAATGGTATCTGACAGGCACGAGTGCCGTAATCTGTTTCTTACACACCCTAAAATCGCACCTTTTTACCATCGAATCGATGCATTTTGTCTATTCTCATGATGGCTGTGGCGCATTAATACATAACACAACGGCCATGAGTGACGTCATCCAACGTACTGCTAACTATTCACAAATAATGTTACCCTACACCTAAAAACGTTTCCGCCATCTGTGGATTACAAAGACGATGATGATAGTGCAAACGAGGTAAGTCAAAGAACCCACAAGATGCCGAGTTAAAAAATACACCTCAAAGAAATTACCAAATATGTACAACAATGTTTACTACCGTATGACATCACTGCCGGTGACCGACGTCTACAAAATGGCGTCTTCACTGACACCAGTACGCGGGATTTTCAGAGGAGGATTTTCGTTTATTGAGGGATGGTATATACATAAATGTGTCATGTTAGTTCAGAAAAAATCAGACCGCCTCCGTGGTCTTGTGGTAGAGCGTCCGCCCGGAGAGCGGAAGGTCCAGGGTTCGATCCCGGGCCGCGTCATACAAAAAGACGTTAAAAGATTGTACTTGTTGTTACCCTGACTGGCGCTCGGCATTAAGGGGCTAAAACAAGGACTGGTCGGCTTGGAGTCAGTATACTGTGTCTGAGTGGGGTATTCATGTTAAACTGCGGCATGGTATCTCAGTGAGCTAGCACTATAAATCGGCATCAGTCCGGACTAGTACAAGCAGCCACACACACACATACACGTGCATGCACGTCGCTATATAAGTGCAATAATCTTGGACGCGACGTTAAACCCAATTTCACCTCACCTCACCTCAGAAAAAATCAGACTGTTATGTGTATTTTTGCTTTCCAATGTAACAAAGTGAATTTGTCAGAAATGCAGAAAACTACCATCGTCGTTGTGCGTGACTTTGCGTCAGTCATGGCGTCACAGAGGACGGAAACTTTTACCATTTCTGTTGAAATTTCCTGATCATTGTAATGTATATAATTTTACTTCCATAATTCGCGCTACGATACTCTTCCCACGAATATTCTCAAACGCGTCAGTCAATGTATGCAACAATTAGACGAATATTGATCTCTCACAATAGGAGAGTGTAAAATCTGAATTTTGCTTTGTTTACATTTCAACACTGTTCGTTTCCACACCTAGATCTAATTCATTTCGCTTGATGTCATCTCGATAATTTGTGTTGGTGACAAAGACCATTTGTCACTTGATTCTAAAATGTAGGAGGAATTCAGGGATGCATGTATCGCAGCTGAGTTTGAAATGTACGTAATCTTAAAGGCGTTTCATTACCCGCATATGTGAAACGTCATTTTTGTCAACACTATCCAATATGGCGGAAAGTGCACTTCGGCGTTCGTTTCTAAACACACAGTAATTTTGCTTTGCCTAAAATGACAGACTGGTGGATGATATAACAGAAGAGGGAATTTCCAACAGAATTCAAAACTTTTAGTTTGCGTGATGTATTTCGAACTTAGTCGACTTCGAAGAGATCGAGGTTTGAAGAGGAGAGACACATATATATAAATATCGTCGGGTCACATCTTTTTGGACATCAAACGTTTTCAGACGGCCATGTTTATCGCGAATTACACCCGCTATAACTAGGGTTGTGGTGTCACTATAACGAGGGTTGTGGTGTCAACCGACATTGTAAATACTCAGATGATTGCTTGATTTTAAGATAAAGTTGTCTTTGACAAGTGAATGAGATATTTCACGGTTCTTGTGATTAGCGAATGTTTCTTAAGCTTCCGAAAACCCGGGAATATATCTATTAACACTCTAAAACCTTTACGTTCAACACAGACGTAGTTGAATTTTTAAGCAAGAGCAACTTATCAATGTCTTACGATCAGGAAAGTATTCCGTCATAATCTGACCTCAGGTCATCACCATGGAGTCGCCAATCACTAGCCTGGAATTTGATCTCACATATGTTTGATACCACGCTCCGCACACTCCGTCTACTTTGCATATCACGTGACCGGTCTTTTCTCTTGTTTGTAAACAAACGCGCTTTTTCAGCAATCAGAATAGAACGGACTAATGCAAGTATTTAGGGACTCTTTACATTTTGATTCGCATAATTATATTGATATGCTACTACAACTGCGACAATTGCATGACAATATATATTTACACATCAAAGTGTCCATATCCCTAGCTCTCGGTATGGCTTCGGTGACAGCACGTGTAGACGTACAATCAATGTAAAACATAGGATAACTAATCAAACGGAAATAGTTTCACACGATTTAGAATATTTGCTCAATGAAAGTTAACCATTCTATGACATAATTATGTTTATCTAGATGTGTAGACTTGTCAAAAATGAAACAGATGAAAAACATATGAAATATCTTGGACTGTGTGAGATGTGACGAATCGTCACATGGCGCTGGCCTTAGGCAGATGTACAATGCTGGTCGCTTGGAGCTCTGGGTAGGAGAGTGGTTTGATACCAGTGATCTCAAATGGGTTTCTCACCCACAGGTGTGTAAGAAATATAATATAATATAATTCAAACGACTTCGTTTAAGCTCGACTTTGGCATAGCGACTCTTCACTGACCGACTTTGGTATGGCGATCCTTCACTGTACCCGACTTTGGTATAGCGATCCTTCACTGTACCCGACTTTGGTATAGCGATCCTTCACTGTACCGACTTTAGTATAGCGACTCTTCACTGACCGACTTTGGTATAGCGACTTCATTCTGCACCGACTTTGGTATAGCGACTCTTCACTGTACCGACTTTGGTATAGCGATCCTTCACTGTACCCGACTTTGGCATAGCGACTCTTCAATGACCGACTTTGGTATAGCGATCCTTCACTGGGGCGATTTTGGTATAGCGAGTCTACACTGTACCGACTTTGGTATAGCGACTCTTCACTGTACTGACTTTGATATAACGACTCTACACTGTACCGACTTTGGTTTAGCGACTCTACACTGTACCCGACTTTGGTATAGCGACCCTTCACTGTACCGACTTCGGTATAGCGACTCTTCACTGTACCGACTTCGGTATAGCGACTCTTCACTGTACCCGACTTCGGTATAGCGACTCTACACTGTACCCGACTTTGGTATAGCGACCCTTCACTGTACCGACTTTAGTATAGCGACTCTTCACTGTACCCGACTTTGGTATAGCGACTCTTCACTGTACCGACTTTGATATAGCGACTCTTTACTGTACCGACTTTGGTATAGCGACTCTTTACTGTACCGACTTTGGTATAGCAACTCTTCACTGTACCGACTTTGATATAGCAACTCTTCACTGTACCCGACTTCGGT
This sequence comes from Haliotis rufescens, assembly GCF_023055435.1. Classification (NCBI taxonomy): domain Eukaryota; kingdom Metazoa; phylum Mollusca; class Gastropoda; order Lepetellida; family Haliotidae; genus Haliotis; species Haliotis rufescens. Next base: position 432,686 of record NW_025963798.1, read on the forward strand.
ATAGCGACTCTACACTGTACCCGACTTTGGTATAGCGACTCTTCACTGTACCCGACTTTGGTATAGCGACTCTTTACTGTACCGACTTTGGTATAGTGACTCTTCACTGTACCGACTTTGCTATAGCGACTCTTCACTGTACCCGACTTTGGTATAGCGACTCTACACTGTACCCGACTTCGGTATAGCGACTCTACACTGTACCGACTTTGGTATAGCGACTCTTCACTGTACCGACTTTGGTATAGCGACTCTACACTGTACCGACTTTGGTATAGCGACTCTTCACTGTACCGACTTTGGTATAGCGACTTCATTCTGCACCGACTTTGGTATAGCGACTCTACACTGTACCGACTTTGGTATAGCGACTCTTCACTGTACCGACTTTGGTATAGCGACTCTTCACTGCACCGACTTTGGTATAGCGCCCCTTCACTGTACCGACTTTGGTATAGCGACTCTTCACTGCACCGACTTTGATATAGCGACTCTTCACTGTACCCGACTTTGGTATAGCGACTCTACACTGTACCCGACTTCGGTATAGCGACTCTACACTGTACCGACTTTGGTATAGCGACTCTTCACTGTACCCGACTTTGGTATAGCGACTCTACACTGTACCCGACTTCGGTATAGCGACTCTTCACTGTACCGACTTTGGTATAGCGACTCTTCACTGTACCCGACTTTGGTATAGCGACTCTACACTGTACCGACTTCGGTATAGCGACTCTACACTGTACCGACTTCGGTATAGCGACTCTTCACTGTACCGACTTTGATATAGCGACTCTTCACTGTACCCGACTTTGGTATAGCGACTCTTCACTGTACCCGAATTTGATATAGCGACTCTACACTGTACCGACTTCGATATAGCGACTCTTCACTGTACCCGACTTTGGTATAGCGACTCTACACTGTACCGACTTCGGTATAGCGACTCTTCACTGTACCGACTTTGATATAGCGACTCTTCACTGTACCCGACTTTGGTATAGCGACTCTACACTGTACCGACTTCGGTATAGCGACTCTTCACTGTACCGACTTTGATATAGCGACTCTTCACTGTACCCGACTTTGGTATAGCGACTCTTCACTGTACCCGACTTTGATATAGCGACTCTACACTGTACCGACTTCGGTATAGCGACTCTTCACTGTACCCGACTTTGGTATAGCGACTCTACACTGTACCGACTTCGGTATAGCGACTCTACACTGTACCGACTTCGGTATAGCGACTCTACACTGTACCGACTTTGGTATAGCGACTCTTCACTGTACCGACTTTGGTATAGCGACTCTACACTGTACCGACTTGTGTATAGCGACTCTACACTGTACCGACTTTGGTATAGCGACTCTTCACTGTACCGACTTTGAACAAGTAGCAAGTTTTAACGTCAATTGGTATGGCGCGACCGGGAATCGAACCTCCGATCTTTAACTCTCCCGGAAGACAATCTGTCCACTGGACCACAGAGGCGGACGATGCTGTGGTTAGCATCAAGTGAAAGTTAAAAAAAAAGTTCAGGCCCCGGCGTTCCCCACACGCTCCCCTGACCACGTGGCGTTTTTTACGTGTCAGTATACAGGTAGGTATATGTGTCACGCCCGTCCTATCATTCACCACACGTGTCGGTCTCGGCTGAAATTGACATCTATCGTGACCCAGTTTCTGGATGGGACTTCCCAAGATTGGTCTGATCTAGGGACACACGTTTCAACTAGGGATGACAAGTGACATCAGATTTTAATATATTTCATTGTGTTCCCGATCGAAACACCAATTGCCGTCTGAGTCCGGTGTTCTCAATTTGAAACACATCTGTAGATAAATCGGCAGTTGTTCATTTCAGGTTGAGTGGCAGGTGTGCTATACAAACTGACATACACAAGCACATTTACCTACACCAGGAACGGGGCTGACGTATAAACAAATCTTTCATTTTTTTAAAAGAAGACTTTTCTGTGCTCCGAATATGTGGTTGTTGGTGAATAATTGAATGCATACATTGAAGTTTCGACGCGATGCAGGTGATGGCCCAGACATCACTGAACCGCATCTCCTGGTTGTGATAACGACGTATCCATGTCATGTAGGATTTATGATGAAGCCCTCACTCGCTCCTGGGTGTCAGTCTACGGTTGATTATAAATTGAATTGATAAGTTTTGTTTGTTATTTAAAGCCGCACTCAGCAATATTCCAGCTCTTTGACGGCGGTTTGTAAATAATTGCATCTGGACCAGATAATCCAGTGATTGACATCATGAGCATCGATCCACGCAATTGGGATACGATGACATGCATCATCCAAGTCGGCGAGCTGACCACCCGATCCCGTTAGTCGCCTCTTACGACAAGCATTGTCGCCTTTTACGGCAAGCATGGGTTGCTGAAGACCTATTCTACCCCGTATCTTCACGGGTCCAAGTGATAAGTGAGTGGGCAGGTTGAGTTCAATGCCGCTATTGACGGTATTTCAGTTATATCACGGCGTGTTAACTTAGCGTGATGCGGACCCTAGGCGATCACTACTTGTGAAACACACAAACAGACAGTGCTGACGCACCCACGCGCACAGGATGCTGCCACGCCTAAGGGAGGCAACCCTGCTGACGTAATTACGTATCACCACTATGTAACTGAAATACAGTTCAAAGCGGCCTGAAACACAACTTACCAAGTCGCTCACAATTTCTCACTCCCAACTGTCTATCGTATGTAAAATGTATACTCTCCATGAAATATAAATGTTATCGTCAGTTGTCAGAAGAAAGATTTCCTTTAAACCATTGCACCGGGCCCATACAATGACTCCGTGTACGTGGGTAGGGAGTCATTTTTGGTTTTCACACTTGTACTTTTGAGTGTCATTGTCTACAAGACATAAGCTCTCTACTCTCGCTTTAATGCAGTATTTGTGAGCGAGAAGTAGCCAAATGTTCCATGTGTCTCCGTTTGGGATTTGCAGACTTTGGAAGAGGGTTTGTGACAGATATAAAATGTTAATGATGGGCCCCGCAGAGTGCCCAGGTCAACAGCACATGACCTGGATCGAGCCGGACCTTCTAGCCAGACCTTCTAGTCAGACCGTCTAGCCAGACCTTCTAGCCAGACCTAGTAAGACCTCCTAGTCAGACCTCCTAGTCAGACCTCCTAGTCAGACCTTCTAGCCAGACCTTCTAGTCAGACCTTCCAGCCAGACCTCCTAGTCAGACCTTCTAGTCAGACCTTCTAGTCAGACCTCCTAGTCAGACCTTCTAGTCAGACCTCCTAGTCAGACCTCCTAGTCAGACCTTCCAGCCAGACCTTCCAGTCAGACCTTCCAGCCAGACCTTCAAGCCAGACCTCCTAGTCAGACCTCCTAGTCAGACCTCCTAGTCAGACCTCCTAGTCAGACCTTCTAGCCAGACCTTCTAGTCAGACCTTCCAGCCAGACCTTCTAGCCAGACCTTCTAGTCAGACCTTCCAGCCAGACCTTCTAGTCAGACCTAGTAAGACCTCCTAGTCAGACCTCCTAGTCAGACCTCCTAGTCGGACCTTCCTGCCAGACCTTCTAGCCAGACCTAGTAAGACCTCCTAGTCAGACCTCCTAGTCAGACCTCCTAGTCAGACCTCCTAGTCGGACCTTCCTGCCAGACCTTCTAGCCAGACCTAGTAAGACCTCCTAGTCAGACCTTCTAGTCAGACCTTCCAGCCAGACCTCCTAGTCAGACCTTCTAGTCAGACCTCCTAGTCAGACCTCCTAGTCAGACCTTCTAGTCAGACCTTCTAGCCAGACCTTCTAGTCAGACCTCCTAGTCAGACCTTCTAGTCAGACCTCCTGGTCAGACCTTCTAGCCAGACCTTCTAGTCAGACCTCCTAGTCAGACCTTCTAGTCAGACCTTCTAGCCAGACCTTCTAGCCAGACCTTCCAGCTAGACCTTCTAGCCAGACCTAGTAAGACCTCCTAGTCAGACCTCCTAGTCAGACCTTCCAGCCAGACCTTCTAGTCAGACCTTCCAGCCAGACCTCCTAGTCAGACCTTCATGCAGACCTCCTAGTCAGACCTCCTAGTCAGACCTCCTAGTCAGACCTTCTAGTCAGACCTTCTAGCCAGACCTTCTAGTCAGACCTCCTAGTCAGACCTTCTAGTCAGACCTTCCAGCCAGACCTCCTAGTCAGACCTTCTAGTCAGACCTCCTAGTCAGACCTCCTAGTCAGACCTCCTAGTCAGACCTTCTAGTCAGACCTTCTAGCCAGACCTTCTAGTCAGACCTCCTAGTCAGACCTTCCAGCCAGACCTTCTAGCCAGACCTTCTAGTCAGACCTCCTAGTCAGACCTCCTAGTCAGACCTTCCAGCCAGACCTTCTAGTCAGACCTCCTAGTCAGACCTTCTAGTCAGACCTCCTAGTCAGACCTCCTAGTCAGACCTCCTAGTCAGACCTTCCAGCCAGACCTTCTAGCCAGACCTTCTAGTCAGACCTCCTAGTCAGACCTCCTAGTCAGACCTCCTAGTCAGACCTCCTAGTCAGACCTCCTAGCCAGACCTTCCAGCCAGACCTTCTAGTCAGACCTTCCAGCCAGACCACCTAGTCAGACCTCCTAGTCAGACCTCCTAGTCAGACCTCCTAGTCAGACCTTCTAGTCAGACCTCCTAGTCAGACCTTCCAGTCAGACCTTCTAGTCAGACCTTCCAGCCAGACCTCCTAGTCAGACCTTCTAGTCAGACCTTCCAGCCAGACCTTCTAGTCAGACCTCCTAGTCAGACCTTCCAGCCAGACCTTCTAGCCAGACCTTCTAGTCAGACCTCCTAGTCAGACCTCCTAGTCAGACCTTCCAGCCAGACCTTCTAGTCAGACCTCCTAGTCAGACCTTCTAGTCAGACCTCCTAGTCAGACCTCCTAGTCAGACCTCCTAGTCAGACCTTCCAGCCAGACCTTCTAGCCAGACCTTCTAGTCAGACCTCCTAGTCAGACCTCCTAGTCAGACCTCCTAGTCAGACCTCCTAGCCAGACCTTCCAGCCAGACCTTCTAGTCAGACCTTCCAGCCAGACCACCTAGTCAGACCTCCTAGTCAGACCTCCTAGACAGACCTCCTAGTCAGACCTTCTAGTCAGACCTCCTAGTCAGACCTTCCAGTCAGACCTTCTAGTCAGACCTTCCAGCCAGACCTCCTAGTCAGACCTTCTAGTCAGACCTTCCAGCCAGACCTTCTAGTCAGACCTCCTAGTCAGACCTTCTAGTCAGACCTCCTAGTCAGACCTCCTAGTCAGACCTTCCAGTCAGACCTTCCAGCCAGACCTTCCAGCCAGACCTCCTAGTCAGACCTCCTAGTCAGACCTCCTAGTCAGACCTTCCAGCCAGACCTTCCAGCCAGACCTCCTAGTCAGACCTCCTAGTCAGACCTCCTAGTCAGACCTTCCAGTCAGACCTTCCAGCCAGACCTTCTAGTCAGACCTTCTAGTCAGACCTTCCAGCCAGACCTTCTAGTCAGACCTCCTAGTCAGACCTTCCAGCCAGACCTCCTAGTCAGACCTCCTAGTCAGACCTTCCAGTCAGACACTTAGCTAGACCTTCCAGCCAGACCTTCCAGTCAGACACTTAGCTAGACCTTCCAGCCAGACCTCCTAGTCAGACCTCCTAGTCAGACCTCCTAGCCAGACCTTCTAGTCAGACCTTCTAGTCAGACCTTCTAGTCAGACCTTCCAGCCAGACCTTCCAGCCAGACCTTCTAGTCAGACCTTCCTGCCAGACCTTCCCGCCAGACCTTCTAGTCAGACCTTCTAGTCAGACCTTCCAGCTAGACCTTCCAGCCAGACCCTTAGCTAGACCGTCCAGCCAGACCTTCCAGCCAGACACTTAGCTAGACCCAATGCAGCATAGAAACTGGGAAAATCGCCGATGGACTCGTGTAATGTTTTCAGACGAGGTCAGATTCACTCCGGACTTTCTTGACAGGCGTGGACGTCTCTGGAGGCTTCCTAGCGACGTCATACCGACGTCAACGTAAGTGAACATTACAGATTTGGTGGTGGGTCTGTAATTTTATGGCGTGGGATCTCTATCACTGCCGCAAAACATCACCAGAATGCAATGGCTACCGTCAAATTGTTCTGTTAATTGTCATGTTACAGCGAGAGTCCTTCATTACGCTTACCATGTAATACTGTCACTCAATGCATCTTTGTATTTCTCCAATCATCTGTTATTTCCGCATATGCCTATTTTGTCGGCAATGAATATTAAACACAAAAATAAATTTGCAACGGCTGGTCATGTTATTTGCATGAGTGACATAATTCAATAAAATGCAATCCCATTTAATGTATACGAATTAGCATCGGAAAAGTACATATTTGTCAGCAGTTATGTATTGAATACTGTAAGGGACATTCTAGCGATCTCGCATTCTTAGCGGACGATCTATATCTGCCAAAAACACGCGAATGCGAGAACGCGAGCTATGGCCAAAATCTCGCCTTCTCGCGATCTCGCATTCTCGTGTTTTTGGGGACATAGCACTTTTTGTCAAAAGCCGACAACGCGAGAATGCGACATTTGGACATGATGTAAAATCTCACAATCTCGCAATCTCGACTTGTCAAATTAGGAAAAAAAACCCACAAAAAACACGAAATCGTGAGAACGCAAGAATCTCGTGTTTTGGGCATACTCAGCTCGTTTCCAAAGGTCGAGATCGCGAGAATGTTCCTAACATCATTCCATTGTTATGTACGAAGGGTGTTCATTAAAGATTTCCCCTGACCCACTTCCGATGGACCTAGTGGAATGAAACATGGCATAGGTATTAGTCTTTCTCCACATAGGAACCACCAAGAGTTACACACTTCTCCCATCGTTTTATGCAACTATGGAGACCTCGCTTGTAAAAGCCCTCATTTTGCGTCTCAAACCAGGACTTGACTTCAGATATCAGTGTTTCATCATCTGTGAAACGTTTTCCCTTCAAAAATGACTTCATGGTTGGGAAGAGGTGGAAGTCAGATGGTGCAAGGTCAGGAGAGTAAGGAGGATGTGGAAGGATTTCATAGCCACAGGACCGCGCTTCTGTCTGGGCAACATGAGAGCATTGTCTTGTAGGAGACGGACACCCTTGGTCAGCATGCCACGCCTCTTAAGCTTGATAGCGTCCCGCAATTTCCGCAGCAGTGAAGCATAATAAGCTCCTGAAATTGTGGTACCCTTTGCCAAGAAATCCATCATCACTACTCCGTGCTGGTCCCAAAACACCGTGAGCATGACCTTGCCTGCAGAGGGTTGGACACGTGCCTTCTTTGGGGGTGGTGACTCCACATGCTTCCATTGCATCGACTGAACTTTAGTCTCAGGATCATAGTGATGGATCCATGTTTCATCCTGTGTGATAAGTCTGTCAAAAAAGTTTGCCTGGTTTTTTTGGCACATGTCCAAAAGATCCTTTGAGCAATTGACTCGTTCCTGCTTTAGGAAAGGTGTGAGCAACCTGGGAATCCATCGTGCAGACACCTTGTGCATGTTCACATTGTCATGGATGATTTTTTCCACAGACACTACACTGATCTTGACATCTTGTGCTCACTGGCGAACAGTTAAACGTCGGTCTGCCAAAATGGCGGTCTCCACTTGATGGATAGAGTCCTCATCAATGGCTGAATGGGGGCGACCAGGAATGGTAGCTGTTTCAACAGATGTCCGACCACACTTGAACTGGCGATGCCAGTGTTTAACAACGTCATATGATGGGGCATCTTCCCCATAAGTTGCTTTCATTTCATCGAAAGTTTCTTTTGGTGTGCGACCTTTCAAATATAAAAACCTAATCACTGCTCGGTATTCTACTGGCTCCATTGTCACACCCTACTCGATCATAACACCTGTGAAAGTGGTAAGATTAATAGTTCAGTGCTGCAAATTCAGACATAACCCATAGATACATGTATCATTAAACATGTGAAATTTCAACCAAATATGATAACCCTAAGTGGTTTAGGGGAAATCTTTAATGAACACCCCTCGTACTAGGATTCCAAGCTGTTGTGTACTAACAATTCCAAACTGTTATATGTTTGATTAGTAAATATCCAGTGACCTGAGAAGAGGGAAGTTGCATAACTTACTCTACTGTATTTATATCAGCATACGAACATTAAACGTCCCTGATGCATACTTAATTCCCCAGTTAATTACTAGCGTATTCTATAAAAATACTTTTATTCATGATCGATTAAAAAAAAAAATAGGCTACATGTAATGAAGTCTTTGAATGGCATTTAGAAGTGATACACATAAGGAAGAGAATTTATGGATGTCAACTTCTGAATTATTAGGAAGCACAACGAAAAGACAGGGAGCCCTTAAATGTGAGATGTATCTGGTCAGACAGGGAACCTTTAATTTGGAGATGTATAAGGTAAGACAGGGAGCCTTTAAGTGTGAGATGTATCTGGTCAGACAAGGAGCCTCTAAGTGGGAGATGTATAAGGTAAGACAGGGAGCCTCTAAGTGTGAGATGTATCTGGTCAGACAAGGAGTCTCTAAGTGTGAGATGTATCTGGTCAGACAGGGAGCCTTTAAGTGTGAGATGTATCTGGTCAGACAAGGAGCCTCTAAGTGGGAGATGTATCTGGTCAGACAAGGAGTCTCTAAGTGGTAGATGTATCTGGTCAGACAGGGAGCCTTTAAGTGGGAGATGTATAGGGTCAGACAAGGAGCCTCTAAGTGGTAGATGTATCTGGTCAGACAGGGAGCCTTTAAGTGTGAGATGTATAGGGTCAGACAAGGAGCCTTTAAGTGGGAGATGTATAAGGTAAGACAGGGAGCCTCTAAGTGGGAGATGTATCTGGTCAGACAGGGAGCCTCTAAGTGGGAGATGTATCTGGTCAGACAAGGAGCCTTTAAGTGGGAGATGTATCTGGTCAGACAAGGAGCCTCTAAGTGGGAGATGTATCTGGTCAGACAAGGAGCCTCTAAGTGGGAGATGTATCTGGTCAGACAGGGAGCCTTTAAGTGGGAGATGTATAGGGTCAGACAAGGAGCCTCTAAGTGTGAGATGTATCTGGTCAGACAAGGAGCCTCTAAGTGGGAGATGTATCTGGTCAGACAAGGAGCCTTTAAGTGGGAGATGTATAGGGTAAGACAGGGAGGCTCTAAGTGTGAGATGTATCTGGTCAGACAAGGAGCCTTTAAGTGGGAGATGTATAGGGTAAGACAGGGAGGCTCTAAGTGTGAGATGTATCTGGTCAGACAAGGAGCCTTTAAGTGGGAGATGTATAGGGTCAGACAAGGAGCCTCTAAGTGGGAGATGTATCTGGTCAGACAAGGAGCCTCTAAGTGGGAGATGTATAGGGTCAGACAAGGAGCCTCTAAGTGGGAGATGTATCTGGTCAGACAAGGAGCCTCTAAGTGGGAGATGTATCTGGTCAGACAAGGAGCCTCTAAGTGGGAGATGTATCTGGTCAGACAAGGAGCATTTAAGTGGGAGATGTATAGGGTAAGACAGGGAGGCTCTAAGTGTGAGATGTATCTGGTCAGACAAGGAGCCTTTAAGTGGGAGATGTATCTGGTCAGACAAGGAGCCTCTAAGTGGGAGATGTATCTGGTCAGACAAGGAGCCTCTAAGTGGGAGATGTATCTGGTCAGACAAGGAGCCTTTAAGTGGGAGATGTATAGGGTAAGACAGGGAGGCTCTAAGTGTGAGATGTATCTGGTCAGACAAGGAGCCTTTAAGTGGGAGATGTATCTGGTAAGACAGGGAGGCTCTAAGTGTGAGATGTATCTGGTCAGACAGGGAGGCTCTAAGTGTGAGATGTATCTGGTCAGACAAGGAGCCTTTAAGTGGGAGATGTATAGGGTCAGACAAGGAGCCTCTAAGTGGGAGATGTATAAGGTAAGGCAGGGAGCCTTTAAGTGGGAGATGTATCTGGTCAGACAGGGAGGCTCTAAGTGTGAGATGTATAAGGTAAGACAGGGAGCCTTTAAGTGGGAGATGTATCTGGTCAGAAAGGGAGGCTCTAAGTGTGAGATGTATCTGGTCAGACAAGGAGCCTTTAAGTGGGAGATGTATCTGGTCAGACAGGGAGCCTTTAAGTGGGAGATGTATAAGGTAAGACAGGGAGCCTTTAAGTGGGAGATGTATAGGGTCAGACAAGGAGCCTCTAAGTGGGAGATGTATCTGGTCAGACAAGGAGCCTCTAAGTGGGAGATGTATAGGGTCAGACAAGGAGCCTTTAAGTGGGAGATGTATCTGGTCAGACAAGGAGCGTTTAAGTGGGAGATGTATAGGGTAAGACAGGGAGCCTCTAAGTGTGAGATGTATCTGGTCAGACAGGGAGCCTCTAAGTGGGAGATGTATCTGGTCAGACAAAGAACCTCTAAGTGGGAGATGTATAGGGTCAGACAAGGAGCCTTTAAGTGGGAGATGTATAGGGTCAGACAAGGAGCCTCTAAGTCGGAGATGTATAAGGTAAGACAGGGAGCCTTTAAGTGGGAGATGTATCTGGTCAGACAGGGAGCCTCTAAGTGGGAGATGTATAGGGTCAGACAAGGAGCCTTTAAGTGTGAGATGTATAGGGTCAGACAAGGAGCCTTTAAGTGGGAGATGTATAGGGTCAGACAAGGAGCCTTTAAGTGTGAGATGTAAAGCGTCAGACCATGATCCTTTAAGTGGGAGATGTATAGGGTCAGACAAGGAGCCTCTAAGTGGGAGATGTATAGGGTCAGACAAGGAGCCTTTAAGTGTGAGATGTATAGGGTCAGACAAGGAGCCTCTAAGTGGGAGATGTATAGGGTCAGACAAGGAGCCTTTAAGTGGGAGATGTATCTGGTCAGACAAGGAGCCTCTAAGTGGGAGATGTATCTGGTCAGACAAGGAGCCTCTAAGTGGGAGATGTATAGGGTCAGACAAGGAGCCTTTAAGTGTGAGATGTATAGGGTCAGACAAGGAGCCTCTAAGTGTGAGATGTATCTGGTCAGACAAGGAGCCTCCAAGTGGGAGATGTATAGGGTAAACAGCAAACAAAATGATTATGATAATAAATGATATAACGGTACCTATGTGTTGGCCTCCCTTGTTAGTTTCCACATTTCGTTATCTTGTTACCTTCTTGTCCATATATATGCTCTCTGTTTCGTATCATTCATTCACCTGATGAAGGAGTAAGTATATTCTCCGAAACGTGTTTCCTCATAATAAAGAAGTTGACAGCCATACATTCTCTGTCGTATGTGTTAACTCCAACGATGACGTCAGTTGGAGGCTGCTTACTAGAGAACCGCATCAGTCGGGACTGAGGTTAACCTAAAGATGACGTCAATCAGTTAACATGTGTTTACATTGGTCATCACGGGTTCTACTGGGTCGTCCAGAGTTTTGAAATAGAACGCAGATTGTAATGATAGTATGACGTCATTGCAAGGTCATTGCAATGATAGTATGACGTCATCGGTAGTATTAAAATTTCGTGTTTCACAAGTTCCATTGTATAAAGAGTGACACCTCGTCAAACCAGACACCGTTAATCAGATCCCTCATCTGATATCAGTCAAGGAGACGTCAGTCTTACTTCATGTCGACTCATGACTCTATTTAAACGTAAAAAATAACATTTGACTACAATAAATATAATTAATATGACTGGGATGTTACCTTAAAAAATAATTCTGTTTCAGACTGGTGAACGAAAAATAAATTGCTTACCGCGAAAATTATTCTGTTGCAGGGTGCTTTTCTTAAAAGAAATCAAAATATGCATATATCTTATGCGTGTGTTTACATGCACGTATGTGCATGTGTTTGTACGTCTGTTTGGATGTGCAGACGAGCTAACACCGATGTGCATCTGCCTGTAGTGATATGTGTTGTCAACACCATGTTTCAATACACATGACACATCTGCCGAGGTGTGAGAACCTAGGTGACACTTTACACGATGCTGAAATATGTTGTGACGTCAATACAGAGAAGCTACTAAAGTATCACGTTCAAACGAGCATTGGGCCTCTCTACAGGGGTCTGGATGTTACTATAAATAGCCTGAACATATGTGCAAAGGACAGCACTTTCCTTAAATAACAAATATTATAATGAAGCCCAAATGTCACAAGGCGGCTCCTCTAAGTAGGAGATATCTGGAAAGAGGCAGGTAGACACTGATAATCTCATTGTGAGGTGTATAGGGTCAGACAATCAGCCTTTAAGTCGGAGATGTATAGGGTCAGACAAGGGGCCTTTAAGTGGGGGTGCGTAGGGTCAGACAAGGAGCCTTTAAGTGTGAGGTGTATAGGGTCAGACAAGGAGCCTTTAAGTGGAGGTGCGTAGGGTCAGACAAGGAGCCTTTAAGTGTGAGATGTATAGGGTCAGACAAGGAGCCTTTAAGTGGAGGTGTATAGGGTCGGACAAGGAACCTTTAAGTGGGAGATGTATAGGGTCAGACAAGGAACCTTTAAGTGGGAGATGTATAGGGTCAGACAAGGAACCTTTAAGTGGGAGATGTATAGGGTCAGACAAGGAACCTTTAAGTGGGAGATGTATAGGGTCAGACAAGGAACCTTTAAGTGGGAGATGTATAGGGTCAGACAAGGAACCTTTAAGTGGGAGATGTATGGGGTGAGACAAGCAGCCTTTAAGTGGGAGATGTATAGGGTAAGACCAGGATCCTTTTAGTGTGAGATGTAAAGCGTCAGACCAGGATCCTTTAAGTGGGAGATATATAGGGTCAGACAAGGAGCCTTTAAGTGGGAGATGTATAGGGTCAGACAAGCAGCCTTTAAGTGGGAGATGTATAGGATCAGACAATGAGCCTTTAAGTGGAGGTGCATAGGGTCAGACAAGGAGCCTTTAAGTGGGAGATGTATAGGGTCAGACAAGGAGCCTTTAAGTGGGAGATGTATAGGGTCAGACAAGCAGCCTTTAAGTGGGAGATGTATAGGGTCAGACAAGGAGCCTTTAAGTGGGAGATGTATAGAGTCAGACAAGGAGCCTTTAAGTGTGAGATGTATAGGGTCAGACAAGCAGCCTTTTAGTGGGAGATGCATAGGGCCAGACAAGGAGCCTCTAAGTGGGAGATGTATAGGGTCAGACAAGGAGCCTTTAAATGGAAGATGTATAGGGTTGGACAAGGAGCCTTTAAGTGTGAAATGTATAGTGTCAGACAATGAGCCTTTAAGTGGAGGTGCGAAGGGTCAGACAAGGAGCCTTTCAGTGGGAGATGTATAGGGTCAGTCAAGAAGGCTTTAAGTGGGAGATGTATAGGGTCAGAAAGCAGCCTATAAGTGGGAGATGTATAGGGTCAGACAAGGAGCCTTTAAGTGGGAGATGTATAGGGTCAGACATTGAGCCTTTAAGTGGAGGTGCGTAGGGTCAGACAAGGAGCCTTTAAGTGGGAGATGTATAGGGTCAGACAAGGAGCCTTTAAGTGGGAGATGTATAGGGTAAGACCAGGATCCTTTAAGTGTGAGATGTAAAGCGTCAGACCATGATCCTTTAAGTGGGAGATGTATAGGGTCAGACAAGGAGCCTTTAAGTGGGAGATGTATAGGGTCAGACAAGGATCCTTTAAGTGGGAGATGTATAGGGTCAGACAAGGAGGCTTTAAGTAGGAGATGTGTCGGGTAAGACAAGGAGCCTTTAAGTGTGAGATGTATTGGTTAAGACAAGGAGCCTTTAAGTGGGAGATGTATAGGGTCAGACAAGGAGCCTTTAAGTGTAAGATGTATAGGGTCAGACAAGGAGCCTTTAAGTGGGAGATGTATAGGGTGCGACAAGCAGCCTTTAAGTGGGAGATGTATAGGGTCAGACAAGGAGGCTTTAAGTAGGAGTTGTGTCGGGTAAGACAAGGAGCCTCTAAGTGGGAGATGTATTGGTTAAGACCAGGAGCCTTTAAGTGGGAGATGTATAGGGTCAGACAAGAAGGCTTTAAGTGTGAGATGTATAGGGTCAGATAAGCAGCCTTTAAGTGGGAGATGTATAGGGTCAGACAAGGAGCCTTTAAGTGTGAGATGTATAGGATCAGACAATGAGCCTTTAAGTGGAGGTGCATAGGGTCAGACAAGGAGCCTTTAAGTGGGAGATGTATAGGGTCAGACAAGGAGCCTTTAAGTGGGAGATGTATAGGGTAAGACCAGGACCCTTTAAGTGTGAGATGTAAAGCGTCAGACCATGATCCTTTAAGTGGGAGATGTATAGGGTCAGACAAGGAGCCTTTAAGTGGGAGATGTATAGGGTCAGACAAAGAGCCTTTAAATGGGAGATGTATAGGGTGAGACAAGCAGCCTTTAAGTGGGAGATGTATAGGGTGAGACAAGCAGCCTTTAAGTGGGAGATGTATAGGGTCAGACAAGGAGGCTTTAAGTAGGAGATGTGTCGGGTAAGACAAGGAGCCTTTAAGTGGGAGATGTATTGGTTAAGACCAGGAGCCTTTAAGTGGGAGATGTATAGGGTCAGACAAGAAGGCTTTAAGTGTAAGATGTATACGGTCAGACAAGCAGCCTTTAAATGGGAGATGTATAGGGTAAGACAAGGAGCCTCTAAGTGGGAGATGTATAGGGTCAGACAAGGAGCCTTTAAGTGGAGGTGCGTAGGGTCAGACAAGGACATTTTAAGTGGGAGATGTATAGGGTCAGACAAGGAGCCTTTAAGTGGGAGATGTATAGGGTAAGACCAGGATCCTTTAAGTGTGAGATGTAAAGCGTCAGACCATGATCCTTTAAGTGGGAGATGTATAGGGTCAGACAAGGAGCCTTTAAGTGGGAGATGTATAGGGTCAGACAAGGATCCTTTAAGTGGGAGATGTATAGGGTCAGACAAGGAGCCTTTAAGTGGGAGATGTATAGGGTCAGACAAGGAGCCTTTAAGTGTGAGATGTATAGGGTCAGACAATGAGCCTTTAAGTGGAGGTGCGTAGGGTCAGACAAGGAGCTTTTAAGTGGGAGATGAATAGGGTCAGACAAGGAGCCTTTAAGTGGGAGATGTATAGGGTCAGACAAGGAGCCTTTAAGTGGGAGATGTATAGGGTCAGACAAGGATCCTTTAAGTGGGAGATGTATAGGGTCAGACAAGGAGGCTTTAAGTAGGAGATGTGTCGGGTAAGACAAGGAGCCTTTAAGTGTGAGATGTATTGGTTAAGACCAGGAGCCTTTAAGTGGGAGATGTATAGGGTCAGACAAGAAGGCTTTAAGTGTAAGATGTATAGGGTCAGACAAGCAGCCTTTAATTGGGAGATGTATAGGGTCAGACAAGGAGCCTTTAAATGGGATATGTATAGGGTCAGACAAGGAGCCTTTAAGTGGGAGATGTATAGGGTCAGACAAGAAGCCTCTACGTGGGAGATATCGAGGGTAAGACAGGTAGTCTTTAATTAAGTTTGAGATATATGCGGTCAGACAGAGAACCTTTAAGTGGGAGATGACATGGAGCCTTTAAATGTGAGATGTATCTGGTCAGAGAGGGAACCTTTAAGTGTGAGATGTATAGGGTAAGACAGGAAGCCTTTAAATGTAAGATATATATATAGGGTACACAGCAAACAAAATAATAATGATAATAAATGGTATAACGGTACCTAGAGGTCGACTGATATACACTCTTTGAAAAAAGAAACGCACAGGTAGTATGTAGTTCAATGAAACGTGACTACACACAAAATCCGGTATATAAATTGGATAGATGTTATTGGAAAATGTTGGTGTCCTGATATTCGACAAACTGTTTGTCAAAACGCAGCCATTGTCGATTTACAATGTCTTAAACGGCATTGTTTTCAGTCTTGTTAAAAAATGTCATGGAGGAAAAAAGTAAAGCAAAATGCACGTGCAAGTTATGGCATTCGTAACTCGTAGTAGTGGCTATATGAATGGCAAGCATAAGCCAATAATTTGTCATTCAATTATCAACATTTTTCAAGTTAAAAAATGCCGGGACACAGCGCTGCCGATCGGAACATCGCCATTGGACGTATCCAAAGAGGGGAATCGCAGGCGTCTGTTGCACGCCACTTAAACGTCCACCACAGCACCATTTGCCACGCAGTTCAATTCCACTGCAGACCCTCCGAGAACCGTCCGAAAAAGAGTTACGACCCCTGCACAGGATCGCTACATGCGACTGTTCCACCTACGTCATCGCAATGCCAAAGCTAAGGAGACTGCAGGACGCATCCCTGGTTTGAGGAGGATATCGGACCAGACTTCGCGAGACTGGAATACGACCCAGAAGACCAGTTATCGTCCCTGTTTTGCAACAGATCCATTGACAGCGACACTTGCGTTGGTGCCATACCATGGAAGTTGAAAAACTGGAGACGAGTGTGGCTTAGCGATGAATCACTATTTCTTATTCACCGACGAGATGGAAGACAACGTGTTTATCGTCGTCGAAATGAGCGTTTTGCCCCACATTGTAGAAGGCGGTAGTGTCAGGGTGTGTGTGTGTATTTTATTTTTTGTATTTATTTATTAAATTTTTTTTTAGTTTATTTATTTATTTTTTTGGGTGGGTGGGTGGGGGGATGGGGGTGGGTGGGGTGGGGGGTGGGGGTGGTGGGGGGGGATGGGGGGTGGGGATATATCCCACACCAGGAGATTTGGCTCAGAGAAATCAAATTCTTCAACCTCACTTTCTTCAAATCAAGGACCGGAGCTGTTTCAACACGACAACGCTCCATCGCACACAGCTCGTGTCGCGGTAGACTACGTTCATAATGCCAACAGCAACGATTTGCCCTGGCCGTCGAGATCTCCAGATCTCAACCCAATCGAACACCTCTTGGATGAACTCGATCGACGTGTACGTCAACGTCAGAACACCCCGCAGACACTCCCACAACTGGCCAAGGTGTTACAAGCAGAATGGCGCAGAATTCCCAAGGACAGAAGTCGTACACCTATCCAGTTAGTGCCGAGGAGATGCAGAGCCGTGATTGCTGCCCGGGGCGGTCACACGAGATACGGAGTTCAGCGCACCTTGAGGCCTTATGTGACATGACAATGAACAGTTTTCAATGCCCTTGTACAAGAACAACATGTGACTATCGAGCTCCAAAATGTCATATTTGTATCTATGAAAATAAATTAAATGTATCGACTAAATAAACTAA
The DNA here is from genome assembly GCF_023055435.1 of Haliotis rufescens. Taxonomy (NCBI): domain Eukaryota; kingdom Metazoa; phylum Mollusca; class Gastropoda; order Lepetellida; family Haliotidae; genus Haliotis; species Haliotis rufescens. The sequence continues at coordinate 449,778 of NW_025963798.1, forward strand.
CAATAAATTTACTAAAATCTAGTTGTGCGTTTCTTTTTGGAGCCTGTAGCTATACACCCTAAGGTACAGCTGGTATAACGGTACAACCTTACATGACAGCTGGTATAACGGTACCTAGACGTAGACATATATAGTTACATAACCTCAGGTACAGCTAATGCAACGGTTCAACCCTATACAACAGCTGATGTAACGGTATCTAGAGGTAGACATATATAGTTATACAACCTCAGGTACAGCTAATGCAACGGTTCAACCTTATACAACAGTTGATGTAACGGTATCTAGAGGTAGACATATATAGCTATACAACCTCAGGTACAGCTAATGCAACGGTTCAACCTTATACAACAGTTGATGTAACGGTATCTAGAGGTAGACATATATAGTTATACAACCTCAGGTACAGCTAGTAAAACGGTTCAACCTTATACAACAGCTGATGTAACGGTATCTAGAGGTTGACATTTATAGTTATACAACCTCAGGTACAGCTAATGCAACGGTTCAACCTTATACAACAGCTGATGTAACGGTATCTAGAGGTAGACATATATAGATATGCAACCTCAGGTACAGCTGGTATAACGGTACAACCTTACACGACAGCTGATATAACGGTATCTACAGGTTGACATATATAGTTATACAACCTCAGGTACAGCTGGTATAACAGTACAACCTAACACAACAGCTGATATAACGATATCTAGAGGTTGACATTTATCTCTACAACCTCAGGTACATCTGGTATAACGGTACCTAGACGAAGACATATATAGTTATACAACCTCGGGAACAGCTGTTATAACAACCTCAGGTAAAGCTGGTATAACGGTACAACCTTATACAACAGCTAAAATGTAACGATATCTAGAGGTTGACATATATAGTTATACAACCTCAGGTACAGCTGGTATAACAGTACAACCTTACACAACAGCTCATATAACGGTATCTAGAGGTTGACATATATCTCTACAACCTCAGGTACATCATGTATAACGGTACCTAGACGAAGACATATATAGTTACACAACCTCGGGTACACCTGTTATAACAGTACAACCTAAAACGACAGCTGATATAACGGTATCTAGATGTTGACATATATAGTTATACAACCTCAGGTACAGCTGGCATAACAGTACAACCTTACACAACAGCTGATATAACGGTATCTAGAGGTTGACATATATAGTTATACAACCTCAGGTACAGCTGGTAAAACGGTTCAACCTTATACAACAGCTGATGTAACGGTATCTAGAGGTTGACATTTATAGTTATACAACCTCAGGTACATCTGGTATAACGGTACCTAGACGAAGAGATATATAGTTTTACAACCTCAGGTACAGCTGGTATTTATTATAACGGTACAATCTTACACGACAGCTGGTATAACGGTACAACCTAACGTGTATAGCAATACAGCTATGCAACATAAGGGGCATTCTGTTATGCTTAATAAATCTGAAAGAAATGTCTTGCAGCAGACAAATACCAGACAGCCCATGCATTACTGGTTTCTATCAGATAATGACATATACATGTCACCGTGCAGCTGCTGCAGGCAATTTAATTGGCCCCGCCCAGAGTACAAGTGATCGTTCCGAGGTACGATAAGGTAAGTTTCTAATTTTAGCATTGTCCTACCCATTGTCTAACTGGGGAGTGACCAACTGCTCTGTTGCCAGGGACAACGCAGGTAAATGGCGTCGTGTTTCGAAATAAAATCTCAAAATGTTAAACAATATAATGTGAAAATGACAGATGTGCTCAATCTAATACTTATGCGAACATGGAGCAGAATATATTTCATTACATTCTGAAAAGAAGATATATGTGATATTCGACCTGCTGTAGTATGTCATTTGTCGCTATTTTTCCGGTGTCCTATATTTTTTTCGTCTCTGGCAAACCAGTGGTTGATAGTATGAACAACGGCCCACACCGTCATTTTAAGACCCCACTCGATCGGCGATGTTCCACATTGTAACCGCCAGTCTAGGGCTTGAGGGCGAGACTCGCATTCACACGTTTGTTAAAAGAAAGAAGTGACCTATTGTAAACTTGGCATTTCGCTGACGTGTTTGAAACGACACAGCATATCTTTTAACACTTGACACTGATTCTCAGTTGCCGCCGGCGTCAATCTGTCGTCACGGCAATACAGGTCAGGCGGGTCACAGTGACCCGAAAACATGACACGTGCGCGTTGTTAGCATGACTAAAAGACTCAGAAGCCAGGCGAACTGAATACCGTTATATACATACATAATATACACAGGCAGACATACTATCTATACTGAACCAAATTAAAAACTTCACAATCCTAAAATTTTAACATTTTGACCAGTTATCATTGTGGGCCCTTATTGTGTATTTAAACAGTAATGGCCACGTATTGTCTTCAGATAACACCCGTTTTTGTGCAGGTGAATCGATACAAAAACATGTGCACAGCACTATAGTGGCAAAAGTGTTTTTTCACGTGCAACTGGTCACGTGGCCATAATACCGCACGTGTTTTCAGCCATACTTGTTAGCAGTCATTAAAAAAAAGAAAAACACAAGAAAACAAAAGTCTTTACGGCCATTTGTCATGCCACGCCTTTCAAATGTGAAACGTGAACGTGCCATCGGCATGTTGCAGACGGGAACGTCCGTAGCTGAAGTCGCAAGGACGATGGGTTGTAGTCGACGGACTGTTTATGATTTACAGACGCGTCTACAGCAAACGGGTACTATCGCTGATCTCCCTCGGCCAGGTCGACCACGTGTGACGTCACATGCAGAGGATCGTCAGATTGTCTTACGTCATCTCCGTAACCGATTTTTGACGGCTACATCAACCAGAAACGAACTGTTTAGGGGCGGACTGAGTGCGCAAACTGTTCGAACCGTCTGAGAACTGCTCACCTTCAAGCACGACGGCCATACTGCGGGCAGATTCTGACTCAATTACACAGACGTCAACGTCAATTGTGGGCACAGCGACACTTACGATGGACTCAGAGGAATTGGAATCAAGTAGTCTTCAGTGATGAATCCCGATTTAATCTTCGATTTGCTGATTGTAGGGCGAGGGTGTGGAGGCGCCGTTATGAACGTTACGCCCAGTGTTGTGTACAGGAAGTTGACAGATTTCGAGGCGGAAGTGTCATGGTGTGGGGTGCTTTCTGTGGCAATGCACGTTCCAGGCTTCTTGTCATCCGTGGCAACCTGAACGCTGCTGCTTACCGCGACCAGGTACTGGCACCAGAACTTCTGCCTTTTATGGCAGCACATGGACCCGGTTTGATCTTCCAACACGACAATGCCAGACCCCACACAGCAATTTTGACAGGGAATTTCCTTCAGAATGCGGGAGTCAACGTCATGGACTGGCCGTCAAGGTCTCCCGACCTCAATCCCATCGAACACGTCTGGGATGCTCTTGGCAGAAGTCTGCGCACTCTCCAGAACCAACCACAGAATTTGCAAGATCTTGGCACCATTTTGCAGCAACAATGGCGTCGTCTTCCCAATCATGTGTTCACAAGCATCACACGGTCCATGCGGGGGCGTTGTGTGGCAGTTGTCAACTCACATGGTGGCCATACACGCTACTGAACTTGTGTGCCATCAGATTCTCGTGTTTGGGACTTATGATTTAAACTGTTGATGTTATTACCGAATACCGTAGGTGCTTGGAACAAATTATGGTTACCACCGTTAATTAAAATCCTTCTTTGGACATTAATGATTAAAAATTACCTTCTCTGATACATGTCCGTTGTATATCATTTATGGGATTACTTTTAAAAATGTGAAGTTTTTAATTTGACTCAGTATATTTTCCGCTTAGGTTCACAAGACTAGAAAAGGTAATTATGGTTGTGGAACCTTTCACTCTACGCTGTAACAAAACAAATGTGTTTGGTAAGCGCGAGCTTCTGGAATCCCAACCTATGTCTATAGTGCAACCTTCAACTATAGTGCAACCTTCATCTACAGTGCAACCTTCATCTGCCTAGGTGGTCCAACCTTCATCTGCCCTGGTGGTCCAACCTTCTGATGGTCCAACCTTCATCTGCCCTGATGGTCCAACCTTCATCTGCCCTGGTGGTCCAACCTTCATCTGCCCTGGTGGTCCAACCTTCATCTGCCCTGGTGGTCCATCCTCCATCTGCCCTGGTGGTCCAACCTTCATCTGCCCTGGTGGCCCAACCTTCTGGTGGTCCAACCTTCGTCTGCCCTGGTGGTCCTACCTTCATCTGCCCTGGTGGTCCAACCTTCATCTGCCCTGGTGGTCCATCCTTCATCTGTTCTGGTGGCCCAACCTTCCTCTGTACTGGTGGCCAAACCTTCATCTGTACTGGTGGCCCAACCTTCATCTGTACTGGTGGTCCAACCTTCGTCTGTTCTGATGGTCCAACCTTCATCTGTTCTGATGATCCAACCTTCATCTGTTCTGGTGGTCCAACCTTCATCTGTTCTGGTGGCCCAACCTTAATCTGTACTGGTGGCCCAACCTTCATCTGTTCTGGTGGTCCAACCTTCATCTGCCCTGGTGGTCCAACCTTCATCTGTTCTGGTGGTCCAACCTTCATCTACCCTGGTGGCCCAACCTTCATCTGTTCTGGTGGTCCAACCTTCATCTGTTCTGATGGTGAAACCTTTATGTGTTACGGTTGTAAAACTTCTATTCTGATCATTTTCTAGTCAATCATTTTCGGTTCTGGCGCTATAATTTCTGCATATGCCGGGGTAGGTGTAGTATACTATGTATATGCCGGGGTAGGTGTAGTATATTATGTACATGCCGGGGTAGGTGTAGTATACTATGTATATGCCGGGGTAGGTGTAGCATACTATGTGTATGCCGGGGTAGGTGTAGTATACTATTTATATGCCAGGGAGGGTGTAGTATACTATGTATATGCCGGGGTAGGTGTAGTATACTATGTATATGCCGGGGTAGGGGTAGTATACTATGTATATGCCGGGGTAGGTGTAGTATACTATGTATATGCCGGGGATGGTGTAGTATACTGTATGTATGGGGTAGGTGTAGTATACTGTATATATCTAGGGTAGGTGTGGTATACTATATATATCTAGGGTAGGTGTAGTATACTATGTATATGCCGGGGTAGGTGTAGTTATTGTATATATGCCGGGGTAGGTGTAGTATACTATGTATATGCCGGGGTAGGTGTAGTATACTATGTATATGCCGGGGTAGGTGTAGTATACTATGTATATGCCGGGGTAGGTGAAGTATACTATGTATATGCCGGGGAGGGTGTAGTATACTGTATATATGGGGTAGGCGTAGTATACTGTATATATCTAGGGTAGGTGTAGTATACTGTATATATCTAGGGTAGGCGTAGTATACTGTATATATCTAGGGTAGGTGTAGTATACTGTATATATCTAGGGTAGGTGTAGTATACTATGTATATGCCGGGGTAGGTGTAGTTATTGTAAATATGCCGGGGTAGGTGTAGTATACTATGTATATGCCGGGGAGGGTGTAGTATACTATGTATATCCCGGGGAGGGTGTAGTATACTATGTATATGCCGGGGAGGGTGTAGTATACTGTATATATGTGGTAGGTGTAGTATACTATGTATATGCTGGGGTAGGTGTAGTTATTGTATATATGCCGGGGTAGTTGTAGTATACTATGTATATGCCAGGGTAGGTGTAGTATACTATGCATATGCCGGGGCAGGTGTAGTATACTATGTATATGCCAGGGTAGGTGTAGTATACTATGTACATGCCGGGGAGGGTGTAGTATACTATGTATATGCCGGGGTAGGTGTAGTATACTATGTATATGCCGGGGTAGGTGTAGTATACTATGTATATGCCGGGGAGGGTGTAGTATACTGTATATATGTGGTAGGTGTAGTATACTATGTATATGCCGGGGTAGGTGTGGTATACTATGTATATACCGGGGAGGGTGTAGTATACTATGTATATGCCAGGGTAGGTGTAGTATACTATGTACATGCCGGGGAGGGTGTAGTATACTATGTATATGCCGGGGTAGGTGTAGTATACTATCTATATGCCGGGGAGGGTGTAGTATACTGTATATATGTGGTAGGTGTAGTATACTGTATATATGTGGTAGGTGTAGTATACTATGTATATGCCGGGGTAGGTGTGGTATACTATGTATATGCCGGGGAGGGTGTAGTATACTATGTGTATGCCGGGGTAGGTGTGGTATACTATGTATATGCCGGGGTAGGTGTAGCATACTATGTATATGCCGGGGTAGGTGTAGTATACTATGTATATGCCGGGGTAGGTGTAGTATACTATGTATATGCCAGGGAGGGTGTAGTATACTGTATATATGTGGTAGGTGTAGTATACTATGTATATGCCGGGTTAGGTGTAGTATACTATGTATATGCCGGGGTAGGTGTGGTATACTATGTATATGCCAGGGTAGGTGTAGTATACTATGTACATGCCGGGGAGGGTGTAGTATACTATGTATATGCCGGGGTAGGTGTAGTATACTGTATATGCCGGGGTAGGTGTAGTATACTATGTATATGCCGGGGAGGGTGTAGTATACTGTATATATGTGGTAGGTGTAGTATACTATGTATATGCCGGGTTAGGTGTAGTGTACTATGTATATGCCGGAGTAGGTGTAGTATACTATGTACATGCCGGGGAGGGTGTAGTATACTATGTATATGCCGGGGTAGGTGTAGTATACTATGTATATGCCGGGGAGGGTGTAGTATACTGTATATGCCGGGGTAGGTGTAGTATACTATGTATATGCCGGGGAGGGTGTAGTATACTGTATATATGTGGTAGGTGTAGTATACTATGTATATGCCGGGTTAGGTGTAGTATACTATGTATATGCCGGGGTAGGTGTGGTATACTATGTATATGCCGGGGTAGGTGTAGTATACTATGTATATATGTGGTAGGTGTAGTATACTATGTATATGCCGGGGTAGGTGTAGTATACTATGTATATGCCGGGGTAGGTGTAGTATACTATGTATATGCCGGGGTAGGTGTAGTATACTATGTATATGCCTGGGTAGGTGTAGTATACTATGTATATGCCGGGGAGGGTGTAGTATACTGCATATATGGGTTAGGTGTAGTATACTGTATATATCTAGGGTAGGTGTAGTATACTATGTATATGCCGGGGTAGGTGTAGTATACTATGTATATGCCTGGGTAGGTGTAGTATACTATGTATATGCCGGGGTAGGTGTAGTATACTGTATATATGGGGTAGGTGTGGTATAGCTAAGAGTACGGCCCGTGTTTTTTATCTTGGGTAAAGATTTCGCTTCACACTTCAGGTTACGTGTAAAATGTGTAGTCGGTCGGTGAGGCAGGTTAATGGTAAAGCGTTCGCTCGTCACGCCGAATACCCGGTTTGATTCCCTACATGGGTACAATGTGTGAAGCCCATTTCCACGTGCATCCCCCGCCGCTTGTGACGGACAGACGGGGTTGCAGATTGCTGACCTAGTTCCTGCACATCTGAACACAGCAACATGCCTCCAGGCCTACCTGATAGAGTTTTCAGTCTGTGATTGTGGCCTTGGGTTGTGGTTATCAAGGGATTCAATCGGCCTGCGACAACATCGCAGTGACGGAGACAGATGTGATCAGTGTCATATTATATGATTTTAGAGTGTACTTTTAACTGACAATACAATATATAAAATTTTTGTTTTGGAATTAAATGTATCTGTAAATTATATTTCATGACAGTTTATATTCTGTTCTTATGGGAGTCGCTTTTCACATTTTTAACAAGGGATGAATCCTGGATGCAGGCCCAATGTTGATACATGCAGCCCAGCCGTGTCCATGACAACTGTCTTATTGATGAAGATTATGATCTGCATTAAATAGGAGCTAACCGATTTCATTTTGACCTGTCTGCCTACAGGACACCATGACCTGATACTAGACGTGACCTGATACTCGAAGTGACCTGATGCTGAGAATGACCTGATGCTAGGAATGACCTGATACTCAACGTAACCTGATGCTGAGAATGACCAGATACTCGACGTGACCTGATGCTGAGAATGACCTGATACTCGACGTGACCTGATGCTGAGAATGACCAGATATTCGACGTGACCTGATGCTGAGAATGACCTGATACTCGACGTGACCTGATGCTGAGAATGACCTGATACTCGAAGTGACCTGATGCTGAGAATGACCAGATACTCGACGTGACCTGATGCTGAGAATGACCAGATATTCGACGTGACCTGATGCTGAGAATGACCTGATACTCGACGTTACCAGATGCTGAGAATGACCTGATATTCGACGTGACCTGATGCTGAGAATGACCTGATACTCGACGTTACCAGATGCTGAGAATGACCTGATACTCGAAGTGACCTGATGCTGAGAATGACCTGATATTCGACGTGACCTGATGCTGAGAATGACCTGATACTCGACGTTACCAGATGCTGAGAATGACCTGATACTCGAAGTGACCTGATGCTGAGAATGACCTGATACTCGAAGTGACCTGATGCTGAGAGTGACCTGATACCTGACGTGACCTGATGCTGAGAATGACCTGATACTCGACGTGACCTGATACTCGACGTTACCAGATGCTGAGAGTGACCTGATACCTGACGTGACCTGATGCTGAGAATGACCTGATACTTGACGTGACCTGATACTTGACGTGACCCGATGCTCACCAACAGCGACGACGTTTGTTTACATCACAGTTTGGCTCGTGTGTATACCAGCTGTGTTAACGCCGGCGTACACATACCAAGGCTTTATGACAATGATTGACAGCTATGGATGTCTGATGGAACAGAATACCCCGAGTTTGGAATGAAACCACCTGACTGCCGTTGCTAAAATCATCACAGTTTTCTTTTATTAATGAACAAGCTGTTTCCCCTACACGGGCCAACAGACAGCCGCGGCAAGTTGCATTGCAAATTAATATTAAACCAACATTGTCTGCTAACAAAAATGTTATGATGTGTATATATCTACTGATTACGATAATTCATGGACACATTGTCTCGGTTCCGGTGACAACACTTTTTGCACTCTCTAGACATAGTTTGTTGGTTTGTTGTTAAACGCCGCACTCAACAATATTCCAGCTATATGACGGCGGTTTGTAAATAATCGAGTCTGGACCAGACAATCCAGTGATTAATATCATGAGCATCGATCCACGCAATTGGGATCGATGACATGTATCAACTAAGTCAGCGAGCCTGACCACCCGATCCCGTTAGTCGCCTGTTACGACATAGACTGGAAATGGGCACCACACCGTGAAATAGTCCCTCTGTAAGTTGTCACTTCGCGTGTCTCGAAACAAAGATGTCACTTCGAGTGTCTCGAAACAAAGTTGTCACTTCGCGTGTCTCGAAACAAAGTTGTCACTTCGCGTGTCTCGAACCAAAGATGTCACTTCGCCTGTATCGAAACAAAGTTGTCACTTCGCGTGTATCGAAACAAAGTTGTCACTTCGCGTGTCTCGAAACAAAGTTGTCACTTCGCGTGTATCGAAACAAAGTTGTCACTTCGCGTGTCTCGAAACAAAGTTGTAACTTCGTATGTATCGAAACATACTTGTCACTTCGCGTGTCTTGAAACAAAGTTGTCACTTCGCGTGTCTCGAACCAAAGATGTCACTTCGCCTGTATCGAAACAAAGTTGTCACTTCGCGTGTATCGAAACAAAGTTGTCACTTCGCGTGTCTCGAAACAAAGTTGTCACTTCGCGAGTATCAAACCAAAGTTGTAATTTCGCGTGTCTCGAAACAAAGTTGTAACTTCGTATGTATCGAAACATACTTGTCACTTCGCGTGTATCGAAACAAAGTTGTCACTTCGCGTGTATCGAAACAAAGTTGTCACTTCGCGTGTATCGAAACAAAGTTGTCACTTCGCGTGTATCGAAACAAAGTTGTCACTTCGCGTGTCTCGAAACAAAGTTGTAATTTCGCGTGTCTCGAAACAAAGTTGTCACTTCGCGTGTATCGAAACAAAGTTGTCACTTCGCGTGTCTCGAAACAAAGTTGTAATTTCGCGTGTCTATAAACAAAGTTTAACTTGTTTCGAAATGACGGCGAGAACGGGTTTATCGACGCAGATGGGAACGTTTGGCTCCGGCGTGTATTCGAGAGGTCCATCCATTCGGCGGGGGAGGTGTCATGGTGTGGGGCGGTATTTGTGGAGATCAGAAGACTGATTTGGTGATTATACAGGGAAACCTGAACGCTGTGCAGTACAGAGACCAAGTGTTCGACCAGTTGTGCTTCCGTTCTTCCAAAACCAACAGCAGGGGACATTGTTTCATCACGACAATGCCAGGCCCCGTACTGACTCGGAACTTTCTAATCCAGCAGAACGTTGACGTTTTGCCCTGGCCTGCCCACTCACCCGATATGAATCCTATTGAACATCTGTGGGACCATCTTGGCAGACAGATTAGAGCACGCCATCAGTCTCCCGTCAACAGACAAGAATTGCAGTAGGCCCTGAGAGACGAGTCGCAACGGATTCCAGTCCACGTCATCAGAAGACTGACGTCATCGATGAGGCGGCGTATCACAGCATTCATTGAGGCAGCTGGAGGTCATACACGCTATTGAAGGCAATTGTGTCGACAATGACCTTGTAGTATGTCTGACAATTTTTTGGAGACATTTCAGACAACTTTTGAAAATGAAATTTCTTACCCCACCATTGTTTACCTTGAGCTTACATTACCTGTGATTACACAATTTCATTCAAACTGTGGTTGATCAATCATTTGTTACCCCTCCCTAGATTATATTATAATTCACAACAAAACCTCTTCTTGTTATTGTTTTATCGATCATGGAACTCGACCTACACTTTCTTTTGCCGCCCAGTTTAGATATGGGCATTGTACGGTTGACATACTGAGACCATCGCAACGTATATGTAAGCCTTTAATATCTTACATGGGCATGTGTGTATTTCAGTCGTATCCTTGTGGTGTTCCATGGCGTTATTGATGCGAACGATCCTCAATAAAACACGTTTATCCACGAAATATAACTGTCAATCAGAGTACAATACAGCTAAGTTAAGGCTTGTTACACGAAACCTGCAAGGTAATTAATAGAACACATCCTGGTGATTTTCATGATTAAATGTCCTTCGGTAAAAGTCTCCACTCATCGCTTTGATCTGTCATCCACACGCATTCAAAAGCAGATAAAAGTTGTCAATTTCACGGATGACAACACCCCGGAGGAAACAAGAATCACTGAAGCATATGTGCTGTTTAATGTTGTCACAACATCTGTGTTTATGCCACCCAGTAATGTAGATGCTTGTGACAATTTAACTACATTGACTCGTAATCTGTGATATATTTACCTTAACCAAACGATATCGGCGTGAGGTGAGGTGAGGTGAAATTGGGTTTAACGTCGCGTCCAAGATTATTGCACTTATATAGCGACGTGCATGCACGTGTATGTGTGTGTGTGGCTGCCGATTTATAGTGCTAGCTCACTGAGATACCATGCCGCAGTTTAACATGAATACCCCACTCAGACACAGTATACTGACTCCGAGCCGACCAGTCCTTGCTTTAGCCCCTTAATGCCGAGCGCCAGACAGGGTAACAACAAGTACCATCTTTTAACGTCTTTTTGTTATGACACGGCCCGGGATCGAACCCTGGACCTTCCGTTCTCCGGGCGGACGCTCTACCACAAGACCACGGAGGCGGTCGATATCGGCGTGACATTTGGGCAGAAGAAATAAGGCGTGACGAGAGTTCTGCCTCCTGTCATTCGCACGTGTTGATTAAATGAGCAAATGCAACCGTAAAAAGATTAAGAACTGGTAACGATTTTACATGGAATAAAAAGATTATTTTTTTCGGGACAAGATATTTGGTACTGAAATCAACCTAAGCATTGAATCCTGCTTCAACGGGTAAGTATACAAATTTGTGAGACATCGGGCGACAGTTTACTGTTTAACAAGTGGCGTCACACATGTACGAGATCTCCACACAGATTCTTCCCGTCCGACAAGACGTGGCCGTTTTGTCACGTGACTCCATAGTGTACATGATAAGTATAGGAGAAACCATTTTCCTCGGGATAATCCCGATGAGAAATGGTTTGTTCAACTTATAAACCGACTCATCGCATAGACAACGTTTTTAATTAAATAACTGTAATAAAAACTGTCAAATGTATAACCTGTATCGGAGATGAAATATCGCCTGCAGTCGTGAACTCGGTTCAATGAAACCGGTGACCTCAGCACGTGGGTTTCGCAACGGTGCGAAATCTGCACGTGCGTCTCGCAAAGGCACGAAATCGGCACGTGCGTTTCGTAGGCTGTTCGTAGTTTTTGTTCTATCAAGGGTTCACAATGATTGTAAGCCCTCCTACGAGGTGTTACCACAATTTCAAAAACTCCATATCGAGTTACACAAACAGCCAGTAGGTTTATAACATAGGTTCAACGACATCATCATTATTTTAGGAGCACGGACATAAACCTATTTTCGTTGGTTCAAATCCCAGATTCGCCATAATATTTCTGGGTTTGTCATCACTCTACCCCAGCTTTCCTCGGGCTTGCCTTCCACATCAAGCTGACACGCCGTGGTATAACTGAAATACCCCCACATCAAGCTGACACGCCGTGATATAACTGAAATACTCCCACATCAAGCTGACACGCCGTGGTATAACTGAAATACCCCCACATCAAGCTGACACGCCGTGGTATAACTGAAATACCCCCACATCAAGCCGACACACCGTTATATAACTGAAATACTCCCGCATCAAGCCGACACGCCGTGATATAACTGAAATACCCCCACATCAAACCGACACGCCGTGATATAACTGAAATACTCCCGCATCAAGCCGACACGCCGTGATATAACTGAAATACTCCCGCATCAAGCCGACACGCCGTGATATAACTGAAATACCCCCACATCAAACCTACACGCCGTGATATAACCGAAATACCCCCACATCAAACCGACACGCCGTGATATAACTGAAATACTTCCACATCAAGCCGACACGCCGTGATATAACCGAAATACCCCCACATCAAACCGACACGTCGTGATATAACTGAAATACCCCCACATCAAGCCGACACGCCGTGATATAACTGAAATACCCCAACATCAAACCGACACGCCGTGATATAACCGAAATACTTCCACATCAAGCCGACACGCCGTGATATAACTGAAATACTTCCACATCAAGCCGACACGCCGTGATATAACTGAAATACTTCCACATCAAGCCGACACGCCGTGATATAACTGAAAAAAACTCCACATCAAGCCGACACGCCGTGATATAACTGAAATACCCCCACATCAAGCCGACACGCCGTGATATAACTGAAATACTCCCACATCAAGCCGACACGCCGTGATATAACTGAAATACTCCCGCACCAAGCCGACACGCCGTTATGTAACTGAATTATGGTCAAAACGGCGTAAAACTAAATTCACTCACTGTGTACGTCATAGGTGTCGCCCTCAGCAGCAAAGAGCGCAGAAATGTGACAGATGACACAGATAAGGTGAGCGCGAGTTGATCACATCAGGCAGCACCTATATTATCATTTATCATTAACAGTAAATGGCTTGTCATAAATAGTATCACTATTCGCAAACAACTTTTTCAATAATTGAGTAAAGGCTTGAACCACTTTTCGCAAAATTTAGCAATATCACTGAAATATTACAGCAAGAAAGGGCTTCAACCATAATACCCACGAGGGGAATCGAACCCGGGTCCTCGGACGAGCGAACGCTTTAACCACTCGGCTACCTCCCCGTACATGGGCACCTGTTACTCAAAGTGACACTAGTTTATTCAAATCCTTCTTTTGGGGGCTTATTAGGGGCAATAGCATGGACTTATATGCCAATGAACTGTCCATATTTGGCATGTCGACTTTTATTTGTTGCAAACGAATGAGTGTGACCCTAAACTAGCAAATATAACCGCACTCGTTAAACCACTTAAAAAACAAATGAAGATACGCTACTCAAATACTTTCTCTTAAACACGGCATTTATGGCCCGTGATAACACAATCGTCTAGTCACCGCAGGCACAGAGAGCACACCTGTTACCTGAAGAATTGTAATTAGCTGTCAATCATTTCTAAATGTTTATTCCTTTGTATCTGCGTCTCTGTGAGATTGGCAACTTGCCAATACAGTTTGACGTCAAAGCTGCAAAACACGCGCCGGGCCGTCATGGCACGAGCGACAAGTCAAAACAGAGGTTAACAAGAACTAAGATTGTCCCTTGCTCACTGCGAATGTCCCTTCGTAGCAGTCTCACAGACGGTTAGGTTCAGAGATTAAATGGCAATACATGTGTCGTAATCTCATGCCGATGAGTAAAATCGGACCTCCCTTCACAATGAACATAAAAGAGTGATGTTTGTTCGATCTGGTCGGTGGCTGAATGGGCTGGATGTATTTATTATGCTGACAGCTACACGCTTTATCATGACATCAAACAGTTCAGTGAGAAGCGATCGCCAGGTGTGTCAATGATTACCCACTTTCCATGTGGATTTGTGCCGGTTCGTTTAACGACTATCCAACACCCTCAAATTGTGTAGGCTTCTTGATAACATCTGGGGTGAGGTGTGTGCTTGGGTGAGGTGTGTGCTTGGGTGAGGTGTGTGCTTGGGTGAGGTGTGTGCTGGGGTGAGGTGTATACTGTAGTGGGGTGTGTGCTAGGGTGAGGTGTGTGGGGTGTGTACTGGAGTGAGGTGTGTACTGGAGTGAGGTGTGTGCTAGGGTGAGGTGTGTGCTAGGGTGTGGGGTGTGTACTGGAGTGAGGTGTGTACTGGAGTGAGGTGTGTACTGGAGTGAGGTGTGTGCTAGGGTGTGGGGTGTGTACTGGAGTGAGGTGTGTACTGGAGTGAGGTGTGTACTGGGGTGAGGTGTGTACTGGAGTGAGGTGTGTGCTAGGGTGAGGTGTGTGGGGTGTGTACTGGAGTGAGGTGTGTACTGGAGTGAGGTGTGTACTGGGGTGGGGTGTGTGCTAGGGTGAGGTGTGTGGGGTGTGTACTGGAGTGAGGTGTGTACTGGAGTGAGGTGTGTGCTAGGGTGAGGTGTGTGGGGTGTGTACTGGAGTGAGGTGTGTACTGGAGTGAGGTGTGTGCTAGGGTGAGGTGTGTGGGGTGTGTACTGGAGTGAGGTGTGTACTGGAGTGAGGTGTGTACTGTAGTGGGGTGTGTGCTAGGGTGAGGTGTGTGAGGTGTGTACTGGAGTGAGGTGTGTGCTAGGGTGAGGTGTGTGCTAGGGTGTGGGGTGTGTACTGGAGTGAGGTGTGTACTGGAGTGAGGTGTGTGCTAGGGTGTGGGGTGTGTACTGGAGTGAGGTGTGTACTGGAGTGAGGTGTGTACTGGGGTGAGGTGTGTGCTAGGGTGAGGTGTGTGCTAGGGTGTGGGGTGTGTACTGGAGTGAGGTGTGTACTGGAGTGAGGTGTGTACTGGGGTGAGGTGTGTGGGGTGTGTACTGGAGTGAGGTGTGTGCTAGGGTGTGGGGTGTGTACTGGAGTGAGGTGTGTGCTAGGGTGAGGTGTGTGCTAGGGTGTGGGGTGTGTACTGGAGTGAGGTGTGTACAGGAGTGAGGTGTGTACTGGGGTGGGGTGTGTGCTAGGGTGAGGTGTGTGGGGTGTGTACTGGAGTGAGGTGTGTACTGGAGTGAGGTGTGTACTGTAGTGGGGTGTGTGCTAGGGTGAGGTGTGTGAGGTGTGTACTGGAGTGAGGTGTGTACTGGAGTGAGGTGTGTGCTAGGGTGAGGTGTGTGGGGTGTGTACTGGAGTGAGGTGTGTACTGGGGTGGGGTGTGTGCTAGGGTGAGGTGTGTGGGGTGTGTACTGGAGTGAGGTGTGTACTGTAGTGGGGTGTGTGCTAGGGTGAGGTGTGTGGGGTGTGTACTGGAGTGAGGTGTGTACTGGAGTGAGGTGTGTGCTAGGGTGAGGTGTGTGGGGTGTGTACTGGAGTGAGGTGTGTACTGGAGTGAGGTGTGTACTGTAGTGGGGTGTGTGCTAGGGTGAGGTGTGTGAGGTGTGTACTGGAGTGAGGTGTGTGCTAGGGTGAGGTGTGTTGGGTGTTTACTCCTGTGAGGTGTGTGCTATGGTGAGGTGTGTGAGGTGTGTACTGAGGTGAGGTGTGTACTGTAGTGGGGTGTGTGCTAGGGTGAGGTGTGTGAAGGGTGTACTGGGTTGAGGTGTGTACTGGAGTGAGGTGTGTGGGGCGTGTACTGGGGTAAAGTGTGTGCTGGGATGAGGTGTCTACTTGGGTGAGGTGTGTGCTGGGTCTACTGGGGTAAGGTGTGTACTGGGGTGAGGTGTGTGCTGGGGTGAGGTGTGTGATGGGGTGAGGTGTGTACTGGGTGTACTGGGGTAAGGTGTGTAACGGGGTGAGGTGTGTACTGGGGTGAGGTGTGTGATGGGTGTACTGGGGTAAGGTGTGTACCGGGGTAAGGTGTGTGATGGGGTGAGGTGTGTACTGGTTGTACTGGGGTAAGGTGTTTGTTGGGGTGAGGTGTGTACTGGGGTGAGGTGTGTGATGGGTGTACTGGGGTAAGATGTGTACCGGGGTGAGGTGTGTGATGGGGTGAGGTGTGTACTGGGTGTACTGGGGTAAGGTGTGTAACGGGGTGAGGTGTGTACTGGGGTGAGGTGTGTACTGGGGTGAGGTGTGTACTTGGTGTACTGGGGTAAGGTGTGTACTGGGGTGAGGTGTGTACCGGGATAAGGTGTTTGTTAGGGTGAGGTGTGTGATGGGTGTCCTGGGGTGAGGTGTGTACCGGGATGAGGTGTGTACTGGGGTGAGGTGTGTGATGGGTGTACTGGGGTAAGGTGTGTACCGGGGTGAGGTGTGTACTGGGGTGAGGTGTGTGATGGGTGTACTGGGGTAAGGTGTGTACCGGGGTAAGGTATGTACTGGAGTGAGGTGTGTACCGGGGTAAGGTGTGTACTGGAGTGAGGTGTGTACTGGGGTGAGGTGTGTACTGGGGTGAGGTGTGTACTGGGTGTACTGGGGTAAGGTGTGTACCGGGGTGAGGTGTGTACTGGGGTGAGGTGTGTACTGGGTGTACTGGGGTAAGGTGTGTACCGGGGTGAGGTGTGTACTGGGGTGAGGTGTGTGCTGGGGTGTGGTGTGTGATGGGGTGAGGTGTGTACTGGGTGTACTGGGGTAAGGTGTGTACCGGGGTGAGGTGTGTACTGGGGTGAGGTGTGTGATGGGTGTACCGGGGTAAGGTGTGTACTGGGGTAAGGTATGTACTGGAGTGAGGTGTGTACTGGGGTGAGGTGTGTACTGGGGTGAGGTGTGTACTGGGGTGAGGTGTGTACTGGGTGTACTGGGGTAAGGTGTGTACCGGGATAAGGTGTGTGATGGGTGTACTGGGGTAAGGTGAGTACTGGGGTGAGGTGTGTAATGGGTGTACCGGGGTGAGGTGTGTACTGGGGTGAGGTGTGTGATGGATGTACTGGGGTAAGGTGTGTACTGCGTGTACCGGGGTAAGGTATGTACTGGAGTGAGGTGTGTACTGGGATGAGGTGTGTACCGGGGTGAGGTGTGTACTGGAGTGAGGTGTGTGATGGGTGTACTGGGGTAAGGTGTGTACCGGGGTAAGGTGTGTACTGGGGTGTGGTGTGTACTGGGGTGAGGTGTGTGATGGGTGTACTGGGGTAAGGTGAGATCTGGGATGAGGTGTGTACTGGGGTGAGGTGTGTGATGGGTGTACTGGGGTAAGGTGTGTGCTGAGATGAGGTTTGTGAAGGGTGCACTGGGGTGAGATGTGTGAAGTGTGGACTGTTATGAGATGTGAACTGGGGTGAGGTGTGTGCTCGGGTGAGGTGTGTACTGGGGTGAGGTGTATGAAAGGTGTACTGGGGTGAGGTGTGTACTTGGGTGAGGTGTATGAAAGGTGTACTGGGGTGAGGTGTGTACTGGGATGAGGTGTGTACTGGGGTGTGGTGTGTACTGGGGTGAGGTGTGTGAAGGGTGTACTGGGGTAAGGTGAGATCTGGGATGAGGTGTGTACTGGGGTGAGGTGTGTGATGGGTGTACTGGGGTAAGGTGTGTGCTGAGATGAGGTTTGTGAAGGGTGCACTGGGGTGAGATGTGTGAAGGGTTTACTGGGGTGAGATGTGTGAAGTGTGTACTGTTATGAGATGTGAACTGGGGTTAGGTGTGTGAAGGGTGTACCGGAGTGAGGTGTGTGAAGGGTGCACTGGGGTGAGGTGTGTGAAGGGTGCACTGGGGTGAGATGTGTGAAGTGTGGACTGTTATGAGATGTGAACTGGGGTGAGGTGTGTGCTCGGGTGAGGTGTGTACTGGGGTGAGGTGTATGAAAGGTGTACTGGGGTGAGGTGTGTACTTGGGTGAGGTGTATGAAAGGTGTACTGGGGTGAGGTGTGTACTGGGATGAGGTGTGTACTGGGATGATGTGTGTACTGGGGTGAGGTGTGTTCTGGGGTGAGGTGTGTGAGGTGTGTAGTGGGGTGAGGTATGTGCTGGGGTGAGGTGTGTACTGGAGTGAGGTGTTTGAAGGGTGTACTGGGATGAGGTGTGTGATGTGTGTGCCTGGGTCTGGTTTGTGAGTTGTGTACCGGGGTGAGGTGTGTGCTCTGCTGTTGTGTGTACCGGAGTGAGGTGTTTACCCGGGTGAGGTTTGTGATGGGGCGTGGTGTGTACTGGGGTGAGGTGTTTGAAGGGTGTATTGGGGTGAGGTGTGTGATGTGTGTACTGGGGTGAAGTGTGTGGGGTGTGTGCTGGGGTGAGGTGTGTGGGGTGTGTACTGGGGTGAGGTGTGTGAGGTGTGTGCTGGGTTGAGTTGTATTCTGGGGTGAGGTGTGTTCTGGGGTGATGTGTCATTGGGTGATGTGTGTACCGGGCTGAGGTGTCTGCTCGGGTATTGTGTGTACCGGGGTGAGGTATGTGCTGGGGTGAGATGTTTACTGGTGTGAAATGTATGATGTGTGTGCTGGGGTGTGGTTTGTGAGGTGTGTACTGGGGTGATGTGTGTGGGGTGTGCACTGGGTGTGCTGTTTGAGGTGTGTACTTGGGCGAGGTATGTAGGGGGTGTAATGGGGTGAGGTGTGTGAGGTGTGTACTGGGGTGAGGTGTGTGATTGGTGCACTGGGGTGAGGTGTGTGGGGTGAGGTGTGTGAAGGGTTTACTGGGGTGAAGTGTGTGAGGTGTGTACTGGGGTGAGGTGTGTTCTGGGGTGAGGTGTGTACTGGGGTGAGGTGTGTGAAGGGTGTACTGGGATGAGGTGTGCACCATACCCGTGCTCGTGGGTTTCACCGAAGTGGTAAACGTCTGAAGCTTGCATCACTTCGGACTTTCCTCCCACATTAAGCTGACACGCCGTGATATAACTGGAATACTGTGAAAAGCGGCGTTAAACCCAACTCACTCACTCACTGATTACTGCCGCTGAAAACGCACTACTTCTCCGTCAGTTCCCAACGCGACAATTTTAAGAAAACATACACCTCATTCAGCAAAGTTTCTTAGACCGTTATCAAGTTGAAATGATAACGGTGTAAAAATCTCCATCGAACGTCACTAAATGCAATAAAAGAGAAGTTGTTATTTATAAAGTTATAGGTCTTCTTATTCACTCAACAACTTCTAGACTGCCAAACAAACAGCGATATTTTTTGTACCATGCTGGACCTCTTTCCGAGTTGAGTGTCTGACACCAGGTGTCAATATAGGTATTGCATACATCACGCGTAAGATGTCTGTCAATATTGACATGAAAAGTGCACGGGAAACCTGCTTGAAATGATGCGTGACGATATGAAAGATTAAACGTCACATGTGGGGTTTTGATGTGACGCCGGGAAGCTCCGAGCTATCAACTAATTAAGTCTGGCAGATTTCATGGCAACATTTCCGAATTGTGGCTGCTCTAGCTCGTGTTTACAACAAGTGGCTAATAACGCAATGCTGGAACATTTTTTAAAGGTTTTATTATACGGCAATAACTGGCGGCTGCTGCATTCGTGTTGAACGGCGGCGCCTGAGCAACCTGCTACGTAGTGGACACAGACTGATGGAGCTGCCGTGAGACACTTCGGTGAACACATTGCGTCATAAGAGGAACAGTCGAGCTGATGATCGGGGCTGGGGGTGGTGGTGGTGGGTGGTGGTGGGTTGTGGTGGTAGGTTAGTTGGTGGGGTTGGGGTGATATGGGACGTTGTATGTTATCATACCATCCGCACTCATGCTCTAATACTATCCGTACTAATGTTCACGTACTACCCATACTCATGCTCTCATACTATCCGTACTTATGTTCTCATACTACCCGTACTAATGTTCACGTACTATCCGTACTAATGTTCACGTACTACCCGTACTAATATTCACGTACTACCCGTACTCATGCTCTCATACTATCCGTACTAATGTTCACGTACTATCCGTACTAATGTTCACGTACAATCCGTACTAATGTTCACGTACTACCAGTACTTATATTCTCATACTACCCGTACTAAAGTTCACGTACTACCCGTACTAATGTTCACGTACTATCCGTACTAATGTTCACGTTCAATCCGTACTAATGTTCACGTACTACCCGTACTAATGTTCACGTACAACCCATACTAATGTTCACGTACTATCCGTACTAATGTTCACGTACTACCCGTACTTATGTTCACGTACTACCCGTACTAATGTTCACGTACTATCCGTACTAATGTTCACGTACTACCCGTACTAATGTTCACGTATTATCCGTACTAATGTTCTCATATTATCTGTACTAATGTTCACGTACTATCCGTACTAATGTTCACGTACAATCCGTACTAATGTTCACGTACTACCCGTACTAATGTTCACTTACTATCCGTACTAATGTTCTCATACTATCCGTACTAATGTTCACGTACTATCCGTACTAATGATCACGTACAATCCTTACTAATGTTCACGTACTATCCGTACTAATGTTCACGTACAATCCGTACCAATGTTACGTATTACCAGTACTTATATTCTCATACTACCCGTACTAATGTTCACGTACTATCCGTACTAAAGTTCTCATACTATTCGTACTAATGTTCACGTACTATCCGTACTAATGTTCTCATACTATTCGTACTAATGTTCACGTACTATCCGTACTAATGTTCACGTTCAATCCGTACTAATGTTCACGTACTACCCGTACTAATGTTCACGTACTATCCGTACTAATGTTCTCATACTATTCGTACTAATGTTCACGTACTATCCGTACTAATGTTCTCATACTATTCGTACTAATGTTCACGTACTACCCGTACTAATGTTCACGTTCAATCCGTACTAATGTTCACGTACTACCCGTACTAATGTTCACGTACTATCCGTACTAATGTTCTCATACTATTCGTACTAATGTTCACGTACTACCCGTACTAATGTTCACGTTCAATCCGTACTAATGTTCACGTACAACCCGTACTAATGTTCACGTACTATCCGTACTTATGTTATCATACTATCCGTACTAATGTTCACGTACTATCCGTACTCATGTTCACGTACTATCCGTACTTATGTTATCATACTATCCGAACTAATGTTCACGTACTACCCGTACTAATGTTCACGTACTATCCGTTCTAATGCTCTCATACCATCCCTACTAATGTCCCAATACCATCCGTACTAATGTTCGCGTACTATCCGTACTAATGTTCACATACTCTCCGTACTGTTCACATTCAATCCGTACTGATGTTCACGTACTTTCCGTACTTATGTCCTCATACTATCCCTACTAATGTCCCAATACCATCCGTACTAATGCTCTCATACTATCCGTACTAATGTTCACATACCATCCGTACTAATGTTCACATACCATCCGTACTAATGTTCACATACTATCCGTACTAATGTTCACGTACAATCCGTACTAATGTTCACGTACTACCAGTACTTATATTCACATACTACCCGTACTTATGTTCACGTACTATCCGTACTAATGTTCACGTACTACCCGTACTAATGTTCACGTACTATCCGTTATAATGTTCTCATACTATCCGTACTAATGTTCACGTATCATCCGTACTAATGTTCACGTTCAATCCGTAACAATGTTCACGTACTACCCGTACTAATGTTCACGTACTACCCGTACTAATGATCACGTACTATCCGTACTAATGTTCACGTACTACCCGTACTTATGTTCTCATACTACCCGTACTAAAGTTCACGTACTATCCGTACTAATGTTCACGTACTACCCGTACTAATGTTCACGTACTATCCGTACTAATGTTCTCATACTATCCGTACTAATGTTCACGTACTATCCGTACTAATGTTCACGTTCAATCCGTACTAATGTTCACGTACTACCCGTACTAATGTTCACGTACAACCCATACTAATGTTCACGTACTATCCGTACTAATGTTCACGTACTACCCGTACTTATGTTCACGTACTACCCGTACTAATGTTCACGTACTACCCGTACTAATGTTCACGTATTATCCGTACTAATGTTCTGATATTATCTGTACTAATGTTCACGTACTATCCGTACTCATGTTCACGTACAATCCGTACTAATGTTCACGTACTTCCCGTACTAATGTTCACGTACTATCCGTACTAATGTTCTCATACTATCCGTACTAATGTTCACGTACTATCCGTACTAATGTTCACGTACTATCCGTACTAATGTTCACGTACTATCCGTACTAATGTTCACGTACTACCCGTACTAATGTTCACGTATTATCCGTACTAATGTTCTGATATTATCTGTACTAATGTTCACGTACTATCCGTACTCATGTTCACGTACAATCCGTACTAATGTTCACGTACTTCCCGTACTAATGTTCACGTACTATCCGTACTAATGTTCTCATACTATCCGTACTAATGTTCACGTACTATCCGTACTAATGATCACGTACAATCCTTATTAATGTTCACGTACTATCCGTACTAATGTTCACGTACAATCCGTACCAATGTTACGTATTACCAGTACTTATATTCTCATACTACCCGTACTAATGTTCACGTACTATCCGTACTAATGTTCTCATACTATTCGTACTAATGTTCACGTACTACCCGTACTAATGTTCACGTACAACCCGTACTAATGTTCACGTACTATCCGTACTAATGTTATCATACTATCCGTACTAATGTTCACGTACTATCCGTACTCATGTTCACGTACTATCCGTACTAATGTTCACGTACTACCCGTACTAATGTTCACGTACTATCCGTTCTAATGCTCTCATACCATCCCTACTAATGTCCCAATACCATCCGTACTAATGTTCGCGTACTATCCGTACTAATGTTCACATACTCTCCGTACTGTTCACATTCAATCCGTACTGATGTTCACGTACTTTCCGTACTTATGTCCTCATACTATCCCTACTAATGTCCCAATACCATCCGTACTAATGCTCACATACTATCCGTACTAATGTTCACATACCATCCGTACTAATGTTCACATACCATCCGTACTAATGTTCACATACCATCCGTACTAATGTTCTCATACTATCCGTACTAATGTTCACATACCATCCGTACTAATGTTCTCATACCATCCGTACTAATGTTCTCATACTATCCTTACTAATGTCCACCTATCCATTAGACCCTCAGCTGACACCAATGCCAAATTATTTGTTTGGGTTTAATTAATCAGTTATAGATGTCAGTGTAAATTGAGTTTTTGATCCTTTTTAATTGTCATTTATACTTACAACTAGCTGATAATATACCTGTGAACCTAGTGCCACGTATTTCATTTTTACTTTTTTCTTGTTTAATGACATCCCGGACTCGGGAGCACCGCTCAGATGATGACAGACAGATTAGAGACAGACATTTTATTTTCGCCCACCGCTGTACATAAAAAACATATATGTTTATACATAAAACTAATAATACAGCGCCACTCATATAAAGTTATGAGAGACAATATAAAACTAAATGAATTCAACAGATAAAAAAGTTTTACCCACATAACAATAGCTTACTGCGTTGTAGTATCAAAAAACGGGTTTTGGCAGTGAAATATACCTCATGTTTAAAAAGGACACCCAATTTCTCAATGTTTGACAGGTTTAAAGAGTTGTACATTTTAGCCGTTATACTCGTAAATAATGTAGATGTTAGATCGCCGTATGGTGGACGTTGCAATAAAATATGTTTTTCATCTTCAATATGATCATTACAGTTAAAACACACTCTGTCTTCAACCTTCAAATTAATATATATAATATTAATATATATTCTTAAATGTGCAATACCACATCTAAATTTTGCAAAGGCAGAACGGTCACTCCGGGGCATTCAGCTCTTGACATATTTTTGAAAGCAAAACAGTCTTTAAAAATCCTAAACGTACGGAGTTTGCTTGTACCAGTATGAACATAAAAGTTCATGTCAGCTGATCAGATATTGTTTTCCATTTGGACCATTGGACCATTTGTATTTTGCTGTGATAACTTTCGTATTTAAACCAGCGGTGATGTTAAATACATGTTGTTTGTTTAGGCCGGCCAACTTTGCCGAAAAACGTGAGTTTCAATTCTAGTGATTAGCTGTAAGCCTTTCCGCCCATAAAAAGACATGTTTATTTAATCGATCAGGCATGTTTCTAAAACGACTCCACTGTCTAGCTATACATATCCACTGTCTGACAGCCAGCATCACCCACTGGACCAGCGCCACCTGGGATGCTGAGACACGAGATCACATCATCATCACGAAGGTACAATTAGGTATCTAACTTTGACATGGGTAGATCCACGAACCAGTATTACAAACGTACCACCGGGTATCCACGGGCTATCCACAGGCTATCCACGGGGTATCCGCGTTCACACAGTGGGTGAGACATACTATTTTGTCTGTGCAACAAAACATCTCATTTCCCGCATGGCAATGGAGAACATGTTTTGAAGCATTACGTGAACATATTACTCAGTAAATACGCGGTGCATTTCGTCCTCTTTAACTCACTCACGCACTTGCCCAAAGACTGCACCACCACAAACAACTCACTCACACACCAACAACTCACTCAAACATCTACCAACAAATTACTCACGAATCACCCACCAACAACACACTCACACACCAACAACTCACTCACACATCTACCAACAAATTACTCACGAATCACCCACCAACAACTCACTCACACACCAACAACTCACTCACACACCAACAACTCACACACACACCAACAACTCACTCACAAACCACACACCAACAACACACTCACACACCAACAACTCACTCACGCACCAACAACCCACTCGCACACCGTAACCTCACTCACACACCAACAACTCACTCACACACCAACAACTCACTCACACACCAACAACTCACACACACACCAACAACTCACTCACAAACCACACACCAACAACCCAGTCACACACCAACAACTCACTCACGCACCAACAACCCACTCGCACACCGTAACCTCACTCACACACCAACAACCAACTGACACACCAACAACCCACTCGCACACCAACAACCCACTCGCACACCGTAACCTCACTCACACACCAACAACCAACTAACACACCAACAACCCACTCACACACCAACAACCAACTAACACACCAACAACCCATTCGCACACCAACAACCCACTCGCACACCGTAACCTCACTCACACACCAACAACCAACTAACACACCAACAACCCACTCGCACACCAACAACCCACTCGCACACCAACAACCCACTCGCACACCAACAACCAACTAACACACCGTAACCTCACTCACACACCAACAACCAACTAACACACCAACAACCCACTCGCACACCAACAACCCACTCGCACAACGTAACCTCACTCACACACCAACAACCAGCTAACACACCAACAACTCACTCACGCACCAACAACCCACTCGCACACCGAAACCTCACTCACACACCAACAACCAACTACAACACCAACAACTCACTCACACAACAACAACCAACTAACACACCAACAACCCACTCGCACACCACACACCAACAACCCATTCACACACCAACAACCAACTAACACACCAACAACCAACTAACACACCAACAACTCACTCACACACCAACAACTCACTCACGCACCAACAACTCACTCACACACCAACAACCAACTAACACACCAACAACCCACTCACACACCAACAACCCACTCACGCACCAACAACACACTCACACACCAACAACTAACTCACACACCAACAACTCACTCACACACCAACAACTCATTCACACACCAACAACCCACTCGCACACCGTCCCCTCACTCACACACCAACAACCAACTAACACACCAACAACTCACTCGCACACCACACACCAACAACCCATTCACACACAAACAACTCACTCGCACATCACGCACCAACAACCCAC
Organism: Haliotis rufescens; assembly: GCF_023055435.1. Taxonomy (NCBI): domain Eukaryota; kingdom Metazoa; phylum Mollusca; class Gastropoda; order Lepetellida; family Haliotidae; genus Haliotis; species Haliotis rufescens. The sequence continues at coordinate 476,329 of NW_025963798.1, forward strand.
TTACACACCGACAACTCACTCACGCACCAACAACCCACTCACACGCCAACAACCCACTCACACACCAACAACTCACTCACACACCAACAACCAACTCACACACCAACAACCCACTCTCACACCAACAACTCACTCGCACACCGTAACCACACTCACACACCAATAACCAATTAACACACCAACACCTCACTCGCACACCACGCACCAACAACCCACTCACACACGAACAACTCACTCACGCACAAACAACCCACTCACACACATACAAACCACTCACACACCAACAATTCACTCACACGATAACAACTCACTCACACATCAACAACTCACTCACACACCAACAACTCACTCACACACCACACACCAACAACCCACTCACACACCAACAACTCACTCACGCACAAGCAACCCACTCACACACATACAAACCACTCACACATCAACAACTCACTAACACGACAACAACTCACTCACACATCAACAACTCACTCACGCACCAACAACTCACTCACACACCAACAACTCACTCACACACCAACAACCCACTCTCACACCAACAACTCACTCACGCACCAACAACTCACTCACACACCAACAACTCACTCACACACCAACAACCCACTCTCACACCAACAACTCAATCATACACCACACACCAACAACCCACTGACACACCAACAACTCACTCACACACCAACAACTCACTCACACACCAACAACCCACTCTCACACCAAAAACTCAATCATACACCACACACCAACAACCCACTCACACACCAACAACTCACTCACGCACAAACAACCAACTCACACACCAACAACCCACTCTCACACCAACAACTCACTCGCACACCGTAACCTCACTCACACACCAACAACCAACTAACACACTAACAACTCACTCGCACACCACACACCAACAACCCATTCACACACAAATAACTCACTCGCACACCACGCACCAACAACCCACTTATACACCAACAACTCACTCACGCACCAACAACCCACTCACACGCCAACAACCCACTCACACACCAACAACTCACTCGCACACCAACAACTCACTCACGCACAAACAACCCACTCACGCACCAACAACTCACTCACACACCACGCACCAATAACCCACTCACACACGAACAACTCACTCACGCACAAACAACCCACTCACACACATACAAACCACTCACACACCAACAACTCACTCACACGACAACAACTCACTCACACATCAACAACTCACTCACGCACCAACAACTCACTCACACACCAACAAACCACTCACACACCAACAACTCACACACATTAACAACTCACTCACACACCAACACCTAACTCACACACCACACACCAACACCTCACTCACACACCACACACTAACAACTCATTCACACACCACACACCAACAACTTACTCACACACCACACATCAACACCTCACTCACACACCACACACCAACACCTCACTCGCACACCAACAACTCACTCACACACCAACACACCAACACCTCACTCACACACCACACATCAACACCTCACTCACACACCTCACACCAACAACCCACTCACACACCAACAACTCACTCACACACCAACACACCAACAACTCACTCGCACACCAACACCTCACTCACACACCAACACACCAACAACTCACTCACACACCACACACCAACAACTCACTCACACACCACACACAAACACCTCACACACCACACACCAACAACTCATTCACACACCTCACACCAACACCTCACTCACACACCACACATCAACACCTCACTCACACACCACAAACCAACAACCCACTCACACACCACACATCAAAACCTCACTCACACACCAACACACCAACAACTCACTCACACACCACACACCATCAACTCACTCACACACCACACACCAACAACTCACTCTCACACTACACACCAACACCTCACTCACGCACCACACACCAACAACCCACTCACACACCAAACACCAACACCTCACTCACACGCCACACACCAACACCTCACTCACACACCACACACAAACACCTCAACCACACACCAACACACCAACAACTCATTCACACACCACACACCAACAACTCATTCACACACCACACACCAACAACTTACTCATACACCAACAACACACTCACACATCAACACCTCACTCACACACCACATACCAACAACTCACTCACACACCACACACCAACACCTCACTCACACACCACACACCAACAACTCACTCACACACCACACACCACACACCAACACCTCACTCACACACCACACACCAACAAATCATTCACACACCACACACCAACACCTCACCCATACACCAAGAACTACCTCACACACCACACACCAACACCTCACTCACACACCACACACCAACACCTCACTCACACACAACACACATCAACACCTCACTCACACACTACACTCCAACACCTCACTCACACACCACACATCAAGACCTAACTCACACACCACACACCAACACCTAACTCACACACCTCACCAACAACTCACTCACACACCACACACCAACACCTCACTCACACACCACACACCAACAACTCACTCACACACCACACACCAACACCTCACTCACACACCAACACCTCACTCACACACCTCACCAACACCTCACTCACACACCACACACCAACACCTCACTCACACACCACACACCAACACCTCACTCACACACCAACACCTCACTCACACACCTCACCAACACCTCACTCACACACCACACACCAACACCTCACTCACACACCACACACCAACACCTCACTCACACACCACACACCAACACCTCACTCACACACCACACGTCACTTTATAACGATACATCGTCACTTACACGTGACATGGTTAACGATCAGAAGTAGGTTAACAGGTCGCTTTCATAATCAATGCATTGGTGTATTTTACTATTACTTGAACCACAGTTAACGAGAATTACTTCCGTATTTGTGTTGTCAGAGGGCCAACATTTCTAAAAACAATTTCGGTCAAGTCAGTCTACGTTAGTGTTAAACGATGAACGCGTTTATCCGACAATTGCCTTCAAGTATCATAAGAGTATATAACTGTGAGTCAAGTATCGTAAGAGTATATAACTGTGAGTCAAATATCGTAATAGTATCTAATTGTGAGTCAAGTATCGAAAGAGTATATAACTTTGAATCAAGTATCGTAAGAGTATATAACTGTGAGTCAAGTATCGTAAGAGTATATAACTGTGAGTCAAATATCGTAATAGTATCTAATTGTGAGTCAAGTATCGTAAGAGTATATAATTGAGAGTCAAGTATCGTAAGAGTATATAACTGTGAGTCAAGTATCGTAAGAGTATATAACTGTGAGTCAAATATCGTAATAGTATCTAATTGTGAGTCAAGTATCGTAAGAGTATATAACTTTGAGTCAAGTATCGTAAGAGTATATAATTGTGAGTCAAGTATCGTAATAGTATCTAATTGTGAGTCAAGTATCGTAAGAGTATATAATTGTGAGTCAAGTATCGTAAGAGTATATAACTGTGAGACAAGTATAGTAATTGGTAATGCAAATGCTTTCATTAAGTACTTTCGCATGCGTGCCATTGACATGTTTCATCAGAAATGGCATTCAGATATTTATGAAAGTTCAAGATATGATACTTATCGCCAATTCAAGTCATTGCTTGAACCAGAATCATATTTATCAAATTTACGGTACAGGAATTCTCGTAACACCCTTATTCGTTTTAGACTTGGCCTGAATGATCTAAAAACAGGGAGATTTTCATCTATTGAGAAATCGATACGATTATGCCTATTTTGTGACATTGTTGTCGAAGATGAATACCATGTCATGTTTATTCGCCCTATATACGAAAATCTAAGAGACAAGTGCTTACCGCAGTGGTCTCTATCTCATTTTAATGCTAAAAGATTGTCTTCATTACTGTCTTGCAAGGATCTTATAACACAACATCAACTGGCTTTGTACATACATAATGCTTTTTTGTTACGAAGTGAATTGTTACCTTGACTTTGTATTTTATAAAATATGTTATGTAACTCCGTTGTATATGGGCCTGTGGCCTTTCATACAATAAAGAAAAAAGAATTGAGTATATAATTGTGAGTCAAGTATCGTAAGAGTATATAACTGTGAGACAAGTATCGTAATAGTATCTAATTGTGAGACAAGTATCGTAATAATATATAATTGTGAGTCAAGTATCGTTAGAGTATCTAAGTGTGAGTCAAGTATCGTAACAGTATATAATTGTGAGTCAAGTATCGTAAGAGTATATAATTGTGACTCAGTTTCGTTGTTGTGTCTAACTGTGAGTCAAGTATTGAAATAGTCTCCACTTGTGGACCGCCTCCGTGGTCTTGTGGTAGAGCGACCGCCCGTAGAGCCCCGGCCGCGTCATACCAAAAGACGTTAAAAGAAGGTACTTGTTGCTACCGTCTGACGCTCGGCATTAAGGGGCTAAAACAAGGACTGGTCAGCTCGGAGTCTGCATACTGTGTCTGAGCTGGATATTCATGTTAAACTGCGGCATGGCATATCACTGTAAATCGGCATCAGTACAAGCACACACACACACACGCGCGCGCGCACGCACGCACGCATGCACGGACGGACGGACGGACGGACGGACGGACGGACGGACGCACGCACGCACGCACACACACACGCACGCACACACACACACACACGTGCATGCACGTCGCTATATAAGTGCAATAATTAAGACAAAATTGTTAAGGATGAGCAACTTCTTAATTACAATTGGGCGACGTTGCTCATCCATAACAATTTTGTCTTAGTTACCAGTCCAACTTCTAAATGCCACTCAAAGAAGTTAAGTGCAATAATCATGGACGCGGCGTTAAACCCAATTTCACCCCACCTCTTATTGTGAGTCAAGTTTCGTAGTACTGACCAGTTCTGCGTGTAAAACCCTGACATAATTAGAACAGCCGGTACCATGTATGTCCGTCTGCACAAGGGCATTTCAATGAATAATCAAATATGTGCTCAACGATAATCTCCATACCAACACTCAATGGTTTGAGTCTAACAATTCTGTCGCAAAAAAAACCAACCAAATTTGAGTTCAACAGGGCCCTTCACACTGCAGTGCTGCCACACGCCCCGGATTGTGATCAAACAAAACGGTGTCGAACGAACCTCAATCGATATTGAACGGAGACCAAAGCTTTGCTAGGTACACAGTTTCTTGACTGAAAATCAAGCCTACTTGTGTTGACATGGGCTGGAGAATACACCATGTCCACGGGGAAAGTGTGTCACGGGTTCTGACGACATCGCGCCGACAAACCAGTGACTGGACGATCCGCAGTGGTTACGAAACACCGTCAACAGTCTTAAGCTTGAGGTTCGAGTCGTTACTCAATGTATTAACAGCTGTGGCCTTATTTCAATCGCCATTGATGTAAATTGGCCGTCGTGTTTCCAAGATGTTTGATTTGGATTTGTTTGTCATTGAGATTTAGTGTACAGTGGAACCTCTTTAGTACGGACAACCTGATACCGGAAACCCTCCTTTCCGGGGGATTAAATATGAGATAAATTATTTAAACAATGATTAGTCCGGATATCAGATTGGACGATTTGAATTGGGCCCGAATCTTCCGGATGAGTGATGGCGCACTGTTTATACTGTGTGAAGCTTGGGATCACGAACCAACAAACACCATGTGCTGTGTCACGTGACAGGGTGGGCATCACTTGGCGCCATTCGTCACCACAAGCCCCTTTCCGTAACTTGCAAGAAGACTCGTCCCCCTATCGATGAATGTTATGTGCGAAAATACGAAAACCCAATCGGAATGCGCGTATGGCTTCAAGTACTTCGGTCAAAGAATCCCTCAGTTTCAGATCTTAGAAAAATGTGCGTCAGAAAAACAATACTCGGCACAAAGCGGGATATACGGGTATCATTACACAACGAGTTGACAATTCTTTTAGCTATGCCCGTTTACGCTTAGACGGAACCCAGTCGCAAAATTGGCCACGAGAGGGACACGAGTCGCTATTCGGCTTGTCCCGGAATATCACGAGTTGGTCACGAATGCACTTGGCGCACGCGCTGCACTGGTTGCTGGACGTGTCGACTGGAGCCCCGGTATTAGAGCGTGATGATTCCCCGGGATATATATATATATATATATATATATATATATATATATATATATATATATATATATATCCAGATTAACAGAGTTTCGTCATGACCCAGATCTTCTGCCAGACAGACCAAACTGCCACAAAACACCAACACAAATAGCTCCATGAAAGGTGGGTTTGTTTGTTTGTTGTTTAACGCCGCACTCAGCAATATCCCAGCTATATGATGGCGGTCTGTAAATAATCGAGTCTGGACCAGACAATCCAGTGATTGATATCATGAGCATCCACGCAATTGGTATCGATGACACGCATCAACTAAGTCGGCCGTAAAAGGAATATTCTCTTCACAGCCAAGCAGCGGCATGGTTTGGTTACATTGAGTATTAACGTAGGAGACGTTATGTTCATAAGAAATAAATTGTTCTGAATCATATGGACTTTATGCCCTGACCACTGTAGGTCAACTCAACTGTAAAACCGTGTTTTTGTGCTTATTCATAGAACCTATTTCTCTGAGATTTTCTTAAGTCTCTAATCACCTCCAGTACTTATCGGGGGCACGGGTTGAGTTGCGTCCCTTGGACACGCCAGAAACCTATGATTGTGAGTTCGAATCCCTGTTCTAGGTTTGTCAGCACCATACCCGTGCTCATGGGTTTCACCGAAGAGGTCAACGTCTTTGACCTGCATCACTTCGGGCTTTCCTCCCACATTTAGCTGACACGCCGCGATATAATTGGAATACTGTTAAAAGCGGCGTTAAAACCAACTCACTCACTCACTCGCCTCCAGTATATATATATCCCGATTCATCTCATTGTTCCCAGTGATAGCGTTCCCTCCCCGATACTGCGGAGTAAATCGCTGGCATGCTCAGCCAAATCTCGCTTATTTACAGATTGTCGTGATCGTCAAGTAGATGGTTTTTTAACCGTTCCACGTCTATGAGGGTGAGCGTCCTTTGCCTGTTTGAACAGTAATCATAATGTACCACAGGGCTCCAGCCGAACGATCGACGTCACAGTGTCATGTTAAAGTTCGACGTCACAGTGTCATGTTAAAGTTCGACGTCGCAGTATCATGTTAAAGTTCGACGTCACAGTGTCAAGTAAAAGGTGACGTATCCGTATCATGTAAACGGTGACGTCACAGTGCCATGTAAAAGGTGACGTCACGGTGGCATGTAAAGTTGACGTCACAGCGTCATTTAACAGTTGGCGTCACAATGGCATGTAATTTTAACGTCGTAGTGGCATGTAATAGTTGACGTCACAGAGCCTTGTAATAGTTGACGTCACAATGGCATGTAATAGTTGACATCACAGTGGCATGTAATAGTTGACGTCACAGTCGCATGTAATAGTTGACGTCACAGCGTTATGTAAACGTTCGACGTCACAGTGTCATGTAAAAGTGACGTCACAGTGGCATTTTAAGTTGACGTCACAGTGGCATTTAAAGTTGACGTCAAAGTGGCGTGTAAAAGTGACGTCACAGTGGCATGTAATATTAACATAACAGTGGTATGTAAAAGTTGACGTCACAGCTGATACTCACATTGATCATGTAACCGATGAAACACAGCAACTGTGTTATTTGTCTATCACCCACATCTACTTTCAACATATACAACAGTCATGACTATTATTGTTTATTCAAATGGTAAAGTTACATTCCAGGAAACTATTGCGGTCCATGTTCACAAAAGTAGAAAAGAGTAATCCGATCGCCAGTTCATCCGTCAACAAAACAGACAACAGCTGACTTTCCATGACAAAATATATTTTGCTGACCAAGCAATATCGCCAGACAGGGCGTACATGGGTGTCAATCGATCTCGGGTCAACTTGTCGATTTCAATCCGTGTTGTCATAACAAATGTTCTTTAACTGGGGAACAAAAGGTCCATGGTTCGTTTTTTTTATAGTGACAACAATCACCCTAACCGGCCAAATCTGTCGGCAACTGAACAACATTTAAAACGGTAAGAGCTAACAATATAAAACAGTGCAAATATTTGCAACTACGTTGGGGGTCAGAGGTGCGCAAATAAACATACTTTCTTGGGCTGTTAGTGTGGAAATTGTGTAAACGTGCTGCTAAGCTACGAGAGAGAAGGGTGGTAGTTTGTTGTAAAATTGTGGCAATTCTGTCGTGAAGGGTTGACTCGGCGTTTGGAGCGAGGCTCCGAGAAGAGGTATCTTGTTTGTGTGAGAATTGTTCCAGCGTGTGTTTTTCAGGTTTTAGGACAAAGGGTTGTTTGTTCTCATTTCCTAACTATAATGTTTGACAGGTTTGATTTTGTGTTTGAAGACGTTTACACGACGGGGAAATATGTCTCCAAAACGGTAAAAATGTAATCGTTAGCTATAGAAAAAAGCAGAAAATACAGAAGTCTTTTTAATCACCGTTTCCACGAGACTCGGTCATATTAACATTGTCGCTCTCATATTTACTTTGTGAAGTATTGCAGCTTCACTCTTCCCCTTCTTAAAAATATATAATCCGAAACAAGATTAAACTCTGAGGACTCAAACTTGAAAATCAGACACAAATGTTACAAATGTGATAATATGATACACATTATTACACTAGATACATTCATTGTTGCAGCGTCTGCCCGGAGACAGGAACGTTGGGGCTCCATCTCATTGGCCACATTATACTAAAAAGACGTTAAAAGACGGTACTTGTTGTTACCCCGCCTGGCGCTCGTAACATTAAGGGGCTAGAACAAGGACCCGTCGGCTCCGAGTCCGTATACTGTGTCATAACAACGCTCCTCTCTCTGATCGAGTTTGTCTCATATGTTCCTATGATGTTGAGGATAAGAACACGTTGGATTGTCTTGATACATGGACGGAGCTGAAAGATTAGAGTTGCTTTTAGATGCAATGGACTGTGTGAGAACTTTGGTAATTCTAATGATATTCAGAGGTAGGGTTCATACTCTGCCGTCCAGATGTACTTTCTGTCCTGACCTGCTGTGCCATTATCACCGAAATATCGAATGTTTCATGGAATAGATTTTCGTGTGAACATCATTGCTTTGTTGATGTTATCATTGTATACAGCTTTTATCGTCTCTCACAGCTCCGCATGGGGTGACTGGTCATATTTTACTGTGCATCATTTGTAAGTTGTTTTTATGTATGCATTTTGTTTTTATTTTGTTTACATGAAACAGGTGTTTGGAGGTGTAAAACATCTGTCTGTCTGTGTCTGGGTGGACTAACCATGTTTAACTGCGACATGGTATCTCAGTGGGCATCATAAAACCGTCGGGAATAGTACAATCAGCCACACACACATAATATTGATGTTAAACCCCATTTCACCCCATCTCACCTCCATCTTGATAGGCACATACACACCGTCTATTAAATAGACAACATGTGGTCACGTGGTCTAAATTGCCGTAATTCGATTTGCAGAGTTGCATCCCTTGTCGGTTCGAGTCCCAGATTTCCAGGTTGAGATTCTTTTCTTGTCAACACCATACCCGTGTTCACTGGTTTCGTAGTGAAGGTCAACGACCAGCTTTGGCGTCCCTTCCTATCTTTCATCAAACCGACATACAATTCAAAGTAGCCTCAGGACTACTGTCTGAGTAGGCCGGAAGTACTATAACACTTGCGCATGCGTGGGACTGTGTGGTATCCTCATGTTAAAGTGCATGTTGGTCACACCGAAAACTCAGGTTCGACTCCGAACGTAGGCACGAGTGAGCCCTTTCTTTGCATCCCCTATTAACATTAACGTGATTCCATAGTAATTGCGTCATAAATTCGCCTCTCTTCCAACATCAGGATCGGTCCTCATGGTCCAAGGTGACCGCCTCCTTGGTCTAGCGGTAGAGCGTCCGCCCGGAGAGCGGAAGGTCCGGGTTTCAATCCCCGACCGCGTCATACCAAAAGACGTTAAAAGATGGTAGTTGTAGGGCTAAAACTTTAGGGGCTAAAACAAGGACTGGTCGGCTCGGAGTCAGTATACTGTGCATGATGTTAATATATCATGTTAAACTGCGGCATGGTATCTCAATGAGCTAGCACTATAAATCGGCATCAGTCTGGACTAGTACAAGCACAAACACACACAAGTACATGCACGTCGCTATATAAGTGCAATAATCTTGGACGCGACGTTAAACCCCATTTCACCTCACCTCACCTCGTCCAAGGTTTATGTTTCGTTCTTTGACGCAAACACTTCCAGATTACAGTTTAAATTATAGTTCTCTGTGACAGCCGTATAACCAATTTTCCGTTATGTTGACTTGGCGCTGCGCTGACCAGTAAAGGAACCAGTCAGTAATGAGTGAGTGAGCTGGGTTTAACGCCGCTTTTAACAGTATCCCAGTTACATCACGGCGTGTCAGCTTAATGATGGAGGAAAGCCCGAAGTGATGCAGGTCTCAGACGTTTACCACTTCGGTGAAACCCACGAGCACGGGTATGGTGCTGACAAACCTAGAAACATAATCGGGGCGAACCGGGATTCGAACTCACAATTATAGGTTTCTGGTGTGCCCACGGGACGCAACTCTGCACACCGAATCGCGGCATCTTAGACGACTGGGCCACCCGTGCTGCCCAGTCAGTAAATAAATAGTGTATTGCCAAACGTGTCTGTGTGATACGCCATGAGGCTTACAGGTCGCGGGTGATTTCAATATGAACTATTGAGACATGATTGTCACTTTGGCTTTCTCAGAAACAATGTGTTTTATTTTCAAACTTGAGTCGCATCTCTGGCCTAAATACAAAACACAGACAGCCCTAGATACACCATCTTATGTGAAGTAAGTTGCCTGTCCGCTTCACGGAGTTGATATGTAACCAAACTCCCCGCCCGTGGCAGGGCTAATTACTGATGGAATAATCTCAGGCATGCCCTCACACCCTCAATTATCCTGAATTAACCCATTTGGCAAAAGTATTGACCTATTTCAAAACACGTGACCTAATTATTAATGCGTTAACTTTTGCGATATCGTTTCGGGGCTGCCAAAACCGGGATTATTTTAGTTGATGACAGAAACAGAACCTTCTGGGGTGGTCACCTTCAGAAAAAATACCGTTATCGACTTTGTTTTTTGTTGTTTAACGCCGCAATACGACGGCGGTCTGTAAATAATCGAGTCTGAACTAGACAATACAGTGGTTGACATCATGAGCATTGATCCACACAATTGGAATACGATGGCATGCATCAACCAAGTCAGCGAGCCTGACCACCTGGTCCCGTTAGTCGCCTCTTACGACAAGCAGAGTCGCCTCTTACGGCAAGAATGGGTTGCTGAAGACCTTGTCTACCCCTGAATCTTCACAAATCCGTTATCGACAAGGAATATGAATTTGATCGCATTTCCTACTGAAGGGTCAACTTTGTTCCCCTTGTCAAACATACACAATCAGACTATGTACATCATTCTGTATAACAGAAATATTTACACGTTCAATAGATACACAGGCTTGAAAGGAAGTGTCAATAGATTTGAAGAAATACATTCGACAGTAGAATATATAAAGATTTCGAGGTAATAGTATGTATTTAGCAAAGTGTTGAAACAGTTGTCGGTAAAGGGCAGATGTGCCCACTTTGACAGTATCAAGGCACCTTAATAGGTCGCAGACGAAATGATGTGACACGACGCTTATGCTTGTGACGTCAACGAATGACAGAGAGTTTGGTATCCGTTCGTGATTCTATATGTTGCTTAGATATATGAAGGAGAGTTATGTTCAATGCACATTTGAATAGGATTTCAATTATATCACGGCGTGTCTGCGTAATGTGGAAAGCCAAATGTTATGCAGAATGCAGATCCCTACCGCTTTGGTGAAACCCATGAGAACGGTTACGCTACCAACATGCCAAGAATCCATAATCAACAGAACCTGACACAGCTAAGGGAGACAACTCTGGATAGCGGTGTCCCAGACTACTTGGCCACATGTGACCTGAGAATAGAAGAAACAGTGACGTCATAGTCTCTTCAACAAGAATGTTGAGAGACCACCCGTTTCAAAACCTGGGTAGGTGGGTGGCAGGGGACTGGGGAACTCTAGCTCATATTTTAGCTCCGTGGTACCCATTCATTCGCTATGACCTCCTCACCGGCAACTACTGGTCAGTCCAAAATAGTCCATCTGGCAAGAGGCTGGCTAAACATCTAATTAGCTAACCACCCATCTCTTGCCAACCGGTGATGGAGAACCTCGAACTAATTCACAGAACATTTCCTGGAGAGCTTTCAACCGCAATATTAGCGTTGATGTCAATAAAGCAGATAATCCGTTATGTTACTGATATAAGTGGGCAACGAATAGTGTACTCCTTCAATCCAGGTGCTCTTTACAGCACAAGCTCCGATGTTCACTCTCAAACCTGGCATGATAATACTATTGTATTTAGGAGTATCGAAGATACCGTTGGATTTAACAGTCGGGTATGCCATGTTCTCTCGTCCCTCGTTCACACCGCAGATCATATTGTCACCTCCTTTCATTCCCGATATATTCGCGGTTTCCCCAAAGAATTAGGTTCCTTTACCTTTAAACATAACTTTATTTCGGGGACTGTAAGACTACAAGCTCGACTGCCGTATCAGATGCAACAGACGGCTCTTGAATCAGCTTTAACTAGAAAGGCGTGGCGACAAATTGACACAAACGAAGTATCACTTAAATACAAACAGTTTTGACCATCCCCGCCAAATGATAATAATCAGAAATATTTTGCTTGAAGAAACACAATGCCGTTAATGTTCACACAGAGAGAGTGTGTGTGTTGGGTGTCACCGTGCGTTAAGCATTCTTCTTTTTTCTTTTTCTTTCTTTCTTCCTCTTCTTCTTCTTCTTCTTCTTCTTCCAGTAATATGTTCAAGTGAAGATCTGGGTTAGAATAGGTCTTCAGCAACCCATGCGTGCCGTAAAAGGCGACTAACGGGATCAGGTGGTCAGGCACGAGCTTGGTTGATGTTTGTCATCGTATCCCAATTGCTTAGAACAATGCTCATGATGTCAATCACTGGATTGTCTGGTCCAGATTGATTATGTACCGACCGCCGTCATATAGCTGGAATATTGCTGAGTGCAGCGTTAAACAATAAACAAACACAAACAAAAGCTTCGAGCACGGGTATGGCGCTGACAAACCAGAAATCATATTCGAACCCACGATCAACGAACGGGCCTTTGACAATGGACTGAATTCAAAAATGAAAGAATAATAACGATATATTTATATTGTTGTTATTGAATTGTGCAAAGTGGAAAGATGTTATGTAAGCTTGCCATCTCACGAACAATCGTGTTACTCTGGATTGTTTGCACACCGAGATTCTTTGATTCGGGAGATAAAGACAAATATTTGCATAATTCCCGAAACACAACGATACACATCAATATGAGACCTGACATCTTCATACTCTCTCGATGGGTTTAAATCAGCTACACGGCTAACAATTTAATTTCCTAAATTAAATAAAACGCAAGTTGGGGATAAAAAGTGTAATCTTGGTTTTTTCCCTTCAACCTGCGCATTTAGATTGTACTTTAGCCTCCCATGAGGTCATGCCTAGCGGTCAGCTGTGGTCACTGTGGCCGTGGCTTTGATGTAAGATCACTGGCTAATTACCGACATTATGCGACAGCGTTGTAACGAACCGGCTGACCCTTCACCTCGCCTATCAACAAGATCAGCTGGCTCTAATTCCGATGTATATTTCACAACGACAATTGACATGTGTGTTTCAACACCTTCTCTCCGAACAAATTGACCCTCTCAAATTACTGTCCGTGAATAATTGACCACTTACTGAGTAAGCATACGGCGGACTCGGTCCTCGGGGTCAGTTAGATGACCGCAGGGAAAGACCGCAAGTTAGAGCACTAATGATTTTGTTTGTCGATGTCAAATTGTTGTTGATTTCACGCTGTGAAACGGGCGTATCAATTTCCTTCTTAACACTTGTCCGGGTTGTCCATGAGGTGATACCCACATCAGGTAACCGTCAGTTCATGTAGCAGTCAATCAATTGTCAATTTCAGTAATGTTCATTTCAAACCTTTCTTCCATATATATATTTGACAACACGTGTTAAACCAATTGTAACAATTAGATGATATACATGTTCAAAAAAGTATTACATGCAATTATGTCAAAACTGTATATACGGGTAAATGCGAAATAAAATACTACAGCTTGTCGTAAGAGGCGACTAACGGGATCGGGTGGTCAGGCTCGTTGACTTGGTTTGATGCATGTCATCGTATCCAAATTGCGTGGATCGATGCTCATGATGTCAATCACTGGATTGTCTGGTCCAGATTTCATTATATACAGACCGCCGTCATATAGCTGGAATATTGCTGAGAGCGGCGTTAAACAACAACAAAAACAAATGAAATACGAAATGGAATATTTATTTGAAACTATGTTAATTTACAAGATATATAAAAAAAACATAAACGCATCCGCAATGCAGGGGGTCCGTCAGTGACAGCGCGTGCGTTGTTACAGCAACAGGTGGATGCTGGTGTTTAGCACGCAGTTCCGGTTTGGCTTGCTGCACGTGAGCGACTGATATCACTCGTCAGGTGTTATATGTTCGACCTGAACTCCGTCAACGTTTGTGACAGCGGATTGTAACAGTAGACATGTTGGTAATATCATCTTTCAAACAACAGCATAGTAATAATGACTATCACATTAAAATGACGAAAACAATAATTAGTATGATCATACCGCCAAGCGACAACGCGATAACAGCGGCTAAAGCCGGAACAAGTTGTTAAGATCAACACGCTAGGGAAGGAAAGAGATGGCTAACTTACAGTTTATTTACAATCGGAATCACCCCCGGGTTGTCAACAGGTGTCTGACGGAGACATGTAGTGTGCTGTCCGTTTGTTATATATTTATGTCATATTTAGAACCCGTGACCTATATGTAGGTATTTCATATAACAGCTATATCCTTGACCACAAACACATTTATTGCAATTATTTCCGTAAAAGCGTTGTTTCAGATTGTTTGTTTATTTGTTTGTTGTATTTTCGCTCTTTGAAGGCGGTTATTAATACGACTTACCCTGCGTGGCCTTTGGGTTCTATTGTTACATTGAATCGTATCACAGTTTTTACCAATAAGTGACTATCCATGTTATCAAATCGGCGTTTGCACATAAAACCCGCATATTTTCCCGGTCTAAGTTAAATTTGTTTAGTAATTTACATTACAGTTATTCCACTTGAGACATATGATTGATAGCTTATATTGGCAACGTTTAAACCTTGTTGATTTCATTCTAAATGTAATTGACAACCCCACAGCCACGGACGTGACATGTGCAGCTTGCACTCAAATGACATTTAGCGGACACGCCCACCTCTGTCCTGATTGTCTTTCTTGTTTCTTTGAAACTGTCATTTAGAAAAGATCTCCGTAGTTTACGAATACCGATTTGTTACAAATGCGATTAAAATATTCTTAAACCCAACTTCAAACAAAAAGTGAAATAAGTACAATTGTCAACAAATGCACGTGTTGCGGGTGGTGTATTCCACAGCGGGAACCACCCTGATTCTCTTGTCTATTGCAAAGATGGCACGGATCGCGGCTTTGTCTTAAACATCTCGAGAAGCACGCTTTCTACGCTCGGCCGGTGTCGACTAAGTACACGGAGTGTCAATCAACTTTTGTTCGCCAAATGTATACAAAGTTGTCTATTTCACTCATTATCATGACCAGTTGAGGCAAGAATGACATTAGGAATGAAACATGCACCACGGGTTCATAAGTTGAAGGCGATATCGCGACATCTATCGACAACAATTGATGTCAATTTCAAAGACCTCCGACTGCGAAGCACAACAATGAGCTTGTATATTTACACGTGTATATATAGATAGGTATCACCCGCCCAACTTCTTATTGTAGTGCCCATGTCATTAAGTAAAGTGGACAAACTTTGCCTTGAAGCCAGAGCCCAGGCCTAACTCTGTCTTAATGGAACATTTCGCCTCAGGACATTTTTATGCACAAGTAAGTGGAACGTTTTGTCATAATTTGCATCTCATTTCTTCATATAGTTTTATTGTTTTGTTTATCTCACAGAACAAAAGATGTTGATGTTAAATTTAACATAAATATATGCACCTATTCCGTTTTGCCGGCTACATAAAGACGCTTCGTTAAGGAGCAAGTTGATTTTATTTTAACGTTCAGGAGACGGATCTGTCTTTAAAAACAGACTCAAGTTTTCATGGACAAACAGTGCTTTTATGAAATTAGTATATAACTATGTAACTGTATAACTATATATAAGTTATGACATCCAAATATCCATAACTTTGAATTTCAATATTTCCCGAATTAACCTTTCGTGGTATTTCCTCAACGATATGAGGGTACCAACAAATGAACTATTGTTGTTGTTGTTGTTCAGACTAGTTCACACACGACTTATTGCTAGACTCTTTTTTTGCTCAATTCCTTTTTGTCTAACTGTCATTCCCGACTGTTACTAGTCTATATACCCGTGAAGATCCGGGGTATAATATATATCTTCAGCAACCCATGCTTGCCGTAAAAGGCGACTATGCTTGTCGTAAGATGCGATTAACGGGATCGGGTGGTCAGACTCGGTGACTTGGTTGATGCACGTCATCGATCCCAATTGCGTGGATAGATGCTCATGATGTCAATCACTGGATTGTCTGGTTCAGACTTGATTATTTACAGACCGCCGTCATATTGCTGCAATATTGCTGAGAGTGGCGTTAAACAACAAATAAACAAAAACAAAACAAAGCTCGACTATGTTGTTATATAACAGTAACATTGGCACTCTACAGAAGACACATTTGTCATATTTAGAAGAAGACCCCCCCACACACACACACACACACTCACATAGCGTTGTGCGAGCCTCCCTTTGTGTGAAATGGTACCAAATACGATCAATTCTCTTTTCAAAACTCCCTAAACATGGAACCAGAATTTTCTTTTCCATTCTCACATATGACCCAAATATCCATATGATAAACATATGCACCCTAACTTTTGAGAGGAATATATATAAGTATATACATATCAATATTTTTGGCAGGGATTTTGTTTAAATATTTGATCATGTTAAATATTTTATTATTATTAATATTATTTGGATTTTTATTAGCAGTAGTAGTAGAAGTAGTTGTTGTTTTAGAGTGATAAAGTATAACAATAAATCTATCAACTGTATGGATAATTAGATGCTTAAATATACAAAATATAAAAATCTATTACTTGAATATCACTCCTTGAATTATGGTACATTAATATAATCGAGTGTGTCTTGACGACCGACGCAATGCTATACTCACACCAGATAAAAAGGCAACACAACTAAACAATAACAGCGGATGAATCTATCACATCGCACGGACGGTTAAAACAGAAAAACCTAAAATCAATAAAAGCGTAAAAGACCTGTGCCAAAGTCCACATCGGACTGTGAATGTCGCTCTACTGTCTCTGTTGGTTTAGAAAGTTTTCTGGACACTTGCCAAAACCACGTTCAGTGCATATGAGGGCGGAAAGTGTGCAGTGGGTCAGCGAGCGCGTCACACCTCGGGAGAAGCGCACAAACACACACTTGCTAACGTGGAGTTCAGGAAATAAACACCACAGGTAGAAATATGACACAGTGGTGAAATTAATGATTCTATAATGATGCGGATGTTGTAGTGACTTCGATTAAAATAAATTAAAAAATCGATTTAGATCGTGCTAGTAACTGTAGATACGTAGGTTCTGATTGTGCGCATTGAAGAACACACTCACCCATGTGGAATCGTGATGACGCTGGAATACTGAGTTGGGTTTAACGCCGCTTATACATTATTCCAGTTATATCACGGCGTGTCAGCTTAATGTGGGAAGATTCGCTCGTCACGCTGAAGACCCAGGTTCGATTCCCGACATGGGTACAATGTGTGAAGCCCATTTCTGGTGTCCCCCGCCGTGATATTGCTGGAATATTGCTAAAAGCGGCGTTAAACCACACTCACTCACTAACGTGGGAAGAAAGCCCGAAGCGATGCAGGTCTTACACGTTTACAACTTCGGTGAAACCCACGAGCACGGGTATGGTGCTGCTAAACCTAGAAACATAATCGGGACGAACCGGGATCCGAACCCACAATCATAGGTTTCTGGCGTGCCCAAGGGACGCAACTCTGCACAGCAAATCGCGGGCCTTAGACGACTGGGCCTGGTTAAACAATAGAACGTACCATGTATGTACCCTTGTGTGCCATTTTGTACCCTGTATGAAAGTGAGACAGTGATTGACGACTTGATGGGCAGATTTCCCGGCAGGTTAGTGACACAACACCCCCCCCCCCCCCCCCCCCCCCCAAATAAATAAATAAATAAATGGACAAAACAACCTTTTATATTTTGTAGCGACGTTTCAGAGCCCCTTCCTCACCTGATGTAGCCCTTAAACGTCGTTACAAATTCTAAATGCCTAAGGCTTGCAGTGTTTAGGAACCCTTTGTGAGAGGAATTTGTGTCGACCATAGAATGTAAGAATGACAATATCTGATAAAGTTGTTATCACGCTTGTGTGATTTTGGATGGTAAACGTTATAAGGACTTAACACTCGCCAAGGCTTGCTAAATACAATGTTATTCCTCATTCCGGATTTTATATTTACATTAAAAAAACAAAACAAAAACAACAACAAAACAACACGCACACGAGCGAGTTAACCTCTAGGTATTAGTAGTCAGAACCTCCTTAATCCGGAATCTATATTTTCCGGACGAAAACCGTTATTTATTCAAAGGACATTTCCCTTTAATTCTGGGAACATTTTGACCGCCTCCGTGGTCAAGTGGTAGAGCGTCCGCCCGGAGAGCGGCAGGTCGATGGTTCGATCCCCGGCCGCGTCATACCAAAAGTTGTAAAATAATGGTAATTCTTGTTACCCTGTCTGGCGCTCGGCATTAAGGGGCTAAAACAAAGACTGGTCGGCTCGGAGTCAGTATACTGTGTCTGAGTGGGGTATTCATGTTAAACTGCGGCATGGTATCTCAATGGGCTAGCACTATAAAATCGGCATCAGTCCGGACTAGTACAAGCAGCCACACACACATACACACACACACACACACACACACACACATACACACACACACACACATACGCGTGCATGCACGTCGCTACATAAATGCGATCATCTTGAACGTGACGTTAAACCCCATTTCACCTCACCACCTCTGGATTAAAACAGCCCGGGTCATTATGTGAATACATGTGAATACAAGTACACAGTTGGATACTGTCGCTATAAATAACCCCGCGATTGGGTACAAAACAACATGTTCTTTAGCTTTGTGACAATATGTCTAACCGCGACAACCAAAAATTTGAACCCGTGAAGAACAACACGTGTAATTTCTCTTCAAACTGGGTATTGGTTGGTCACAATGAGTTCCCTGTGTTGTCGTCAGTCTTGGACAGTGTTTTTAGTTATATTCACAATACAAGCATGTGGTCTGCCTCCTCCAGATTCGACCTGGACCCGCCCGGTAGCTCCACTGGCCGATGTGTATGCTGATTTTTAGGGTCACGTGTTTAGTATTA
>NW_025963798.1:496227-788727 GCF_023055435.1 Haliotis rufescens
TTTAACCACTAGGCTACCCGACCGCCCTAATAGACAATGGAAGCCAACACTTTACAGTAATAAGCGCTGACAGTTATAGATAACTGGAAGCCAGGACTAAATTATCACTGATTGGTAATTGGCAATGGACAATGGACAAACGGGAGGCCGGGGGTAATTAGTCGAATTGGGTTTAACGTCGCGTCCAAGATTATTGCACTTATATAGCGACGTACATGCACGTGTGTGTGTGTGGCTGCTTGTACTAGTCCGGACTGATGCCGATTTATAGTGCTAGCACACTGAGATACCATGTCGCAGTTTAACATGAATACCAAATTCAGACACAGTATACTGACTCAGAGCCGACCAGTCCTTGTTTTAGCCCTTTAATGCCGAGCGCCAGACAGGGGTAACAGCAAGTACCATCTTTTAACGTGTTTTGGTATGATGCGGCCGGGGATCGAACCACTAGACCACGGAGGCGGTTCCGGGGGTAATTAGCACTGATAGGTAAAAGATTAGAAATAACAAAGGACAAATGGAAGCCAGCTAGATACTTGGAACCAAAGCAATAAGTTCAAAGCCGTAATTGAAATATTATCTAATCTCTAACGGTTTTGCTAACGGTACATAACATCCTGTCTGCCAGAAGAGGATGAGTGAGGGTAATTGACAAACAGGATACACAACAGTCACACAAAACATTCATACATACTGTTTTTAAATATACAAATAATTGCGTAGATCTGCATCACTGGTAACACTTACTTCGTTTGTTTGAAATGCATGTAAGCGGATGAAATCGATTTTAGCAAAACTCTACTCAACTACACTCTTTAAAAAAAGAAACGCACAGGTAGATTTTTAGTAAATTTATTCTACCTAATAAAGTCGATATATTTAATTCAATATCATGGATACAAAAGAAATGAAATTTTAGAGTTCGGTTGTCGTTGTACAAAGGCATTGAAAACTGTTCATTGTCATTTCACATAAGGCCACAAGATAGTGCTGAACTTTCGTATCTCGTGTGACCGCCCCGGGAAGCAATCACGGCTCTGCATTTCTCGGCACTGACTGGATACTGGATAAGTGTACGAATTCTGTTCTGCGGAATTCTGCGCCATTCTGCTTGTAACGCGTTGGCCAGTTGTGGGAGTGTCTGCGGCGTGTTCTGACGTCGACGTACGCGTCGATCGAGTTCATCCCAGAGGTGTTCGATTGGGTTGCAAATTGGAGATCTCGACGGCCAGGGCAAGGCGTCGATGTTGGCATTATGAGGGTAGTATCCAGTGACACGAGCTGTGTGCGGTGGAGCGTTGTCCTGTTGAAACAGCTCCCTCTGGCGGTCAATGATTGGAAGAAGGTGAGGATGAAGAATTTGATTCATGTGGTGATTTGCTGTCAAATTTCCCTGAACCACAACCAAATCAGATCTCGTGGTGTCGGATATGGCCCCCACACCATGACACTATCGCCACCGAATTTGTCGAATTCACGTACACAATGTAGGTCAAAACGCTCATTTCGACGACGATAAACACCTTGTCTTCTATCTCGCCGGTGAAGAAGAAAACTTGATTCATCGCTTAAAACCACACTCGTCTCTAGTTTCTCAAATTCCAAGGCTGTAAGGTATTGCACCAATGCAAGCGTCGCTGTCGATGGATCTGTTGCAAAACAAGGACGACGACTGGTCATCTGGGTCGGATTCCAGCCTCGCGAAGATGGTTCCTGACAGTCTGGTCCGATATCCTCCTTAAACCAGGGATGCGTCCTGCAGTCTCCGTAGCTGTGGCATTGCGGTGACGTAGATGGAACAGTCGAATGTAGCGATCCTGTGCAGGGGTGGTAACTCTTGGGCGGCCGGTTCTCGGACGGCCTGCAGTGGAATTGAACTGTGTGTATCAGTCCCAAAGGTGGCAAATGGTGCTGTGGTGGACGTTGAGTGGCATACAACAGAAGACTGCGATTCCCCGCTTTGGATACGTCCTATGGCGATGTTCCGATCGGCAGCGCTGAGTCTCGGCATTTTCGAACTTGAAAAATGTTGACAGTTAAATGACAAATTATTGGCTTATGCTTGCCTTTTTATAGTCACTACCACGAGTTGCGAATGCCATAACTTCCATGACATTTTTTAACAAATGTGAAAATAATGCCGTTTAAGACATTGCAAATCGACAATGGCTGCGTTTTGGCGTACCGTTTGTCGAATATCAGACCACCAACATTTCCAATAACATATATCCAATTTATATACCGGATGTGTTTTTACATACTACCTGTGCGTTTCTTTTGTTGAAGAGCGTATGCGTGATCGTTAACAGCTGTTGTACACAGACAGCGTGGAATTAAAGACAAACGGTTTTTTTTCGATTTACAGACCGCCGTCATAAAGCTGGAATACTGGTGTTAGCGTGTAAAACAAAAAAACAAAACAAATGGTATAGTGGGGATGTAGAGTAACATATGGTGAAATATGCGCCACATGTCGACACTTATAGGTGTGTATATATATATATATTATTTTCCAAACCTAGAAATTAGATTTTTTTTCTTCTGACTTGGTATCGCGCAACAATCGTTTAGAGCTTATTCGATTCCCCAGACCAACCCAGAACGCATATGTTGCAGTCGTTTTGTTTAGGTGCAACCAGTCGTATGTTTATTACTTTTACATAACCATATCCAACCATGCACCCAACAACCTTGCAGGGTTGCACAATAAAAAACAGAGAAACTATTTACTGGGAAAACAATATATTGCGTTATCGGGATTTTTTTGGGATGAAATTGGTTGTTTCCTTGAACCTTATCTACAGGAAACAAGCAAGGTGACAATGTGATGCGTGAATCAAGTGCATGCACCCAGTATACAGCACCAACACATACCACGATATAACGCTGTTGACACGTGTTCATATAAGGTCTATCAGTCAAATCTTAATGTCATATAACAATTTGAAACGAAGAGGTTAAAAGTTAGTTCACGCTTTTGAGTAGGGGTGGTGTGTGTGTGTGTGTGTGTGTGTAGGGGGGGGGGGGGGGGGGGGGGGTGGGGGGGGGGGGGGGGGTATTGTGAATTATATATTTGTGTTCCGAAGATACTGTAGTTTTGAAATATAATGAAACGCCAAAATGTGATTTTTTAACCCATAAGTTCCCTTACCTCAAGGTTGGTCACATATAGTGTTGTTTAAGTGATATTTCCCTTACCTCCTGGTTGGTCACATATAGTGTTGTTTAAGTGATATTTCCCTTACCTCCTGGTTGGTCACATATAGTGTTGTTTAAGTGATATTTCCCTTACCTCCTGGTTGGTCACATATAGTGTTGTTTAAGTGATATTTCCCTTACCTCCTGGTTGGTCACATATAGGGTTGTTTAAGTGATATTTCCCTTACCTCCTGGTTGGTCACATATAGTGTTGTTTAAGTGATATTTCCCTTACCTCATGGTTGGTCACATATAGTGTTGTTTAAGTGATATTTCCCTTACCTCAAGGTTGGTCACATATTGTGTTGTTTAAGTGATATTTCCCTTACCTCCTGGTTGGTCACATATAGTGTTGTTT
The DNA here is from genome assembly GCF_023055435.1 of Haliotis rufescens. Lineage (NCBI taxonomy): Eukaryota > Metazoa > Mollusca > Gastropoda > Lepetellida > Haliotidae > Haliotis > Haliotis rufescens. The sequence continues at coordinate 499,787 of NW_025963798.1, forward strand.
AAGTGATATTTCCCTTACCTCCTGGTTGGTCACATATAGTGTTGTTTAAGTGATATTTCCCTTACCTCCTGGTTGGTCACATATAGTGTTGTTTAAGTGATATTTCCCTTACCTCCTGGTTGGTCACATATAGGGTTGTTTAAGTGATATTTCCCTTACCTCCTGGTTGGTCACATATAGTGTTGTTTAAGTGATATTTCCCTTACCTCCTGGTTGGTCACATATAGTGTTGTTTAAGTGATATTTCCCTTACCCAAAGGTTGGTCACATATAGGGATGTTTAAGTGATATTTCCCTTACCTCCTGGTTGGTCACATATTGTGTTGTTTAAGTGATATTTCCCTTACCTCATGGTTGGTCACATATAGTGTTGTTTAAGTGATATTTCCCTTACCTCAAGGTTGGTCACATATAGTGTTGTTTAAGTGATATTTCCCTTACCTCCTGGTTGGTCACATATAGGGTTGTTTAAGTGATATTTCCCTTACCTCCTGGTTGGTCACATATAGTGTTGTTTAAGTGATATTTCCCTTACCTCCTGGTTGGTCACATATAGTGTTGTTTAAGTGATATTTCCCTTACCTCCTGGTTGGTCACATATAGTGTTGTTTAAGTGATATTTCCCTTACCTCCTGGTTGGTCACATATAGTGTTGTTTAAGTGATATTTCCCTTACCTCAAGGTTGGTCACATATAGTGTTGTTTAAGTGATATTTCCCTTACCTCCTGGTTGGTCACATATAGTGTTGTTTAAGTGATATTTCCCTTACCTCAAGGTTGGTCACATATAGTGTTGTTTAAGTGATATTTCCCTTACCTCCTGGTTGGTCACATATAGGGTTGTTTAAGTGATATTTCCCTTACCTCCTGGTTGGTCACATATAGTGTTGTTTAAGTGATATTTCCCTTACCTCATGGTTGGTCACATATAGTGTTGTTTAAGTGATATTTCCCTTACCTCAAGGTTGGTCACATATAGTGTTGTTTAAGTGATATTTCCCTTACCTCCTGGTTGGTCACATATAGGGTTGTTTAAGTGATATTTCCCTTACCTCCTGGTTGGTCACATATAGTGTTGTTTAAGTGATATTTCCCTTACCTCCTGGTTGGTCACATATAGTGTTGTTTAAGTGATATTTCCCTTACCTCCTGGTTGGTCACATATAGTGTTGTTTAAGTGATATTTCCCTTACCCAAAGGTTGGTCACATATAGGGATGTTTAAGTGATATTTCCCTTACCTCATGGTTGGTCACATATTGTGTTGTTCAAGTGATATTTCCATCACCCCAGGCCAATTCTTTGACTTCTTATTTTGCATTTTCGCATTCTACAATACGCACTATGAGATGAAGTATTAATTGTGATAAGAACGCGAAGCTGTCATTTTGGCTAACGATTACTGCCGAGCAAAAGAAAGTAAGCACTTGAAAATTGGGTTTGACCAAAAAATGACAAAGGTCATTCAAACGTTACTAGAAAACAGTCGCCGGAACACTGCAAAGTTAAGGTCCAAAATATAACTGTGATAACCGCATCAAATACATCGCCATCCAAAAAACATTTCATGTTTGTTTCATTTTAATCACCATCAGGCATAGGTGTATGCTGTTTGTTATTTTTGCCAGGCAGGTTTTGTGTGCTGGTTCGGTTGTTTTAATTCATCTGCATGGACGGTTAGAGATCTCCAGGAAATACCAGGAATTACTAGGAAATACCAGGAGGTACCATTGTCACACTGAAACATGCCATGATAAGAATGATACTTCCAGTATGATTCACTGTGTACGAAGTACGATGTGTGTGAACGGAAATTCTTTGTCTGGAATAAACGTGTCGCTAGTGTTCATAAAAAAACGGAATATATTCAATGCTAAAGTGTTTTTGTCAAAATCTTTTTACCTCTTGTTACGCATATGGACACATGCGGTAATATACCCCAACAATGTTTTGGGTCTTTTTAAATGAAAAAGGTAAATATTATGCATTTATAATAGTTATCTGAAAATTATGTTTGTAGTCTGATAATAGGTTTTGATGTGCTGTGATGGTAATTGGGGTTTTATAACCAATATTTTGGTCTCATAATAATGTGTGCATGATTGATCTTCTAATCATGCGTTGTTAGCTTATAATGTTTTTACGGCATGGTTTTGGTCAGATTAAAATGTTTGTGATTTTATGCCAATGTTTATTGTCGGAAAATACTGTTTGTGGGGTTACAACTATGCGCGTGGTTTGATTATAATGTTTGTGGTTTTAATATTGCTTTGGATGGAATTATTTTAGGTTAAAAAAAGCACTGTTTGTTATTAAACAAATAATGTTTGTGATCTTATACTTATGTTTATGGTCCAATTATAATGTTTGTGATGCTACAACTGTGTGCATGGTTTGATAATAATGTTTTCGGTTTCACAACATGTTTTTGGTCAGATTAAAATGTTTGTGATTTTATAAAGAATGTTTGTGCTTCTATAACAATGTGTCTGGTCCCATGATATTGTTTTACGTTTTAAAACCTTTTCTGGATAAGATAACAATGTTTAAGGTTTTATAAAAAAAAAAAATGTTTGTGCTCTGATAACAATGTGCGAGTTCTGATAATGTCGCAATTATCTTCGGACCACGTGCGTTGTTCGCTTATAATGTTTTGTGAATTTACAGCATGTTTTTGGTCAGTTTAAAATGTTTGACAGTGTGATTTTACAAATAATGTTTGCGATTTTTTGACACTATTTATCTCCGAGAAATAATGTATGCGATCTTACAACAGTGTGTCTGGTTTGATAATAATGGGTGTGGTTTTACAACATGTGCTATTTTCTGTTTACAGTGTGTGTCATCAATCAGTGTGTGATGGTTTCTTCCAGGGTATGGAACCCCACAGTGAGAGTACTTTGCTCACGCGTTGGAAGGCGATCTGGGAAAGGTTAAGAAAGTTGGCGCATGTTTTTGGTCAGATTAAAATGGTTGTAATTTCGCAAATAATGTTGTGATATTATTCCAATGTTTATGGTCCGATAATAATGTATCTGATGTTACAACTGTGTGCATTGTTTGATAATAATGTTTGAGGTTTTTAAACGTTTTGGGGGTCAGATTAAAATGTTTGTCATTTTATAAATAATGTTTGTGATATTATTCCAATGTTTATGGTCCGATAATAATGTTTCTGATGTTACAAATGTGTATTCATTGTTTGATAATTATGTTTGAGGTTTTTAAACATTTTGGGTGTCAGATTAGAATGTTTGTGATTTTACTAATAATGTCTGTGAGCTTATAACAAATTGAATGTTTATGGTCCGATGATAATGTTTGCGATGTTACATCTGTGTAGCTTGATAACAATGGTGGAGGTTTTAAAGGTGTTTTGAGGTCAGATTAAAATGTTTGTGGGGATTTACAAATAAAGTTTCTGATCTCATAACAATGTACGTCGTTGGATGATAATGTTTGTGATCTCATAACGATGTGCATGGTGTTGATATTATTGTCTGTGGTCTCATAACAAGGTGCGTGGGTTGATAATTATGTTTGTGATATCATACCAATATGCGTGGTTTGATAATAATGCTTGTGATGCCATAATAACGTGTATAGTTTGATAATAATGTTTATGATCTCATAACAATGTTCGTGGTGTGATAACAATGTTTGTGATATTATACAAATGTGCATGGTTTGGTAATGATGTTTGTGATGTCATAATAGTGTATATACACTCTTCCAAAAAAGAAACGCATAGGTGTTTTGAGAATTCCAATTAGATTTCTTTTCCCAGCAATCATCATAAAGACAATTCTTATGTTTGATTCCCGTTAATCATGTCATGTTTGTTGTGCATTGCGCGCAAACACATCTCAAAATGTTTTTTGTAAACGTTTATCAGCAAAAATGCACGGAAATTGCTTTCAGAAAAAGTTTTCAGCACAAAGCACGTGCAAAATGTTGGAAACAAGAGTAGAGACACTGACTATAAAAGACCGTACAAAATTCATTAGTTCATTACAAATTTTCTGACGTGAACGGAGATCGAAAAATGCCAAGATTAACTGCAGCTGACCGAAATATCGCCATAGATTGTTTGGAAGCAGGGGAGTCCCAGTCTGCCGTTGCAAGACACTTCAACGTTCACCAAAGCACCATATCTCGACTATGGGATCGATATACCCGCACTAATTCGACTCAAGATCATCCCAGAAGTGAAAGACCAAGAGTGACCACCCCTGCTCAGGATCGGTACATCCGGTTGCATCACCTTCGGAATCGATTTGTTACAGCAACGGACACTGCAGGATAAGTGCCTAGTATGCGAAGAATTTCCGAACAAACCATCAGAAATCGTCTGAGGGAAGTGGGAATTCGAGCAAGACGACCAAAAGTTGGACCTGTCTTGCGACGTCTACACCGTCAACGACGTGTCCGGTGGTGCAACAGAGTACAGGCATGGGATTTCAGGAACTGGCGACGCGTTTGGTTCAGCAATGACTCACGTTTTCTTCTTCAACGACGGGACGGAAGACACCGTGTATACCGACGTCGACATGAACGTTTTGCGCCGAACTGCGTTCGACAGGTGGACCGATTTGGTGGAGGGAGTGTCAGGGTGTGGGGAGCCATATCCTACACGGGTAGATCACAGTTAGTGGTTGTCCAGGGCAATCTTACAGCAAACCGATACATACACCAAAACTTGCGTCCTCACCTCCTCCCAACTTTGGACCGTTAGAGGGAGCTGTTCCAACATGACAACGCTCGGCCCCACACACACAGCACGTGCAACAGTTAATTTCCTTGTTAATGAGAACATCAATGTCCTTCTATGGCCGTCCAAATCGCCTGATTGAACATTTGTGGGACGAACTTGATCGACGCGTCCGTCAACGCCTTACAGGAGGAATGGCGGAGAATTCACCACGAAAAAATCCGACGACTTGTGCAATCTGTGCCAAGGAGGTGTCGAGCAGTGACGGCTGCAAGAGGTGGTGTGACCAGGTACTGACCATGACGCCCCCTTGTGGCTACACATGTGCAATGACTGAACTGAATTAATGCTGTCAATGACGACAATGCTTTTGTCGATCACTGTGTCTAATTTCATTTTACTGTGTGCACGCATATTCTGTGTAGATACTTTTACATCCGCTTAATAAATATCCTTATTTTTTAACTATGCGTTTCTTTTTTTGAAGAGTGTAGTTTGATAATAATGTTTGTGATCTCATGGGTGATGTGATAATAATGTTTATGATCATATAACAATATGCGTTGTTTGATAATAATGTTTGTGGTATTATAACAACGAGGGTGTTTTGATAATAATGTTTTTTTGATCTCATAACAAAATACGTGGTTTGATAATGGTGTTTGTGATATTATAACAGTGAGTTTGGTTTGATAATAATGTTTGTGATCTCATAACAATATGCGTAGTTTGATGATAATGTTTGTTATATTACATGTACAACAAAGAGCGTAATTTGATAATAATTTTTGTGATCTCATAACAAGTGCGTGGTTTGATAATGATGTTTGTGATATTATAACAGTGAGTTTGGTTTGATAATAATGTTTGTTATATTACAACAAAGAGCGTAATTTGATAATAATGTTTGTGATCTCAAAACAATATGCGTGGTTTGATAATAATGTTTGCGATATTTTAACAATGAGTGTGGTTTGAAAATAATGTTTTGTGGCTAAACATCAAAGCGACTAAAACCATTGATGATTCTAGTTATATCCTAAGCATGTGTTTATGAATCACTATAAATAAGTGATGATACCAGATGTTGGCAAAAGAGTGAGCGTATCCGTCCCTACCGGCTGAACCCGACAAAAAACCAAAGCAAGGGCATGTGTACTTGTTCACCTGAACACAACCAACGGGATATGCGGTAAAAGTCAAAATAGGGAATTGCATCGGACATCATTTTTGTCTCTGACAAGTCAAATTTGGAAATGTCCTCCACAAATATCAACCATAAATCACTGTGAATGTTTTATTGAGACCTTGCATGCTGTAACCCTGATCGAGAAACTATTGTTTGTTTGTTTGTTGTTTAACGCTGCATTCAGCAATATTCCAGCTATATGACAGCGGTCTGTAAATAATCGAATCTGGACTAGACAATTCAGTGATTGACATCAACTATTGAACAAGAGCTATATGATGCTTGACAACGGTATAATGATTACACTGAAACGTCGTCTTTACAGTAAATAAGGAAGTTGTTATCCCTTAATTGTGTCTACTTTGTCATCCGTCAACTTCTAAGTAATGTCTAGCAAACAATGTACGGCGCTCTTTGAAATGTTCACAGAAAGAGCACGATCGATTGTACTTCACGAGTTGTGAAATGTAGATGCTGGAATATCGCCCCATATTAAGGGGAAGTTGAATACTGGAAAGCTGAGTGAGTGAGTGAGTATGGTTTTACGCCACTTTTAGCAATATTCCAGCAATTCCACGGCGGGGGACACCAGAAATGGGCTTCACACATTTTACCCATGTGGGGAATCGAACCCAAGTCTTGTGACCAGCGGACGCTTTATCCACTAGGCTACCCGACCGCCCCTGGAAAGCGGAAGTCATATCTCTTGTCACACAGTCTTGTGAGTTGGTAGACATTCTGAATCTTTAAGCACATAGATCTCCTTATTGTTGGCATATGTTGGTGAGTTGGTAGACATTCTGAATCTTTAAGCACATAGATCTCCTTATTGTTGGCATATGTTGGTGAGTTGGTAGACATTCTGAATCTTTAAGCACATAGATCTCCTTATTGTTGGCATATGTTGGTGAGTTGGTAGACATTCTGAATCTTTAAGCACATAGATCTCCTTATTGTTGGCATATGTACATAGATATTACTTTTTAACCTTGTCACAGCGCCAGTGAGCAACTGTCGATGGATATTAGGCGCTTTACAAATCAATTATTATTATTATTATTATTATTATTATTATTATTATTATTATAATATTTAAATTAGATGAGGCTTCTCTTGTCTCTTTTATTTCAAGTTCAGGAGGATAAAACCGTGAGAGGGAATTGGCTATTTGATGGTTATTGAACAATATCAGATTACCACGTTGTATTGATAACAATTTCTTTATTTACTGTAAAGGCGACATTTCGCTAGGGGTCCGTTGCCAAACAGATTTTCGGTAAATATCCTAATACAAGGGTCTATACCGGAACTCTCCCTTTACAGTAAATAGAGAAGTTATTGTCTATAAATTGTGTCTATTTTGTCATCCGTCAACTTCTAAGTAATGTCCAAAAATAATGTATTGATCTCAGATCATTGATATACCCGAAGCTTAAGTTAAACTTTTCGGTCGATTTCCATCGTTTTGATTTTGCCATGGGGATGCCTACTTCCTGCTAAAAGTCTTATCCCCAAATTTCACATTGATTTTACAAATGAGGAAGTCATGTGGTTTTACAACTTATGCTGTTTTTTGTTTACAGTGTGTGTCATTAATCAGTGTGTGTGTTTATTTTCTTCCAGGGTATTCAATCTCGAACGTGAACGTACTTTACTCACGCGTTGAAAGGCGATCTGGAAAAAGATTCAGAAATTAGGTGGAGATGTTTTTAAGTTAAGACGCGTGGAAAACATGGTGATGTATCGAACCCAGCTATATGGAACAAAGTTAACAAAACATGTCACCCCGTAAAAAGTGTGGTACCATCTCGTCTGAGGTATCACCTGGGAATATTCTCTCAATACATTTACACCCCCAAGGATAGGATGAGTGAGTGAGTGAGTTGGGTTTAACGCCGCTTTTAACAGTATTCCAGTTATATCGCGGCGCGTCAGCTTAATGTGGGAGGAAAGCCCGAAGTGATGCAGGTCTCAGACGTTTACCACTTCGGTGAAACCCACGAGCACGGGTATGGTGCTGACAAACCTAGGGGGGGATAGGATGGGGGTAGATAGGTGTGCATGACGTCATGCCCCAAGGTATAACGGTAGATGATTGATGGTTACGATTTTTCAATGATCTGATATCATAATTATATTAGATTTTTTCCAGAAAAGGGATTTATAAAAAACTTGATATCTATAATTGCGCTTCAGGCACAAAAAATACAACTCTCACCGGGTTCATAGAGGTCAGTTAACGGATGTACATTTCACGGACTTGATGTTTGTATCTCATTCGTGCAAAAACAGCATGGTTATAACTGATGTTTATTGCTTCAGAATCTAGTTATTCTGTTCATCAAACCACATTTCGTGTGTTTGTCAACACTGTTCGTGAACCTGGCATGCTCTACGCACGTAATGTCGATGGCTTTCTCACGATTATAAAACACCGAACGGATGTTAATTTCTATTGTTTACGCGTCAATGTAAAGTGATACTTGACATATACATAACAATTTAGTCGTCGTGTGTTTAGTTTTTATTGCATATCGTGTTGTTTCATGAACATGTACAGATCACGCATATTTTCCTATGAGTAAGCGCACTTAACATGGCTCTGACAAACACGTATCGTGATTCACGACATTGCCCTTTTAACGGTTTTGTTTGAACTTTTTAACAAAGCAGAGGCAAGAAAATAATAAGCACGTGTTTTTTCGAATGCATTTTATAGTCAAAGATATACACTTACAACTATTTATTATGTTTCTGATGTTTTCATTCAGTTAAATGATTAAACTAACAGTTGCTCGTGTTTTGTGTTAGATTTCATACAGGGCTATACAAGGACTGTGGATTGGTTGAATCACCCGATCACCAGGGATACTGGGATTACCTGAGCTATTCGTCTTCCCGGGGAGTATCCACGGAGAAAAACGTTTTATCAATCACGAATGTACATATCGTCAGTGGCCTCCGCGATGTCGTGTATTGAGCGGCTGCGTGGAGAGGAAATGGTTGTGGTTCGATCCCCGGCCACGTCATATCAAAAGGCGTTAAAAGATGGTACTTGTTGTTACCCTGCCTGTCGTTGGGCACTAAGGGGCTAAACAAGGACTGGTCGGCTCGGAGTTTGTTGATATGTCTGAGTAGGGTAGACCTGTTAAACTGCGGCTGCTATAAAACCGTGCATGCACGTCGCTATATGAGTAGAATACTCCAGAACGCTACGTGAAACCCCATTTCACCTCACCTCACATATCACAATATCACTCACGTATGTTTTAAACTGCATATAATTAACACTGTAGTACTCATATATTTACATAACTTCAATATTAATATCAACCAACCATGCGTGATATAATATAATGAATCTGTTCGCAAGCTGTATCTCCTATAATTTTCATAATTATGTATTCATATTAATAATAGCCAAGAAGAAATATCCAAATAGCATTGACTCCACTGTGTGCGGTTCTTTCTGTTCAAGATATACGGCGAGTATTCACGATCATTATAATAAACACATGACCACCAAGATACTTGACATATTTATATTATAAATGATCTTGCAAAACAAGTTACACAATGAAAGCTCACGGAACTAGGATAGTTTACAACCCGATACGAAACACAAATTGTAAATACTTCCTATTTGTGTGCCTCCACGTGACAGTCATTTAAATGCGTATCTGAATTTTGATGAGTGTGCAAAATTGCTAACGAATTATACATGCATATTTTAAAGATGACACATGATTACATTTTCAGATTAGACAGAGCTTGTTGTACTTGGAATGACAGCTACAGGTAACATGTGGATGCCAGTTGCTGCTTCGCAGTTCTTTGATTGACAGAAGGTCACTACTGAAATATTTCCGGTTCTAAATACCAATGCTATGACTCACAACTGACCGCGCTGGCGTTGTCCGGTTAAGTTGGTCCGTGTATTGAAAAAGTCCGTATTGTCCGGCGATTAGCTGGGTTAGTCACCGCGCGACAGGTGAAGAGGGGCGTGTCGAAGCGTGAGTCATAGAGCGGCGTCTTTTCCTCATGGTGACGTCACGGCACTGTCAGCTTGGCCGTGATAAAAGTCTGCGGTATGTGCAGCGTGTGCAGACTGGAATGTGTGGTCTTTTTTATGTTATCACTTAGTCACCGATCTCCTGCATATCACACTTGAATAATGACTTCATAAGCAATGGCGGGGTGTCGGTAAATGGCAATAAAACGATACATTATTATTTTACATTCACAAACCACGCCTTATTATATATTATTGTTCGGGTATCGCGTGCGTGCATGTGGTTAAGACCTTAAAAAACATTTCTCCTCTTATCAAAATGCTTGTATATTTTACAAGTACTCTGACCCAAAAGTTCAAATCCTTTGCTATACAAATACTTATATGTCGACGAGTTAAACACGAAGTCTTTCATCTGTATCAAATGTTGGTATTTTGTTCAAAGATGGACGCACACCCACCGCACACCAAAAAATAATAAAACAGAATAAATAAAAAAATAACGAAAAGTTACATAAATGATAAAAATTGATCAAAAGAAAATAATAGGGAACCTGACTTGTATAAACATACACACAACATGTTGCGATTTGTATTTTATCCGTGACGTATATTATTCATGTTTTCTATCAAATATCCGAGCGGAATTTGTTGTGATATGCAGAAAAGAAGGAAAAGTTGTGAAATGCGCGTCCCTTAACGTGGAGTCGTGACTCACGAGTGTTATATATGCATTGGTGTTCCCCACATATTTGTGAGTCACACATTATGCAGATGCGACCTACCAACTTTTAAACTTTCTGATATTCTCTCGCAGAAAATCTGCTGACGGAAATTCTACAGATGTAGTTTCAAAATAGTGACGGGGATTCGCTGAACTAAACCATTTTTCCCCTTTATAAAAAACAAAAGAAATTGTTGATGGCAAAACATCAGTTATTGATGTTAGTTACATCACGGGAAGATCTGTGCACTTTTTGTCGTCACGTAAGGGTGTCTTCGAACAATTTTCTGTATAATGATCCTTAAAGCCTAAAACTCTATACCACAGTAGCTTCCATAATTTGATATCAACATCTGCCGAGAGAATTTTATTTTGTAAAATTAGTCCTTATGTCCTCAGGTGTGGCACATATTTAGAGTAAGTGATTTAAATTTTAATCGTTCAGAGAAAATCTTAATATCTGGACTCACTACAGCGTATTTAGACTAACATTTAGTCTCTGAAATCTTATATTACACAATATCCTTCTTGACTCTAAAAATAAAAAGCTTGAGCTGGCTAGACTTGTGTTTGTATGCATTTCTAGATTATTACTTTTTCATAAAATAAATATATTCCACGGTCATGGTGCAGGACTACAGCGTATTCATTAACATGACTAATATCGACAGTTTGTGCTCATATACTGTTTCAAGATTAACGGGCACTATGTATGTTAATGGGGAGAGAGTCTAGGTATTTTTAGGCTTCCCCTAGGTATATTCTGTTAGCTGCAGCACAAGATGGCGCTCATTCGCCAGCCAACATCAATCCACGATCCCAGCGACGGATAAAAAAGGCACTTGGAGTGTCAATTGACAGCCCTACACATTTTCATTCAAGTTGTTCAAAACACACTTGGCTTTTCAGCTAACTCATTTTGAAAAAAATGTTGATCAATTGCAGTTAATGATTGATCTATTTACAATAATCTCCGTATCAGATAGGATAGTAATTATACCGTCTAGACGTAGACGGGAAACAGACACTAGACCCGGGGGCGCGACCCCCTTTAAGTTTGCGTCGACGGTGCCACACCCACAGACTGGTACTAGATTGGCAACACTGTTTCTAGACGTGTTGCCACAGACAACACTGGTGATGTAAGTACTGTTATTTTATGTCGCACTTTATTGCCGAGAGAAACAATCTACTTAACGAATGTTTTATCTCAGTCATAAAGGGATGCGGTCCCCGAGGGTTGGAAGTGAGTTAGTACATGAGTATAGTTCTACGCCACTTTTAGACAAAGCGGTCGAATGCGATGGGGGTCTCTCAGGAAGAAAATAAGGAACGCTCGAATGAACTAGGCAGAGTATCCGCAGACAACCGATGCGGTTATGATATGGTGCGTCGGCGCCACAGACGTTCACTGAGTTACACCAAAGCGGCCACCTGCGGTACATGTGAGCTTTATTCGTAAGTATTCGTAAATCATGAACGTAAGTGATAACCTAAGTTGACTCGGTTCAATCAAAGTTAAATAATTGACCGCACGTACTGTCAACTGGGCCCGTAAAACATGGCGACCTCAGGGCGACGTTATCACATAATCGCAGCGGTGAGATCGCTAAAAGGCAAGCGGCTCGGGTTTCTAAGGTAAAAGTCGTGCTTAACGGCGACACGTAATACGTGCTCTCTCTCTCTCTCTCTCTCTCTCTCTCTCTCTCTCTCTCTCTCTCTCTCTCTCTCTCATCGAAATATGTTTTGCGCTCACCCAGCAGGGTACCCGATAGGATGAGATGATAATGTTACTGTTAACTTTCTTTCACCTTATTTGGCAGTTTGTGTTGTATAATCCCTAAGGAGTTGAGAAATAATTCTAAGTGCAAACTGATAAAAGTCCCAGATGATAATGTAGCGACTGGGCATTGCCTTGATGAACGGAATCTGGCGCATAATAAATGGAGCCTCTATTCCAGTTCACTGTGTCGTTCGGATTAGTGAGGTTTCTGTGTGGTATGAATGGTATCTGTCCCCCCGTGTGGTCCCGCTGTGCGGACGGCACCAGCCACACGTGTACTCTGGGGCAGGTTGACAGAGAGCAAATCGATGTCTAAATGTGTACCACAATCAATACACGCTGTCATTTTCGGGGATATGTACGTCAAACACGGATTAGCGACTCTCTAGCGTTAAATATGCAACAGTAGACAATGAACAAACGGCATGGCTCGTCGTCAGACCATGAAATGTACAAGAGTTTGAAATATACATGGCGCTTGATCGACATGCACGTATCTAATCCAATTTGAGGTTTGGTTAGACGTGACGCTTGTTGGCTATCCATCCACTCGTGTTGTTCAAACAAGTACAATATCATTACTATTAACGTTGCAAATAACAGAGCACTGTTGGAAATAATTATGACAACACATCGTACAGGAATGATTTTTATTGGGTTTAATGCACCGTTAATCTACTGTTTAGAGTCCAGGAATTTAGGGTAGGACCAGTTCTTGTAACCTCTTCTCGTAGTAGGACTGGGTTTGAGTCCCAACATGGCTAATATGTACGGGGACCAGATAGGGGGCGTTCGCAGGATAAAAATTATAATTATATTTGTCTGTATACTGAACAAGCGTCCGAGTATGCACAATCACGTTATTTATTAAAATAATATCTCTATTTCTGACGTTTAATAACGTAAAAAGTTGATTTACATATTATCATATATGTTTGATATCTAATGAGGCATGCGATAACATGGGGAATTGTATTGTTTTATTTCCTGTGTATTCACGTACACAGAACTGGGGTCTGGGGGTCTTTGCTATTGCCTTTGGATATTAGGAACTGTGTTTCTAATTGGACTAAATCAAGACTGTTGTCAGTCCCGGGGAGATGGCCTCGAAAAGATACAATTAGGACCTCCAGGCGTATTGTACTGTTTGTTTGACTGTTTGACTGTGTGTTTGTGTGTGTGTTTAATGCTGCACTCAGCAATATTCCAGCTATATGACGGCGGCCTGAAAATAATCGAGTCTGGATCAGACAATCCAGTGATTGACATCATGAGCATCGATCCTCGCAATTGGGATACGATGAAATGCATCAACCAAGTCAGCGAGCCCGACTGATCCCGTTATTCGCCCCCTTACAATGAGTGGCTGCTACCGTGAAGACCCATTCTGACCCGTATTTTCATGGCGTAATGGTGCTCTGCACGTGGTTACCACTGCAAAAATATAATTCATGTATATATGAAAACTAATAAACATATAAATAATGATTAAAAGTATAAAAAGAAAACGGCCGAATTTAAACAGACCAGTAATACAACCCGACGACCCCTCGTAAGATAACAGACAATACGCGTGACAAGCACAATCTCTGAGATTTTCCTTATTCCGTAAATCCTAAAATTCCTAGAATATTGACAGTACAAAGCTAATAGACACGTCGTGATATATATCACCACTGTTATCGACATTCGTCCATTTCACCCGTGCTCGTTAATGACTAAATACATATATCTACATACATGCGCTGTGTGCATTACAACATCAATATCACCACCTGCAGTGCAGGAATGTAAGGCATGTAGGTGTCGATGCACACCATGTGTTGTGAGTGACTTGTCTGGCGGGATGGCGACACGAGTGTACGTGCACTACACACACAACAGCTGATCACTGGCTTCAGACGGACACAATTAACACCGACTCGATTTAAATAATACAAAACAACGTAAATATATTCATGTACGATTTTTCAGTTTCATCAATTTAATTAATTCGTCTATTTGATATATTATATTTTCTATCAGTCAATGAAAGTCGGGATTTCCAACAAGCAGTGTGACGTGTTCGAGGAAAATCCTGAATCACAATATCGATTTTTACGCTTAGATCTACTGAACAAACTTCGCTGTACTGCTGAATTTTCTGGAATTTGATACTTTTGAGGATAATCGAGTGTAGTTTGAGTTCTGGTGCAGCGTCTCAGGTTGTAAAGATGACAGCAGTCCTGTCTGGTAAATAACGCCATCTGATTGTAGCGACACGATTGTGTTGTTATATTTCTCGGTGTGTCAGCAACTTGATAATGTACATGAAATTGGCATTACTCGTATAGCGAGGCTTTTTTCATTACCATTACGCACTGGTGGAGCAAACGAGATTCATGTCAGAAATGAAATATGACAAATGTGTTAAGAGAGGAAATGACTGGGGTCACATGACATGAGGGATGCTGCGTATATAGGAATGGGGATGGGGACAAGCGTCTTCGTGGATCATATCCCCGGCACCAGTATGGTTTGTCGTTTGCTATCAAACGACACGTTCGGTCAAATAGTAACACTGGATGGAGTGGTCAGTCAGTCAATATCGTGTCACGATGCCCAGATGGCGTCGGGTGGTCAGGCTCGCTGACTTAGTTGATGCATGTCATGTTATTCCTATTGTGTTGATCGATGCTCATAATGTCAATCACTGAATTGTCTGGTCCAGACTAGATTATTTACAGACCGCCGTCAAAAAGCTGGAATATTGCTGAGTGCGGCGTTAAACAACAAACTAGCAGACAAATAAAACAAATCTGTGTCGAATAATGTACGCTGACGATGGAAGTACAGTCGTATGCAGATAGTATGTGTCAGATTGTCAACTGGTCAGATTGTTTTCTACCAAGATAGCCCCGCGACAGTCATTATGCATTAACCGTTATACATTTAGACCATGCAGGACTTCCTCGTCTTTGACCGAGAAAGAGCTACCTGAAATGTAAAACTACCCTTGGCAATGACGGAACGTCTTATTCTTCCCCCCCCCCCCCCCCCCTCTATTATTTACCTTGATGATAGAACAATGTCACGAAAAGGTGTGTCTCCAACGGTATGCGATTGATTGTGCGAAGTCCGCACCGTAGGCTACGTCTAGTCTCTGAACGGAATATATGTGATGTTTGTTTTGTTTGTTTGTTGTTTAACGCCGCACTCAGCAATATTCCAGCTATATGACGGCGGTCTGTAGATATTAGAGTGTTGACCAGGCCATCCAGTGATTGACATCATGAGCATGGATCAAAGCAATTGGGATACCATGACATGCATCAACCAAGTCAGCGAGCCTGACCACCCGATCCCGTTAGTGGCCTCTTACGACAAGCATAGTCGCCTTTTATAAGGCATGAATTGTCCAGAATGCGTCCAGATCTTGCCGAATGCGAACCGTCTTTGTCTGTACACTGTCCGGTCACTGTCTGATCTCTGTCGGATCGCATTCGGGAGAATCGGGACGCTGTCGGGGCAGATTCGGTCGGTTTTTTACCTTGCGGAAGATACAAATCGGATCAGATTCGGATTGAGAACGAGAGGATCGGGAATTTTCGGGAATTTTCCACCAGGAATCACAGGATCTTGATCAGACTTTTGACAAATTTTAATCGGGAATGGTCCTATCAAGGACGGCAGTAAAAATTCTGAATTTGTGACTGAGCCCACATGGGCTATTCAATACACTGGACGTTAAAGTTCCTATTTTTTACATCACACTGTGCGTTCTTTAATCGGCCCATCAGCATGTGCGTCGAGTTGGTTGTTATGAATATTTACGGGCCCCGGGAGAAGGAATTCATGTTTATGCATGTCAGGTGCCAGCGCTCTTTGAGTGAATTTTGGCCATGGTTTGAATAGGCCAGACCAGTGGGTCACTTAAACTGGGTCAAACCTCTGCATGGTTGTCACGGTTTTTTGGACACGGCCCGGCACACCAGCTGGGTGTGGCTTTGACTGTCAGATCTCTCCCTGGGGCTGTGCGATAAGTGAGAACTCCTGCTGGAATCTGACCATTCAGGCAGGCTGGATGGGAACAGACTTTATTTCACAATAACCAAGTGTGATGGATATCTGGTAGCATCCTAAACAGCGAAAGAAACTATATTTTTTTAATAAAATTGATATATTTTTTTTAAGAATTTGGGATGTATATGCGAGACTCAGATATACACCGGATGTGTGGCCGGAATAATCAGGTGTGGCAATAACGGGGTCCTTGTTGGACAGAGGCTGACGTGGTCGCAATAATCAGGTGAGTCAAAAACGGGGTCCTTGTTGGACAACGGCTGACGCGGTCGGAATAATCAGGTGAGTCAAAAACGGGTTCCTTGTTGGACAACGGCTGACGCGGTCGGAATAATCAGGGTTGTTAATAACGTGGTCCTTGTTGGACAGAGGCTGACGTGGTCGGAATAATCAGGTGAGTCAATAACGTGGTCCTTGTTGGAGAGAGGCTGACGTGGTCGGAATAATCAGGTGTGGCAATAGCGGGGTCCTTGTTGGACAGAGGCTACTGACGTGGTCGGAATAATCAGCAATAGCGGGGTGGCCGTAGTCTGGGTTTTGGGGGGTCTTGTATGAAAGAATTAAGATACACAATCCGTTGACGAAGGACACAAGGTTTTTAGGCATAACTGATACTTATTGACGAAACACGAACGTCGATTAAATTTAAAGATCTATATTGAACGCTATATCAATCGATCCCGTTAGATAAGAACTGATATTTCGAGTCCATCGAGCTCTCAGTGTACGGATAAAGCGAGATATTTACTAACACTAATCCAGTTGCAATCGACGAGCAGTTCATTAACATTTCAAGTAGCGAAGCTTGAAGACAACTAGCTCATATTAAGACCCATGAGGGTCGTTTGATTATTTGTTGGTGATATTGTTTAATAAAGCATGCCCAAGATATGAATTTCGATTAACACGCGAGTTAAGCGTTAAAGATAGAAAATATTTAATGACTACAATACCCGCCGTTAAACCTGTCCACAAAGAAATCGATTTGTACAAAAGAGTTAGTAGGTAGCATTATTTAAAGAAACCATGTCGAAACGCAATTTCCTCATGCATGTTTTCCTTTTACACCAGTACCATATATGGAGTCTTGCAAGAGTTTAATGCGCCCACGATACATCAGTATTAATATTTAGCGAGAGACACACACGACGACGACGACAGCGCAATTTGATAATGCCCGTCTTGTAGCCTTGACACCAGACAAGCCGCTCCGTCGCTCGGAGAGGGGATTCCCCTGCTGCGCTATTTATAGTGATTAGTAATAAGTATGGTCGCTGCGGTCTGGTTTCTACGTTCAGGTGGGCTGCGCAATGTGCGACAGTTTATCAATCAATATTTACGTCTGTACTGTCGTTACAGTCGAGCCGTATACCTGGTGGTAACGAAATGCGGCGATGGGGCTTTTAAATAAGTCAAACAAACCCGTCATAGCCGTTGACTAAATAGGTCAGAGGGGCGTTGTCGACTGTGGCGCGCGTGCCGATGATTGACAGCTTGTATATAACAGGTCTCGGCAAGCAGTATGCTTCAGTTGGAGCGTTGAAACGGTCGCGGAAACACCAGTCAGGCTCCAGGATATTTTAAAGGTATCGTAGACTCACTTCTGTTGTGTTTATTGAACTCGTATTGATAATATTACATGCAGATGTCTGCGCTTTTTGAGAGTATTCTCGTACCTTTGTGATCTATTGTGCACATATTATCCATGTCAATTTCTGATGAAGTATATATCCCAATGGATAGTGTGAAAATGTCCGAAAGCGATATTTAATGATCTGACTTTTATTGGGTATGGATTGGTGTGTTTGTCCTCGCTGGAAGGCGCGTGGTACGACTGTCTGAGAGAGGTTTACTTATTAATTAAGTCGACCCATTAATAATTTGTCACATTGAATACCACATACATTCATAATACACTGCATATAGTTTCGAAGCTATATATATCCAAACATTATATAAATACGTCTGGAAATACAGTATAAACAATATTTTCATTTGCAAGTTGATACCCTATTTGTCTATTATTACTCGGTAATATTTATCTGATTTCATGTGTGGCAGTCTTACGATTTGCTTGAGTCCTATCTGTGCAATGTAGACACATTTGACGTCTTCATTAGCAATCAGTCATGCTTCACAGATATGACATATGAACATGTACATTTCACCAACTTGCACGTCAATTTCCTCTGGTGAGTCATACCATCGGTCACCACAATCGCAGCTTTGTGATCAGGCAGAATAAACTCACAACCGCACCTGCTTGATCACTTCTACCGTAATTATCCCAACACATATATCGGAAAGAATTACGTAAACAATACTTTATAGTTGTATATTTCCATGTTCATAGCTGGTGTCGATTTCTGTTTTGAAACGAACAAAGATGGCATATTGCCAGACACTTTGTCCGCTGTCGCCCTGTGTAAGTAGGGCACAGAATATGTATGCTATATACTGATAAAAGGCAGCCTACAACTTTTTTTTCTTGCGAAATGTATAAACGTTGTCTTATATTTGTAAAACAATTGTGCTTTTGTTTAAATCTGGACCAAATTACGTCATGGACGGACTGTTAAGCATAATATATGAACATAATTATGAAAAAAATCGGACATGAAGGTGTTGCCACATGACCCGACATTTATGGATGAAAATAAGGTAACACACGTGCGCGTAGCTCAAATTTGCATATTCGTCAGTGATGATGGGTTTGGAAGAGCACTGGGCCGCTCGCTTGTACTCCTCGACCTCTCTAAAGCCGTATATACATCGTGCCAGGTCATAATTGTAACAGTGCAGAATCTTTACACGTCGGGAGACACGAGTAGCTCTGTTTGAAATTGATTACTCATGTCCATTACTGTCAATCAAGACGATAATGGCTCATTGTTTTCATCATATCTACCGATACAATAATCATTGTTTAACATCGCAGTGTCTTTTTCCTGTAATGATTGAAATTAACAATGCTATTGACGTCATATGCGGTTTCACAAGCGAAAGCTCTCTGCTCTGTGTTCGGTCAGATGCTAGCGTGATATTAACACTGATATCGGACGCCCGCAATTATTATTCATAAACAGTAAAATGATAGCTAGGGCGTAATTAAATTGTAGACATAAATGCCAGTTGTTTTAACTTTCAAAACCCGAAGCTCCACAATGCCCAGCTGAATGTCCTTCCCCCCGTATACATTATGATGATGATGTATATTTCTCAACATAAATTATGATATCCATCCTTATAATTATTCCCTAACCCTGACCAGTTTTGCCAGTACATGTGCATCAATACTTGACCTATTTTACTACCAACTGCCGCAACACGTTTATCTGAAATTCTCCTCATCGGAAGGACGTGTTTAGGTAGAAATTGACCCTAACTAATCAGTATCATGAACTAATATAGTTGGGATAGGGATAAACAATTGAGGAACCTCGTTTACCCGAATTCGTGCCCGAATTAGGAAATTAATGGAAGATGAAGATGAGGATGAGCATTTTATTTTGTCTGTTTCGTTATAATTACCGTCACGCCTGATCTGACAGTTTATAGTTACTTTAGTTACTTTTTGTAGTCTCGGCTAGTCTGTAGTACATGATGGGGGATGGGAGGGAGAGGGGGATGCACTAAGTATATACACCGTGCTGTCACGGCAGATGCCAGCAGCCTGCAGGTGGTTTTGATGTTCGTCTGCACTTTGTGTGCGCATTCCTGGCAATAAGTGCCCTGGTGGGACAGCCACAACCCCCCCCCCCCCCCCCCCCTGACATACAACCACATGTAGTGGGAGAACACCCGACACCTGTAGTGTGAGAACACCCGACACCTAGGTTCAACCCTGATGCCTGTTACCCCCCGACACATGTGGTCAACCCAGTCTCTAACACCCGGTAGCTTCACTGTAGTCAACCCAGGTACCTGTTACCCCCGACACCTGTCGTCAACCCAGGTGCCTGTTACCCCCGACACCTTTAGTCCACCCAGGTGCTTATTACCACCCGACACCTGTAGTCAACCCGGGTACCTGTTACCCCCGACACCTTTAGTCCACCCAGGTGCTTATTACCCCCCGACACCTGTAGTCAACCCAGGTGCCTGTTACCCCCGACACCTTTAGTCCACCCAGGTGCTTATTACCCCCCGACACCTGTAGTCAACCCGGGTACCTGTTACCCCCGACACCTTTAGTCCTCCCAGGTGCTTATTACCCCCCGACACCTGTAGTCAACCCGGGTACCTGTTACCCCCGACGCATGTGGTCAACCCAGTCTCTAACACCCGGTAGCTTCACTGTAGTCAACCCAGATTTGTGTTGACACCCGACACCTTCATTGCAGTCAATCCGGTTTGGGGTTTACAGCCGCCATTTCTGTATTCAACCAGTTGATCTGCACACTCAGCGCTTCACACTCCGTGACTCGTATTAACAAGATTCAGCGTCAGGAACTACCTCCTATACATACTTAGTCCAACCCTAACCCGAACAGAAGCTTACAACTCACTCACTCACTCACTCACTCACTCACTCACTCACTCACTCACTCACTGGTTTAACACAATACTCACTCACTATCAATAACACGTTCCATGGTCGAGTGACCCTCGTGACCTCTAGGGATATTTTGGTAGGGCCCGACCATATGATATTCTGGGAGTTCGGAGGGTCGGGGACATTATTTGCTGTTTTATTCCCCCAAAACTAATCATGTCGCCGATATTGCTGAATAAATAATTTGCTCAGGGGTTTTATAAATACTGAATTGTCCCCAACCCCTACCACCCCCTAAAAGAAAAAAAGATTGTACGTTTTGCTCTGACTGAAGTATACCACCCTCCATCCACACACCTAAACACACACACACCTAAACACACACACACACACACACACACACACACACACACACACACACACACACACACCGGGTCGAGCACTTGTTTAAACATTTCAATTCGTATGCATGCATTCTTTCTGTACACAGCAACCAATGCTATATATATATTCCATTTATCGGGACCACAACGCTACCGCGTTTAAGAAATGTATTCTAAAATGGTTGTATAGTGTTTCTATAAGAGTATTATCTTGAACATATTTCTTATGCATATTATTATTATTATTGTAACTCCCGTACAGTGCACAATGCGATGTTGTCTCGCATAGTCCCGTGCATTCATCATGAGGCGATTGATATATGAACACCTGTCGACAGTGACTGGCAGAAATATACATCACTTGACATCAGCTGGATGTGTCAATTACAAAAAATGATTTTCAATCGATAAGGTTGAGTAGACGACAAACCCATTCAGCCGTGACAAACAGTGGGCGGGGTCACGGGACGGCGTAAAACGCTGTCAATATATGACACACTTGGGGCTTTTTAAACGTGGGTGTCTCAATCAAAACTCAAGGTCCTCTATAACCCGCAACGCAGGTGAGTCAGTTTGGCAAGTTTCTTGCGTGGGTTTAATCGATCTGATGACAGGTGAGATAGCCAGGTGCCCCGGGTACACGGCGATAAAACTACTACCAGACCAACCTACATGCACCACTGTCATCACGGCAGAGACGACCACAGCCGCGCATCATTCAGCCGAACCTGTTATAAGATCACAAGGAGTATGAGTCTTCAACAACACACTATTAAATATAACATAGAGGGGTAGTTTGTTTCGCCTGTGAGCCCTGGGTTAGAAATTTAACTCCTTCAGCCATACGTGTCCACTTTTTCAAACTGCAGCCAAAACGTCAGACTTGCTTCAGCGATTCTAGCTATTCGATGTCCCAGTCCCCAGTCCTTATTTGATGTCTGGGTTCTACTTTATTTTATTTTTAAATTCGATTCCCGTTCCGACACCGTGAAGATCTGGCCCCAAGGCCTGTACTAGAACTGATAAAAATATTTCTTGGGAATACGGTGTGCGACCTTGCCAAATACGTTTTAAACCATGACCCAAAGTGACTTCCGGGCGGTCGGGTAGCCGTGTGGTTAAAGCGTTCGCTCGTCACGCCGAAGACCCGGGTTCGATTCCGGATATGGGTACAATGTGTGAAGCCCATTTCTGGTGTACCCCGCCATGATATTGCTGGAATATTGCCAAAAGCGGCGTAAAACCATACTCACCCATGAAGTCACATTAGAGTCATACAGTCACATTAGAGTCATACAGTCACATTAGAGTCATACAGTCACATTAGAGTCATACCGTTCCACTGGCATTTAGCATCATATGTCTTCTCACTGGTTCCACCCTTATTTTTTACGCTTGGCCAGTGCGATGTATATTTATCATCCAAAACTGGCTCCCACGGGAGATATCGCTTGGATGAAATCAAGCGATATCTATAATTGCATCACAATGCTTTGCAGACCATTGTGACGTCACTGGTTACCATGACGTCACAACCAAATGACATCACTAATGGCTCTGCTACTGAAGCTGTTAGCAGTACTTTTAACACTGAAGACACTGCTAATTATTGTCTATAAACTGTAAATGTTTGAAGAATGATGTTGGATGATAAATAAAATCTCACCCTCATGTCTTTTGATTTCAAATTTATCAACACTCGTTGATAAAAGTGGCAAAACTCCTCGGCAAGCCTAGGTATTTTTCCACTTTTATCAACTCGTGTTGATATATTTGATATCAAAAGACCCTCGGTTGAGATTATCTATATTGTACGTAACTGGTACAGTAAAGCACGGTTATAACGAACTCAAAGGGACTACTAATTTTAGTTCGTTATAACCGTAGTTCGTTATAAGCATTTATACAGCATAACTACAGCAAATAGTCGGGACCAGCAAAGTAAGTAACTATAATACATTTAATCAAATATTTGTCTGCTAGGACCACAGACTCACACTGGCTGGACTGTGTAGACTGTTATTAGTCTTCAGGACGTTCTATAATATTACCCGACCTATACCAAGTGACGCTCTGACGTCTTGGGAATATTAACATTTATACGTTGCATTTATCACATAAAGTATGTACAAGATCCTTTAAGTCGCGCCTTCATTCCGCGATTAGAGAGAACAATGTTGAATACAATGAAACGTTGCTGCAACAGGAAGAGAAAAGAATTTACATGATGTCTTAAATATTTGAAAAAGTTTCCCGGCGTGATGAAGTTTTTTAGAAATGTTTAACACATACTGAACAGAAAAATGTCGGGATCTTGATAAAAAATTTGATATTTTTTATGAAATTGTGGGCTTAGTCTTCAGTACAAAAAAATTCCCCCAAAACATTCACGATCACTAACCTTTTTGTTCACTATATATGTATTTATATATATGCTTTTGAAAAGCAATAAATTGAGCCAACGATAATTTCGCATACAGGCGTAATATATGCCCTTGTGTGAAGCACTTATTTCGTTTAATATTAAACGTCTTCGAAAATATTCTCCGACAATATAGTATTTTCTCTGGTTATTTTTGTCTGAGACAATACTGCAATTTCATTTGGGGCAATTAAAAAGAATAAAGTGTTTTGTGGGGTGCATTGTCTGGTTCATTACCGTGAATACATGGGAAATTACAATGTAAGTTATTTATTATTGTTTCGCACGGAGACCGCGCAATCTGACCTGGTTCACGCTACATGTCCGTGTAGATTTCATGCACATTTCACACTGTTGTTCTCCATGCTACTGAGTCAATAAAACCGGTTAATTGTAGTATCAGTGTTTTTATCAATAACACACGGTATCGTTAATATTGTCATTTATCAGATATTACCTTTTTCATAAAGGAATAATATATTAATGATGTCCCGCAGATTTGTGGGTCAGTGTGTTAGTAGGGCGACATATATTGTGACAATGTAATATAGAGATATACACAACATGACGGTCCATTTCGCCTGAATATGAAGGCCTATAAATCACAGCAACGAGATTATTTATGGACACGGGGGAACATTATTTCTCATAACGCTCATGTTGTTTAATAGTTCGAGGCGCAATGAAATATTTGATTCATAGTCGATGCTCGAAATCCGCCTTCATGAATATCAATGAGATATGTACGTTTAGCAGATTTGTACTTTAAAGAATCAATATAGGTCACGTGATGCTAATGTCATCCCGACCGTTTATATCACCGCCATGGAGACACATATTAACTGTTATAATCAGTGCTTACAATATGGAAAATATGTAGCCATGTTTAATTCGTTTCCATAGCTGTGTAATGGAACAATTACAACTATTCTCCCCGACAGAAAGATTTAAAAAAATATGTATGTTGATGCGCTGAACCTTTGTCTCTTTGCATGAAATACACACGGCTCGATCAGCTGCTGTCTATGGGCGTGTTGCTATATACAACCGACCGTGTCAACACATTCCGTCGTAAACAACCACGAGTGAAAATATAACTACATAATATTTAGGCAGTACAGTTTGGTCGTAGGGTACAGTTTATCGGTGCGTGCCTACATCTGACTGGTTAGACTGCGAAGCTGATCTTTTATACACAAATTACATTAATTAAGCAAATCCCGGGCGATCGAAATGTACTCGCTCACCCCAGAGTAGGATGATGAAATGCACCGAATGACCTCACAGTATTAAATCGACAGTGCGTATGTGTACATCATAATGATTTATTTGAATCTATGTATAAAGCCCGGTGCATAATGCATGTGTTGCCTGCATTGTCAAGTCGGCTGTTGGCATAATATATTTATGGTTTTGAATTACAATGTAACCATGTAGGCATGTTGTTGTTTGTTACATTGTAAGCTCGTGATATGCTGTTTGTGTTTAAAGTATTAATTCATTGTAATGCTCGTTCATAATTTTGATCTCATATTCACGAGTTTTTTGTTTGCGTAAAAGAACAATTTCTGATTGTCTATGGCCAATAATTTCATACTTTTATCTATTTATTTCTATTTCCGATGTTTTATGTGAATTCCCTGTCGACATGAGGTAGTCTGCGGTGCTATGACAGGTCCGTGGTATAGCGATCGAGTGAGTGAGTTGGTTTAACGCTGTTTCAGTATTTCGGTTATATGTTTACAGCTTGATGTGGGAGGAAAGCCCGATGTGATGTTGGGTTTAGACGTTTACCGCCTTGGTGAAACCTACGAGCACGGAGTGGTTCTTTCAAATAAAAAACATTATCAGTGGTATGGACAAATAATATGTTAGCAAGCGGGTAACTGTCTTGTACTGTTTTTTTTACCTTTAAAAATAGATATCCCATGTATTAACGATTTGTCTAATTTAACTCATTCGCTCATTCATTTATATAAGGAGGTATTTCTGAAATTGCAGAAATCGTTGAAACTTGTGCTTTTTTAATATAATATTCAGTGAAATGTGAATAGAGATCTGTGTTGCACCGGTGGGTTTATAAATATGATATATCAAATTGTGTTTTGTAACACAGATACTGTCTGAAAAAGGTAAAATGCTTAATTACTCGGCTCCCATTTCAACTTTACTAATTAATATTAAAATTTTTTTTTTATTTCAATCGTTTTAAAGAAACGAGTTGCGGTACCGATACTTGTGCGTATTCTGAAACCACACAAACATGTGTGTCATCGAGAAATGTACAACCACCAGTCGTTATGTTATAACTGTGGTAGTTGGTTCTTCTGGAGCTATATATTTCGTTCACACAATTGTGTTATCCACAAGTAGTTCGTAGGTAATTGGAATTTGAAAGACCTAGCACCGACAAGGTTTCGCGAGTATAAATATTCTCATTCTTCTTTTACGTCCAATCATGTTGTGTGACTGCTGTGTCTGTTATGGCAATGGCCCTGTATCTATAGCGCAATAGTCTCCATCAGGGTCAAGTAGACTCTATATTGATATCCATCTTGTATATCTAGGTATCTGTCGTTTTCCCACCGATGTTCACACGCTAAGACAAGGTGCCCCAGAACCGCCTCATTAGCAGTTGAATGAACGAACCCTGTGAAAGATAGCTGTCGATATGTCCAGTAGTGAGGGGTACAGAAATAACATTAAGCTATCTTTTGCTAAGGCCTTGAAATCTTATTTTAACAATTATTAAGAGCTTATTGCCGTCACGCATAATACGGCCATCGTTTAGCCCCCCCCCCCCCCCCCCCCCCCCCCCACACACACACGCACACACCTTACAGAATTTTTCTACCTGTGTGAAGATGAAGCTCATTTTTTAGTTAACTATAATTCTATTCTGATATAAGATCGTGTTTACTTCATCAAGCCTTTTGTTAATCCATTGTTTGTTGACATGGCTCCATTTGATCAATTTGCCTTTTTAACGCAGCGTGATGACTGATCGTTAGTCCTTGCCGCTGTCGTGAACACTGTGTTTAAGCGGAGGAAATCCCTCTCATGAGTTCCCTAAGTATAAATACTCCTAGTTGAATTGAATTAATATGGTTGACGTGGTATGTTTGTATCTGCAAATTATTTAAACACTATTTTTGATATGTTTTGATATGTTAGCACGTTGAGTGCTCCTATTGTTTCATCAAGTTAATATTGTGTCTCAGAGACCTTTAGTTTAGGCCGGACCATACATATTTCTGTGATAATTGTTTTAATTCCAGTGTAACGTATGCCGTGTGACACAATAATAAAATATTATCTTATCTTATCTTACCTGCATTTTTTAATTCGATTTCTAACTTTCCCAAATCCACATACACAGTCGTGAC
Organism: Haliotis rufescens; assembly: GCF_023055435.1. Taxonomy (NCBI): domain Eukaryota; kingdom Metazoa; phylum Mollusca; class Gastropoda; order Lepetellida; family Haliotidae; genus Haliotis; species Haliotis rufescens. The sequence goes on from NW_025963798.1 coordinate 526,953, forward strand.
CTCCCAGCGAACAGCTGCCCTGTGGTCAGTGGTCAGTATACATCCCCCGGTACAGCTGTTGCTGTAACTATCTGCACTACCTGCCCTGTGGTCAGTGGTCAGTGGTCAGTAAACATCCCCCGGTACAGCTGTTGCTGTAACTATCTGCACTACCTGCCCTGTGGTCAGTGGTCAGTATACATCCCCCGGTACAGCTGTTGCTGTAACTATCTGCACTACCTGCCCTGTGGTCAGTGGTCAGTGGTCAGTAAACATCCCCCGGTACAGCTGTTGCTGTAACTATCTGCACTACCTGCCCTGTGGTCAGTGGTCAGTATACATCCCCCGGTACAGCTGTTGCTGTAACTATCTGCACTCCCTGCCCTGTGGTCAGTGGTCAGTATACATCCCCCGGTACAGCTGTTGATGTAACTATCTGCACTACCTGCCCTGTGGTCAGTGGTCAGTATACATCCCCCGGTACAGCTGTTGCTGTAACTATCTGCACTACCTGCCCTGTGGTCAGTGGTCAGTGGTCAGTATACATCCCCCGGTACAGCTGTTGATGTAACTATCTGCACTACCTGCCCTGTGGTCAGTGGTCAGTGGTCAGTAAACATCCCCCGGTACAGCTGTTGCTGTAACTATCTGCACTACCTGCCCTGTGGTCAGTGGTCAGTATACATCCCCCGGTACAGCTGTTGCTGTAACTATCTGCACTCCCTGCCCTGTGGTCAGTGGTCAGTATACATCCCCCGGTACAGCTGTTGATGTAACTATCTGCACTACCTGCCCTGTGGTCAGTGGTCAGTATACATCCCCCGGTACAGCTGTTGCTGTAACTATCTGCACTACCTGCCCTGTGGTCAGTGGTCAGTGGTCAGTATACATCCCCCGGTACAGCTGTTGCTGTAACTATCTGCACTCCCTGCCCTGTGGTCAGTGGTCAGTATACATCCCCCGGTACAGCTGTTGATGTAACTATCTGCACTACCTGCCCTGTGGTCAGTGGTCAGTATACATCCCCCGGTACAGCTGTTGATGTAACTATCTGCACTCCCACTACATCATTATCGGAGGCAGTGCCTAGCAACGGGTACTCGACACCATTTATACTTGATATAATTACAACCATTTTTATTTTTGGTGCCACGATTTTACACCAGACCCTACACGGGTCGTAGAATGTGCAAACTACGTCGACATTACTTGGGCAGAGCTTCTGATATTCGCTCTATCATTACATCACTACATTATTATGTTTCTTAATGATTTGTACACGGAACTCTAACTCATTAGCAAAGTTTTTAAATGTACAGATCTTTTCAAGAATTTTACATTTATACACATAATAATTTACCGTAACTAGAAGATAATTGAGTATTATTTCGTCGGTGGTCACGCCCTTTTCCGCTCCAAATGATGCTCTCTGTAACTTTCAAATATCATATCATTTATATTCACCTTCATTCATATAACAAAATGACCCAAATGGAAGAAACTATCACCTATCAACACATCTGTAGTATCCGTTCCCCATTTCTAACTTAATTAATTCCTATAAGCATCCATTATCACCTCATGTTTAGACTACACAAGTTTTATCTCGACACATCAGCGTCTGGTGACGTCACATTATGATAACTCACAACAGGAAAATGTTTAAAGACACACACAGAGGCTGAATTTATTTTGAACTAAGTAGGTTTGTCAATGTACTTAACGAACTCCTTGTATTCCGACCATATTAATCGAGATGAGCAGAAAAGTATTGGACTACAGTTTAAATTCAAAATGAGATGGTATGTTTGTGCTTCTTATGATATTAACATTGTGCACTCGAGCAAGGCAGACAGATGTATTATTATCCTTGGAACTTGTATAGCATAGCCGGGTAATCTGTCGTACTGATCGACTTGCAATGACAACCTGTGATCCGACCTCACCGCCTTCCCTTCAGCATCCGTCCTTGAGAATAAGCATGCCGCACTATAATTATATTTGTACATATTCTGGCTTCATTTAATTCTGTTCTGACTTGTAAGTGCATTTAGCAAATCGTTTCATTGTAGGAAGTAATGTGGATTTATGTTATATTTCGGTGTCTTCAAGTGCATTTGATGACTTTATGATGTGGTTGTTGTCACGTGACACGTTCAACTGCGCGTGTGTGTGTGTGTGTGTGTGTGTGTGTGTGTGACAATGATTCCATTGTCGGAGTGTTAGACACAAAAGCATTGTACGTGAGATAACTAAATTCAGATATAGAAAAAAAAATTGGTTGTAAAAAAATACACAATTTCAACCCCTCTGTCATCATGTGTGACGTTCTATTTTCCCCAAACATTTTAATTTCAGCGAGTTATTGCAAGTCCCGTGCCTACCGTGTCTTCCATTAGCTGTACATTATTCGCACCTTTCACTTCAGACGCACGCGATCACAATGACCGACTCGGACACACGGCGTTCGTCTCAGAATGACCACACCCATGATATCCTGACAGCCAATCTGCCTCATCCCGGACAAGCCAAACCCGACCCCCGTCTGCAGCAGGCCGTAGATGAGGCGTGTCGCATGCATCAAGTGACTCCCATCCTGAAGGAAGAGTTGCGAGCCGCGATCATGTTGAGGCGACTGTCGAGCGGTCAAGGGGAGATAACCCACGAGGAGACTCGCTCGACGGTGTATGAGGTACCATCGACTCGTTGTCTCGTCTCTTGTACTTTAAGTGCGGTATGAAAATAATATAGTAATAATGCTGAACACTAGTAGTAGTAGTAGTAGTAGTAGTAGTAGTAGTAGTAGTAGCACCATCACGATTATCAGCAGTCGGAGTTGTAGTCGTAGTAGTAGTAGTAGTAGTAGTAGTAGTAGCAGTAGTAGTAGCAGCAGCGTCTGTAGTTTGTTTGTTTGTTTGATTGTTTGTTGTATAACGCCGCACTCAGCAATATTCCAGCTATGACGGCGGTCTGTAAAATAATCGAGTCTGGACAAGACAATCCTGTGATTGACATCATGAGCATCGATCGATGACATGCATCAACCAAGTCAGCGAGCCTGACCACCCGATCCCGTTAGTCACCTTTCACGACAAACATCATTTTTTATGGCAAGCACGGGTTGCTGAAGACCTGTTCTACCCCGGAATCTTCACGGGTCAGTTTTTGTAGTTGTAGTAGTAGTAGTAGTAGTAGTAGTAATAATAATAGTAGCACCGGCAGGAGTAGCAGTAGTAGCTTCTGTCTCCTAATCTTTGATAATTTAATGCTTAATAACTGAAATCACTCATTTCTCTAAAACATGTTTTATCTTGGCGAAGTGATTGACTCCTCAATATTTCATTAAATTCACCGTCTAGTGTTCATTATCATAGTACGTTTACAGACATGAACAAAAGTAATTCACAATGATGTTTTCTCAAACCTGACTACACATTAAAACACAATCTACGCAGATAAGAAACGCTAATATCATTGCTTGAGGAAAATTAATGTATGATTATAAATAATTCACTTATCTATTCACAATGGAATGACTTCAACCGTTCCATCAATACGCGGAATTGAAACCTTCAGACTGTTCATCATCATCACCGCCACCAGCAGCAGCAGCTGGACTCCGACACGCCCCACCGGACTGCTGTTGAATAAAGCCGTTATTCCTCCCCCTTCATAAATAAATTAATTTCGAAACCAGAAATAAGACATCGACACGGAGGATGAACAGAGAGGCCCAATAAACAAGAATACTCATTATTCTTCCGTGGAAGGACACTTGAGAGGTTCTCTCTTTGTGTTGTCTCGGGAGTCGAAATGATGAAGAGATGACAGGACGCCTGCACAATAGTCCACTGTAAACACGAGGCAGTTGTTGTGTCAATATTTACTAATACAGTCGCTATGGTACTTAACGTAACAATAGTGTGTGTGTGTGTGTAGTGTAGGTGTGTGTGTGTGTGTGTGTTTGTGTGTGTGTGTGTAGTAGTGTCTGTGTGTGTAGTGTATTGTAGGTGTGTGTGTGTAGTGTAGTGTAGGTGTGTGTGTGAAGTATATGTGTGTAGTGTGTAGTGTAGGTGTAGTGTGTGTGTAGTGTAGTGTGTATGTGTAGTATATCTGTGTGTAGTGTGTGTGTAGTATTTGTGTGTAGTGTAGGTGTAGTGTGTGTGTGTAGTATATCTGTGTGTAGTGTGTGTGTACTGTGTATGTAGTGTAGGTGTAGTTGAGGTGTAGTGTGTGTATAGGATATGTGTGTGTAGTGTGTGTGTTGTGTGTTCAACTATCCAGTGTATGACGGCGGTCTGTAGGTAATCGATTCACGCCGTCGGGTGCGATGCTACTACTACTACTACTACTACTACTACTACTACTACTCATGATGTCAATGATCCCCCCCCACCCCCCCCCCACCCCCCCCCCCCCCCACCCCCTCCTTCCCACGCACCAGCCTCCCACTCACTCACTCACTCACTGACCGTGTGTGGTGTCTGTCTGCAGCTGACGGCGGACGAGGTGGCGAAGCAGGAGCGAAGACGTGCACAGAACCGGGTGGCAGCTCAGAGATGCCGGAAGAAGAAACGCCAGGAGCAAGAGACGTTCCTGCAGGTACTCCGGCTCCCGACCCCCTCACTTACAGGCCGCTTACATGAACGCTATGATTAGCCCTTCCATCGCAATCTCTTTGATACTAACCAATATAAAATGTTGATGAAAATAATGTACAAAGCGCAGCAATACGATGTGAGAGTTGCGTCCCTTACAATCAACCGGATCCGATGGTCGTTGGTTCGAATCTTGGGCCGTACCTATTATGATCATTGGTTCGTCAGAGTCTTTAAAAATCCACACTGACATTTTCAATTAATTCCAACATGTAAATAAGTCTCAAATTACCCGAAATACGAAAAGCTAATAAAAACTTTATAACATATGTTTTTATGAACACCGAACACACCAGGGAAAAGGATTAAAAAATGTCTCGGATTTCTCATGTTCTTTTTTAAATCGTTTTGGAAACAAGAATTGGTTGAAGTCTTGTGTATTTTACCACACCTTGTGTCCCGTCTCTGAAATACACTGTCATTTCTTTTCAGTTATTCTCAGAGCAAAGCGACAAGCGACAAAAACTCGAAGAGGAAGTGGCTGAACTGCGAGAGGAGAAGCGCCGACTTGAGGCCATGCTCGTCCATCACATGCTCACACGCGCATGTCATAAAGGTCACGTGACACCTCCTCAAAATGGCCGATGTGGTTCATTTTCCCCAGCCATCTCAAACACCACGTCCGAAGATGAGAGTTTCTACGACTTCTTTCAGGACGACACGAAGAAATTTCTTCCTGTTGAAACCTCCGTGAACCTGCTTTCAAATGACTTTGAGCCCGCACTACCGGGAGATGAAGCCTCCGTGATCTACAACCTCGACAATCGCCATTTCCTGGCCGATCTCACTAATGATTAGTGACTTTTGTAGTTAGTTGTGCTGCTGTTTACAAATAACTGTACCTCATTCAAATCCTCTATTTTGTAACAAGGGAGTTGTTACCGCATTACACAGTGATATTAATCGCCCGGGGCGACGTTGTTTATGTATATGCAAATATTTAGTTTGGATTGCGATATTTGACGAGTGGCTGATTTTTGTATGAGTTTCAGAGATGGATTAAACTGTTTATTACCAAGAGCGTTTTATTTTGTGCTTTCACTGAGCGAGTGTCCTGTAGATGCGTAGGGGCGGTGGGGTAGCCTAGTGGTTAAAGCGTTCGCCCGTCACGCTGAAGGCCCGGGTTCGATTCCACGGTACACTGTGTGAAGCCCATTTCTGGTGTCCCCTGCCGTGATAATGCTGAAATATTGCTAAAGCGGCGTAAAACCATACTCACTCACCCACTGTAGATGCGTGGACGGCGATGAGTGAGGCCAGTGCTTAAAGTGTTCGATGCGGTTTAATTCGCCAAATAATAACAGTTTGAGCGTTTCTGTCCCAGCTGGACTATTACATAATTAACTTTATTCTTGGGGCTTATAAATATGTCGTATACCTCCTACTGAGAGTTGTAATATACTGCTTTAGATACATTTGATTTTTATTTAAACATATTTTATTCACAAGCATTGGTCACAAGTTTTTACAACTTTGGTAGCCCTACCTGAAGTATTTGCATGATCAGCGTTATGTAATAAATGTCACTTATCAAAATCAGAATTAAGGATATTCAGCACACACAAATGAAAAAGAAACTTTCGGTTGATTACATTTATTACAGTTAATAGTATTTTCACATAAGGTTAAATGGAATTTCAATACAAAAGGTCAAATGGTATTGCGAGTACTTCATTGGTTCACAAGGTCAAGAAGGGGCGGTCGGGTAGCCGAGTGGTTAAAGCGTTCGCTCGTCACGCCGAAGACCCGGGTTCGATTCCCGATATGGGTACAATGTGTGAAGCCCATTTCTGGTGTCCCCCGCCGTGATATTGCTGGAATATCGCCTCCCACATGTTCACCGTAGCCGACATGAGAGGTCGTTTAACAACACTGACTTATCAGCTTGTTTATATAAATTTCAGTTACTATATTAAACGTGTTTGTTCGTGGAAATGGACATTCCAGTAAGTAGTGATAACTACAGAGACATGATTGTCTATGCAGCCAGACCGCCTCCGTGGTCTAGTGGTAGAGCGTCCGCCCGGAGAGCGGAAGGTCCGGGGTTCGATCCCCGGCCGCGTCATACAAAAATACGTTAAAAGATGATACTTGTTGTTACCCTGTCTGGCGCTCGACATTACGGGGCTAAAACAAGGACTGGTCGGCTCGGAGTCAGTATACTGTGTCTGAGTGGGGTATTCATGTTAAACTGCGGCATGGTACCTCAGTGTGCTAGCACTATAAATCGGCATCAGTCCGGATTAGTACAAGCAGCCACACAAACACACACACGTTCATGCACGTCGCTATATAAGTGCAATAATCTTGGACGCGACGTTAAACCCATTTCACCTCACCTCACCTCTATGAAGCCGTAGTGAATTCCCGTAGTGATTGAGGTCTTAGACGCTCACAAGGAGCACGGGTTTGGCCCTGACAAACCGTGAATACAACCAGAGAGAATCGGATTCGAACCTACGTGCCCTACTACCACAGAGGCAAGGTCATGAAGTGCTGTGGTTAATAATCGCATGCGTTATGAAAGAAATAGATCATGTCACCTGCTACACTATAACGGAGAATAAAGTATGCGTATATCGATTTCGAAAGAATGATCACATTATGTGCAGCATATTGCAGAGTCTGCACAGTCACACTACAAAAACAGCACCAGTACATCTGCACTGATACCAATCCCGGGACGCTGACCATATGTTGCCGGAAGTGACGTGTGGATGTCGACTGCATGACAAACACACAACCACAGCTGTACAACATATGACAACGATGAAAGCAAGGCTTTTTTGAAGACATGAATCGCTCACCAGTGCACAGACTCTTGTGGTACTGCAAACACAACAAAATATGGCTTTTTTATGAATACAATCTCGTAATGGCTAGAACCACAGTTCTGACTTTACAGCTGGGTGAGTGAGTTGGGTTTAACAGTATTCAAGTTATATCACGGCGTGTCAACTTAATGTGGGAGGAGAGCCCGAAGTGATGCAGGTCTGAGACGTTTACCACTTCGGTGAAACCCACGAGCACGGGTATGGTGCTGACAAACCTAGAAACATAATTCTACAGCTAGGTCAGTGTAGTGTAGTGTAGTGTAGTGTAGTGTAGTGTAGTGTAGTGTATTGGTAGCGAAACACACACACACACACACACATACGCGCGCGCACACACACTACAACAACACCATATTATTTCCTGCTACAACAGCAACACAGCAACTTCCACTGCTGCAACAGCAACACTACAACTTCTACTGCTTCTGTTGTTACTACAACAGCAACACAGTTATGGTCACTGACAACAATTTAAAACAAAATAATTCATATATCGAAGTTGCTTATGTAATTTTTGCACACACAGACACACACACACACAGTGTCACCTACAAATTTTATTTTTACCTCATACTTGAAAGTAAAAAGACACTATGAAAACACCTGTCCCCCTTTCTTTCTGGGTGGTGGTTTCTGCCTGGATGGCAGTCAGACGTAGGGCCAACGTCATCACTTACGTTGGGCCAACGTACGATATTTAGACACGTTGGCCCAACGTTGGACAGCCGGTCAAAACAACGTTGTCCCAAGGTTAGATTAGATCACGTGGCCTGGTGGTGTTGTGTAGGAGTGCAAGCATTCGATGGTTCTGAGTTCGATTCCCACTGACCCCTCTTCGGGCTTGACCTTTCACGTGTTCTATTTTTCTTAATCAAAATGCAACTCTTTTGCTATATGGGTACAGAAATATGGAAATATCATGATGTAGTTGAACAGGTATATACCACATCTATCAAAAGATACTCTGAAACTCGTAGATATGCAAAAGATATTGCTGCAGATTTTGTATGTGTAATTTCACCACATGCGACAAATTAACCCGCTTCGAGATCTCATAAAATAATGCACCCACGTACCCGAATCACGTGTATATTAATATACTGCTGAACAAACACAAATCAATACCGAGTTGGGGAACAGTAGGCGTTCCGCGCTCAAAGGAAGAGTCCATTTTCAATAAACAGGGGGTGCGGTGGTATGTGACGTAATGCCCTTGGTGTCCATACACATTACTATTGGTCCACAAGCCTCCTTCCACCCCTCTGTTGTTTTCGACTCTACTGATTGTAAATTTGCAAGGTTGTGATTTTCTTAAGTCTTAAAGCCGCCCCCAATGTGTATAAAAATCCTAAACAGGAATGTTGTCATGCCTATCGCTGTTGCACTGATACTGACACAAGTGAGTGGGCGGGCATAGCCCAGGTGAGCGATTCCGAGAAATCGGCACGCTATGCAATGCACACCACTATCAAGTGATCGGTGATCACATGCCGAGGGTAATTTCTATCCAACGGTTCTTCCTGGTTAACTCCAGTTACAGCCATGCCTGTATATGGACGATACCTCTATGTTCTCCTAGGAATATACCCGGGGAATTTCTGCATCAAATTGTGCTTACGTGTGCGAATGTAAGTATCTACTTGACCCTTTGATAACATGACTATATACTGACATTTAGCAACCGTGGAACAGATTCTCCCTATAGCCCAATACATGTGTTTTGTGAGATCGTGACAGTCATGTCTCACTGACAGACAATCAGTGACAACCAGTGACTATTTCTCAAATTTAATCCGCTGATTCGGGCCGAATTCAAGGGCTGATCCGGTCAAAGGGGAATAACTCATGTGTGATTACCACATCTCTTGTTTCAAAGCAGAATGACGAGCCATGTTCGGTACACAACCGCTATCCAGAACAGGGCGAGTGCTGCATGACCAGAAACTCCGATTGATATGTACATGCGCTAATAACGTACCACGAAACAATATGTACATTGCAAACGATTTTAAGTAAATAAATACAAATTTAATCTCGTATACACTTTCTAGGACACATTTGTCAGTAATCCTGAGTAGAACTAGCACTGGTCACGTGTCGCAAAAAACATAATTACTTTTTCAACACCCAATAAATCCATTTTTCGTTGATATCATAACCAACCGCATATATAAAGTCTACATATGTTAATCAATTCTTCAATATTTTTGTCAAAGTAAATTAATAACCAAAAATGCAGGTTATAGATAGTTATGCAAAGGACACCACAGTGCTACAGCGGATATCTTGGATTAATTAAGACAGTTGGTTAATTAGTTCGATGAACGAACGTTTTGATTGATATTTAGAAATACTTTTAGAGCCTCGCGTTTATCATTTTACATTTAATTATTACAATGGTTTCAGTTTCAAGTTTTACATCATATATTGCCAGCAATCTGTATTGTAAATATAACGGTATACGTAGACAGTACAAGATGTATTTACTGTTCTAATAAAATAGTAGATGTTATTCATATACTTTTGGAAATGTAACAAAGCAAGCTCCATGTGGGAAGAAATTTAGATTTCGCACACAACGCAAAACCCGGGAATAATATCCAAAGAAAATGTTCTTTCTGGATATTTATCGAAAAAGAAACACTCCTTTAAACCTTATCATTATTTTGTCAAAAACGAATCATTTTCAACTTTTGAAATAATACAATCCACCAACACTCCAATTTATACAGGAGGAGCTCACTGGATTTTATAATTTAACAAAGCATACTTTTTCCCCCTTTTTTTCCTTCTTTTTTTTCTTTTGTTTTACAAAGCATACTTCCGTCATTAATTGTAACACAGATTACTTTAATAAGCTTTGGTCAAGTTGTCATGCTCTATTTCTCTGAATTCATTGTCATGCAAAACCGTGTACATGCTCTAGAAAAATAAACAAATAATATGAAAAAAATGAAAAAAATATTTTGGCAAGTCGGCCACAAAAATGTAACATATATATTGTTATCAGTACAACCACTAAATGATTAAAAAAGTAACAGATATATTACAGTCTAAGACACACACCGACCCACAATAAAGGCCATGTTGGATAACACGTTCGCCTACATATTCCATATCATACAACATGTTTTAGTCTCGACAGCCTGACGCTTGTATTTAGGACATGTGGTTCAAGTATAATGCATGACAATACAAGACATTCACACTTTGATAAAAACCTTTAAATCTAAGACCATTTCTGGGGAATTGTTAACTACATGTTACATTTAGGTCAAGGCGCTTGAAATATACAGCGGGAGATAAAGATTTGATTTCACTGCACAGTCTGAAAGGCCTATTCCCCAGAAGAAGCGTGGGCGACTCTACTCGACAACCGCGTTTGACAAGTGATCTACCTGGCAAAAGACCAACAAATTACCCACGTCATCAAAATGTTACTAGGCCGACAAACTTCAAACTTAAAGTCCTAAACACCATCATTATACCCGTATCAAATAAATCGCTTCGAATAACAATTTCTTGTTTGTTTCATATTTTGCCACCATCAAAGATGGGTGTACTTTCTTTGTCCGGTAGTGTATTTCTGAAAAATTACACAACAATAAGTTATGTAAAATATGACACCTTTATATTATATTGGGATCAACTTGATATAGGCCAGCATTATTCAACAATATGCAAGTCAGTCGGGTATAGTTGTCGAACTCTATTAGATCTATCAAGATGAAATGTTATAATACGAACACATTATTAAACGTCACGTGTGTACTTCCTAAAGCGAAAGGGTATCATTGAAAGCTATTTTGAAATACGACACAATCAGGTATTAGACTTTGACTCCGACGGGCTTGAATGCGAGACGAAAAGGTGTAAAATATTATTATGTATCTATTGAAATCTTCTCGGTCAATATGTTACAGTCCGTGTACATCCGGGTCGGCTTATCATCTGACTCCCCGGAGAATGGGTCAGCGTGACCCGATAACAGTAAATACGTGAATATGCTTTAAGTTTTTAACAAGTTAAGAATGTAAACGCAAAACATGTAAACTTCGTTTTTAACCAGAATCGTCAGCACGAGTTTTGAATTCGAAACCCGCAACTGCGTGATGATAAGTCATGTAACTTGAATTTATCCATATAACTGAGACAAGTTCCCATAGGGCAGCAGTGTAGTATAAAGAAATGTCGTACATTTAACCGAGAAGTATATTATATTGAACTGCTTTAACGAACTCTTCTTATGAAAAAATATATATGCATTGGTAGTTATCGCTATTGTATACACGCATGAACCGTCCCGATCTGGACTTGTGTGCGAGAGGTCTGTGATATGATTGTGAATGTCAACAGTATGGTCTATAGCAGCGATATATTTGCGGTTGTTGTTGATGGATCACAAAATCCTAGTCTGATGGGCGTGAATACATGAAAATCTACAAAACGTACAAGGAGTTTTGCTGATTAAATGAGAATTGTTTATTTGTTCTGACAATAATTAATTGCTTTAAACATATTCTATTCACAACAGAAACGGATTTGGGACATGTTGTCCAACAGAACGCCCTCTCTATATTATCTACAACTTCCTATTACAATATTATACAATAGATAGGAAGAACGAACAGAAGCAGGGTATAGAATATCTATGATTACGCTATGACGTTAGTACAAGATATAGAACCTTTTGAATCATAGATAATAAATTGAACACCATTAAACATACATTCATTTTCATTCATTGAGAGATATGCGTTGCAACAACTAACGGACATTTACTAACAACTATATTTTTCAAACTTGTAAACAACTTATTACAGATCTAGCGTCCGTACTGTTATGAGTATGAAGTATCACACTATTGATGATGATGATGATGATGATGATGATGATGATGATGATGATGAGCCTAACGAGCCTGACTGTGCCAGGATCACCCAAACCCTCTTTGGGGGCATTTTTATTTTAATCTGTACATAATATTAATTATAATACTTGAGTCAACGATGTCAGCCTTTTTCATACTGTATGAGCTGTTTCATAACCGAAAACTTAGAGTGATCCATGCTATAAAAATATCTCTATTTTACGCTGGTGTCTGTTGGTTCATGTGAAGAATAATAGAAAGAGGACATATTTATTTCCGCAACAATGACTCCGCCATGAATGACGGGGCGTTGGGTGGGAAAACCGGGCGGTTAGTTGTCAGTTTCAGAAGTAACTTCCGCGCAAAAGGCATTGAACTGTTGAATATATTATTGTAATACGGATTAATAAACCGGTGTCGTGGTATGAAATAGTACTGAATATCATGTGTTGTGATATATTTACATTAATGTGATGACATCAACCTAACCGGTAGAAGATGTCACGTTTAATTCAAACTCTGTATGTGAGTTGGCATTGGAATTGGAACTCTTTGTATAACTTGTTCCGTTCTTAGCAGCAGTATAGAAAAGGATTGTCAACACAAATACACGCAAACATTGACGCATTAGAACAAATACACGCAACTATTGTCGCATTAGAACAAGTACACACAACCATTGTCACATGAGAACAAGTACACGTAAACATTGTCGCATTAGAACAAGTACACGCAAACATTGTCGCATTAGAAGTAATGCACGCAACCATTGTCGCATTAGAACAAGTACACGCAAATATTGTCGCATTAGAACAAGTACGCGCAACCATTGTCGCATTAGAACAAGTACACGCAAATATTGTCGCATTAGAACAAGTACGCGCAACCATTGTCGCATTAGAACAAGTACGCGCAACCATTGTCGCATTAGAACAAGTACACGCAAATATTGTCGCATTAGAACAAGTACACGCAAATATTGTCGCATTAGAACAAGTACGCGCAACCATTGTCGCATTAGAAGAAATGCACGCAACCATTGTCGAATTAGAACAGAGTTGTCTTCAATGTTAGAATACCCATAGGCAAACAACATCATGTGCCTCTTGAATAAAGGAAAACAATAACAGTAAGATGTGCCCCATGGTGTGCCCCTTGAATAAGTAAAACTGTAATATGTGCCTCTTATCTTCACCAAACAGAAGATGTACCCCTTGAATAATTAAACAATGATATGTGCCCCTTGCGTAAATAACATAATACTATGTGGCCCTTGAGTAAATAACATAATATCATGTGCCCCTTGAGGAAATAACATGTGCCCCTTGATTAAATAAACAATGATATGTTCCCTTGAGTAAATAACATAATACTATGTGGCCCTTGAGTAAATAACATAATACCATGTGCCCCTTGAGGAAATAACATAATACCATGTGCCCCTTGAGGAAATAACATGTGCCCCTTGATTAAATAAACAATGATATGTTCCCTTGAGTAAATAACATAATACTATGTGGCCCTTGAGTAAATAACATAATACCATGTGCCCCTTGAGGAAATAACATGTGCCCCTTGATTAAATAAACAATGATATGTTCCCTTGAGTAAATAACATAATACTATGTGGCCCTTGAGTAAATAACATAATACCATGTGCCCCTTGAGGAAATAACATAATACCATGTGCCCCTTGAGGAAATAACATGTGCCCCTTGATTAAATAAACAATGATATGTTCCCTTGAGTAAATAACATAATACTATGTGGCCCTTGAGTAAATAACATAATACCATGTGCCCCTTCAATGCATAAAAAATCATCTATGCCCTTGAATAAACAAAACAATAGCATGTGCCTCTTGGATAAATAAAACAATGGCATGCACCCCTTGAATAAACAAAACAATGACATTTACTAATAACAGTAACATGCGTCCCCTTCAGAGAACAATACCTCGCTAATCCACACATGCTTTCTTGACCTATTGAGTATATATAGAAATGTAATCGTTCGGATAAATGAGGTTAAAACTACTTTTCTTGCATCGGAAGACGACAGGTGTGGCGACAAAATGGTAGTATTCTGTAACCAAGAAATCCGTCTGAATCTGAAAGTGGATTATCAGCGTTTGTTGCGTTACTCCCTGGGCCAGGGAGAACAGCATTGTGATGTCCTGGTACTAAAATACTAATTACAGACCTTTGTTTCTGTTTCTCTGTAAACTCAGCACGTACACAGGCGCAACATGCAAGTCAGCAATAACGAGCACCGCCACTTTCCTGTTTTATCAGGGTCCTGTGTTGAGAGGGTTACTTATATGTCACACCGCGGGTCGAACACCCGTACACACTCTGAATGTAACGAACATTCGGTTATCACGAATCACAATCTTATTTCTGTGTAGTGGTAATAACGTTACTGTTCGTGTAAATAACGTACTTCGAGTGTGACATGATTTGTTTTGGAGGGTCTGTTTAAGTGCGATGTTGTAATCAACATAAACATTGAAAAATACACATATTATAACACAATCACACAAATGACTTGATTCTGATATTTCACAAATAGATTATGTTGCATGTTTTGTATATATCGTAATATGTAAGCAAAAAATTCAAGAAAATAGTGATCATCATTGTTTGTAGATAGAAGAAAATGTAACTGATTTAAGTCTTGTCCGTGTGGTCAGTCGGTCAGTATGGCATGAACCCATGGACGATGTCCGACCCACCTCGGCCACAACTGCATACAACGGAACCTGGATAATCCGGATCCATATTGCCCAGGATAACGACTTTCCAGATTGAACGAAATATGTAAACATAATGGATGACATTGTTCTCTTAATGGTCCAGATTGTAAGAAGTCCTTAGTGTAGAGATCAGTACTCGTGTCTCCTTCATCCGGCTGTGGGGGTGCTGCCTGGTGCTGCCGCTTGTTGTGAAGATGTGTAGACATATAAGTATAGACTCACTTACCTGACTCTCGTCCTCGTCATCTCCACTGATGCCCACGTGAGGTAATCCATTGCTACGGAAGGCACCGTGTTTTGGTGCAATATCAGCAAATGCTCACACAACAACAATGACATCCACACGAGGAAAAATCTATCAAATGTGGAGAATAATCAGTTTCAAAACTGGGTTGAATCATTAATACATGACTAATTTTATTTCCGGGTTGCCGATTTCCTGGTTAGTTTATCCAATGTCAACGACGTAACATGACCCACTGGTATCTCCATATCAGGTCATGTGAAATTGATCAGTTTATACATCGTGCATGTCGATGTCACGATGTGGCTTTTACGGAGACACGTCAATAAAACCTAGTCAAAACATTCAGGAATATATCCTGGTAGGGATGTAGATGTGCCGATGTAGATGTGACGTTCGTGTTTATGTCTGCTTTTCGTCCCCTTTCAACACCGCTGAGTCGGCGTTATTCTGCGTTCATTCACATACTCCTCGTTATAAGAACCAAGGAGCGCACGTATTCAGACACTTAACGTTTCGATAAAATCAACGAGCCCGAATTCGGTGCTGGCAAATCAAGAATCATAATAATCAAAATCCAGTCTAGTTTTCGAACACGGGATCAGAGGATTCTGGCACGAGTAAGGGAAGCAACTCTGTACAGCGAACAACGACGTTTGAGACATCTGGCGACCTTTGTCCAAAAGGATCGTGACGTAGTATTTTGGAGAAATGGCATTTCAATGCAAATATCCGAACAATGTGAGACACATGAGAGACAATGTGAGAGTGTGAGAAACAATGTGTGAGTGACAATGCGAGAGTGTTAGAGACAATGTGGAAAAATGAAAGACGGTGTGAGTGTGTGTGAGAGCGTTAGAGACAATGCTCGGAGTAGTAGTGGCAATGTGAGAGTGAGAGACAATGTGAAATCGTGAGAGACAGTGTGAGAGCGTGAGAAGCAGTGAGAGAGCGTGATAGACAATATGAGAATGTGAACGACAGTGCGAGAGTGTGAGAGACGATATGGGAGAATGAGAGCAAATGTGAGAGAGTGAGAGACAGCGTGAGACCGTGGACAATTTGAGAAAGTGAGAGACAATGTGAGAGAGTGAGAAACAATGTGAAAGACAATGTGAGTGAGAGAGAGACAATGTGAGTGAGTGAGAGACAATGTGAGTGAGTGAGGGACAATTTGAGAGAGTGAGAGACAATGTGAGTGAGGGAGAGACAATGTGAGTGAGTGAGAGACAACGTGAGTGAGAGAGAGACAATGTGAGAGAGTGAGAGACAATGTGAGAGAGTGAGAGACAATGTGAGAGAGTGAGAGACAATGTGAGTGAGTGAGAGACAATGTGAGTAAGTGAGAGACAATGTGAGTGAGTGAGGGACAATGTGAGAGAGTGAGAGACAATGTGAGAGAGTGAGAGACAATGTGAGTGAGTGAGAGACAATGTGAGTGAGAGGGAGACAATGCGAGAGAGTGAGAGACAATGTGAGTAAGTGAGAGACAATGTGAGTGAGTGAGAGACAATGTGAGTGAGTGAGAGACAATGTGAGTGAGAGAGAGACAATGTGAGAGAGTGAGAGACAATGTGAGTGAGTGAGAGACAATGTGAGTGAGTGAAAGACAATGTGAGTGAGTGAGAGACAATGTGAGTGAGAGAGACAATGCGAGAGAGTGAGAGACAATGTGAGTAAGTGAGAGACAATGTGAGTGAGTGAGAGACAATGTGAGTGAGTGAGAGACAATGTGAGTGAGTGAGAGATAATGTGAGAGAGTGAGAGACAATGTGAGTGAGTGAGAGACAATGTGAGTGAGTGAGAGACAATGTGAGTGAGTGAGAGACAATGTGAGTGAGAGAGAGACAATGCGAGAGAGTGAGAGACAATGTGAGTAAGTGAGAGACAATGTGAGTGAGTGAGAGACAATGTAAGTGAGAGAGAGACAATGTGAGAGAGTGAGAGACAATGTGAGTGAGAGAGAGACAATGTGAGAGAATGAGAGACAATGTGAGTGAGAGAGAGACAATGTGAGAGTGAGAGACAATGTGAGTGAGTGAGAGACAATGTGAGAGAGTGAGAGACAATGTGAGAGAGTGAGAGACAATGTGAGCTTATATCCCCTGACAATAGACCTGTGACATGACTCGAAGCCATTGTATGTCGGGATCTCGCGTCGATCTCGCCAGAAACATGACCGTCACGTGATGTAAACGCCCCAGCTTGTAGTAGGCTTGCAGAACGCCATGTCTCACTACCATAGTCTGTTTGGGTTTCAGTCACAAAATCGCTCCAGTACATTGTATGTATAGCGTTTCCAATGACCATTTGTAATTTGTAGTTGAATGCTAGCCATGGTCACGCCAGTGCTTTTGCTTACAGTCACTACGTTGGAACTAAACTTAAAATGTTGTTTACAAGTATCTTGTGAATGTATTAAGGATAAAAAACTTATAATTAAGTTACTCCGTATGTAAGTACGACAATTAAACACAGGAACAGAACACGTACATAAAGTGGCACCTGCGAGGGTGTCACTTGTCCCATTTCCTTCATTCTCTGCCGAATTGTCTTTGCGGTTTCGGAAAGTGACGATGTTGGACGATTGGTCGAGTTGAATTTTAAAATAATCTTCTTTAATAAATTATGTAATAAAACATTATAGACTACAATTCGAGCAATATCATATAAACTCAATAAACTGAAAATGACCGAGGCCGCGATTGCTCCCGTGATTGGTCAATAATTGATAAGAACGTGGTTATTTATGTGGTCATTTATATCCCCCGGTATGTATTATTTCTCATGACATGTGGTTATTACATATTGCATCTAATGACATTAGAGATTACATAGTATATATCATGGCATTAGGTATTCAATATTATATATCATGGCATTAGGTATTACATATTATATATCATGGTATGTGGTTATTCAATATTATATCTCAAGGCATTTGGTTATGCAATATTATATAGCATGGTATGTGGTTATTATATATTATATTTCAAGGCATGTGGTTATTCAATAGTATATAGCATGGCATGTGGTTATTCAAAAGTATATAGCATGGCATGTGGTTATTCAATGTTATATAGCATTGCATGTGGTTATTCAATATCATATCTCATGACATGTGGTTATTACTCATCTTAGTATGTGGTTATTCCATATTATCTCGCATGGCATGTGGTTATTCAAAATCATATATCAAGTCATGTGGCTATTCAATATTATATATCACGGCTTTAGGTATTACATATTATATCTCATGGTACATGTATGTTGTTATTCAATATCATTTCTCATGGCATGTGGTTTTTTCAATATTACATCTCAAGGTATGTTTTTATTCAATATTACATAGCACGGCATGTGGTTATTCAATATTATATCTCAAGGTATCTGGTAAATTCATATTATAGCTCCATTATGTGGTTACTCAATATTATATATCATGGCATTAGATTTTACATATTATAGCTCAAGGTATGTGGTTATTCAATATTATATATCCCGGCAATAGATTTTACATATTATAGCTCAAGGTATGTGGTTATTCAATATTATATATCCCGGCAATAGATTTTACATATAATAGCTCAAGGTATGTGGTTATTCAATATTATATATCCCGGCAATAGATTTTACATATTATAGCTCAAGGTATGTGGTAATCAATATTATATCTCATATGACATGATGGCATGTGGTTGTTACATATCATATCTCAAGGCATGTGGTTAATACGTATTATATAATGGCAGTAAGTATTACATATTATATCTCATAACATGTGGTTATTACATATAATATCACAAGTCATGTGGTTATTACGTCTTATATTATATGGCATTAGGTATTACATATTATATCTCAAGGCATGTGGTTATTCACAATTATGTTTCATAGCATGTGGTTATCACTTATTATATCACAAGGCATGTGGATATTACATATTATATCTCAAGGTGTGTGGTTATTCACTGTTATATTTCAAAGAATATGGTTATTACATATTATATCACAAGGCATGTGGATATTACATATTATTTCTCAAGGTATGTGGTTATTCACTATTATATTTCATAGCATATGGTTATTACATATTATATCACAAGGCATGTGGATATTACATATTATATCTCAAGGTATGTGGTTATTCACTATTATATTTCATAGCATATGGTTATTACATATTATATCACAAGGTATGTGGATATTACATATTATATCTCAATGTATGTGGTTATTCACAATTATATTTCATTGCATGTGGTTATTACATATTATATCACAAGACATGTGAATATTACATATTATTTCTCAAGGTATGTGGTTATTCACTATTATATTTCATAGCATGTGGATATTACATATTATATCACAAGGTATGTGGATATTACATATTATATGTCAAGGTATGTGGTAATTCACTATTATATGTAATAGCATATGGTTATTACATATTATATCACAAGGTATGTGGATATTACATATTATATCTCAAAGCATGTGTTTTTTTAATATCATGTATCATTGCATTAGGTATTACATATTATATATCGAGGCATGTGATTAGTCATTATCATATATCATGGTATGTGGTTACTCAATATTATATATCATGGCATGTGGTTAATTCATATCATATCTCAAGGTGTTTGTATTTTCAATATTATATCTCAAGGTATCTGGTTATTCAAAATTACATCTCAAGGCATGTGGTTATTCAATATTATATATCATGGCATTAGGTTTTACATATTACATCTCAAGGTATGTGATTATTCAATATTATATATCATGTCAGTTAGTTATCACATAGAATATCGCATGGCTTGTGAGTATTATATATTATATTTGAAGGTTTGTGGATAGTCAAAAGTATATAGCATGGCATGTGGTTAATCATTATTATATATCATGGCATTAGATTTTACATATTATATCTCAAGGCATGTGGTTATTCAATAGTATATATCATGGCATTAGATTTTACATATTATATCTCAAGGCATGTGGTTATTCAATATTATATATCATGGCATTAGATTTTACATATTATATCTCAAGGTATGTGGTTATTCACTATTATATCTCATAGCATGTGGTTATTACATATTATATCACAAGGCATGTGGTTATTTAATATTATATATCACGGCTTTAGGTATTACATATTATATATCATGGTACATGTATGTTGTTATTCAATATCATTTCTCATGGCATGTGGTTTTTTTTCAATACTATATCTCAAGGTATGTATTCATTCAATATTACATAGCACGGTATGTGGTTGTTCAATATTATATCTCAAGGTATCTGGATATTCAATTTTACATCTCAAGGCATGTGGTTATTCAATATTATATCTCAAGGTATATATTAAATTCATATTATATCTCAAGTTATGTGGTTACTCAATATTATATATCATGGCATTAGGTTTTACATATCATATCTCAAGGTATGTGGTTATTCAATATTATATATCCCGGCAATAGATTTTACATATTATAGGTCAAGGTATGTGGTTATTCAATATTATATCTCATGGCATGATGGCATGTGGTTGTTACATATCATATCTCAAGGCATGTGGTTATTACGTATGATATAATGGCATTAGGTATTACATATTATATCCCATAACATGTGGTTATAACATATAATATCACAAGTCATGTGGTTCATACGTATTATATTATATGGCATTAGGTATTACATATAATATCTCAAGGTATGTGGTTATTCACAATTATATTCCATAGCATGTGGTTATTACTTATTATATCACAAGGCATGTGGGTATGACATATTATATCTCAAGGTATGTGGTTATTCACTTTTATATCTCATAGCATGTGGATATTACATATTATATCACAAGGTATGTGGATATTACATATTATATTTCGAGGCATGTAGTTATTTAATATTATATATAATTGCATTAGGTATTACATATTAAATCTCGAGGCAAGTGATTACTCGTTATCATATATCATGGTATGTGGTTATTCAATATTATATATCATGGCATGTGGTTATTTCATATCATATCTCAAAGTTGTTGTTTTTTCAATATTACATAGCACAGTAAGTTTTTTTTCAATATTATATCTCAAGGTATGTTTTTATTCAGTATTGCATAGCACGGTATGTGGTTGTTCAATATTATATCTCAAGGTATCTGGTTATTCAAAATTACATCTCAAGGCATGTGGTTATTCAATATTATATATCACGGCATTAGGTTTTACATATTACATCTCAAGGTATGTGGTTACTCAATATTATATATCATTTCAGTTAGTTATCACATAGAATATCGCATGGCATGTGAGTATTACATATTATATTTGAAGGTTTGTGGATAATCAAAAGTTTATAGCATGGCATGTGGTTATTCAATATTATATATCATGGCATTAGATTTTACATATTATATCTCAAGGTATATCGTTATTCACCATTATGTTTCATGGTATGTGGTTATTCGATATTATATATCATGGCATGTGGTTATTACATATCATATCTCAAGGTTTGTGTTTTTTCAATATTACATAGCACAGTAATTGTTTTTTCAATATTATATCTCAAGGTATGTTGTTATTTAATATTACATCTCAAGGCATGTGGTTATTCAATATTATATATCATGGCATAAGGTATTACATATTACATCTCAAGGTATGTGGTTATTCAATATTATATATCATGTCAGTTAGTTATCACATAGAATATCGCAAGGCATGTGAGTATTATATATTATATTTGAAGGTTTGTGGATAATCAAAAGTATATAGCATGGTATGTGGTTATTCATTATTATATATCATGGCATTAGATTTTACATATTATATCTCAAGGCATGTGGTTATTCAATATTACATATCAAGCCATTAGGTTTTACATATTATATCTCAAGGCATGTAGTTATTCAATATTATATATCATGGCATTAAATTTTACATATTATATCTCAAGGTATGTGGTTATTCAATATTATATCTTATAGCATGTGATGATTACATATCATATCACAAGGCATGTGGATATTACGCATTATATTATATGGCCTTAGGTATTACATATTATATCACAAGGCATGTGGTTATTCAATATTATATATCACGGCTTTAGGTATTACATATTATATCCCATGGTACATGTATGTTGTTATTTAATATCATTTCTCATGGCATGTGGTTATTGAATATTTTATAACATGGCATGTGGTTATTACATATTATATAGCATTACATGTCGTCATTACATAGTATATAGCAAGATGTGTAGTTATGACATATTATATCTCATGTCATGTGGTTATATTATATTATATCTCATGTTCTGTAGTGTCGGAATATAACTGAAATATATCGTGCGTCGTGAAACAAGAAACACAACTTGGTATGTAATTATTCAGTTTTAAGCATTCTTCAAAGCCTTGTGGTATCTCTGCTGTCCGTCAACCATAAAGAAGGTCGTGCGTCCCGTCATCCCATTAACGTGAAAGTCGAACAAAAATTTAAGCCGAAATTTGACCAAATTTGGTTTGTGGACAGTCCTTCACAACAAACAAACCAATGTACGTTGACTGACGTATAGCTTTCTTCAGGATTCCAACAGATGTAGCAGACGCTTTACCAATTTCAGATGTCGAACGTGGCAATGTGACATCAAAATACATAGAGTGGTATGGACTGTTTTCGATCGCACACCCGTTAAGTGATATGAACAAATCAATATTGGCCGCGACAACATACTCTGTGAGTATCGGAACTATCACCTAGTGGTCGCCTAAACTCTAAACCAAATTCAACCAGTTCACATGCAATGTTTCATTTTCGGGAAGGTCAGACGTCATACGAGTTTACGAAAGGTTTACATTGTGAATTTGTGTTCAAAATAATCACCAGCGACTCCTAGATCTGGTGTGTAATATAGCCATCCAGCGTCATGAAGAAACTATTAAAGAAAAGCAGTTCATCCCGCTCACTACAAATAGCGCTGACTCCACAATACCTATTCCCATCTTGAAAGGACATTCTGTACGTCTGGTGACAGCGGGGGACATTAGTGAGTGAGTATGGTTTTACGCCGCTTTAGCAATATTCCAGCAACATCACCGCGGGGGACACCGAAAAACGGGCTTCACACATTGTACCCATGTGGGGAATCGAACCCGGGTATTCGGCGTGACAAGCCAACGCTTTAACCACTAGGCTACTCGACCACCCGCGATATTTGCATTCTAAAGAGTGAGTGAGTTGGCGTAAAACCCTGCACATTTTTCCAGTTATATCGCGGCGTGTCAGCTTGATACAGTTCGGCGTGTCACAGATTGTATAGTAACCCCTTTGTAAAACTCAAACCCAGACATCATAATCACTAAAGAGTGAGTGAGTTGGCTTAACACTTTTGTCTTGAAACCTTGCACATCATTCCAGTTATATCTCGGCGTGTTAGCTTGATACAGTTCTTCGTGTCACAGATTGTATAGTAACCCCTTTGTAAAGCTCAAACCCAGACATCATAATGTCCTGGATTTGGGATGGGAACCGACGATCGGTGGTTCATGTCCGAGCTAGGGTTGACAGCTCTTCACAGCGGTTTTGACCACTGGGCGACAAGTGACCCCAGGTTCGAAATAGGTTTCCCGGCACTCGAGAACAAACTTCAATTGTCAAAATGGTGTTCTACTTATCCCACTTTCCGTACACCCAATCGCACTGCCAACAACTCAATCTCATTAAAATCAGATCTTAGTTCTCGCTACCGCTAAACAAAGATCAGAGGACATCCCATTACGGGTCACGTCAGACCGACCTTGCGCGAACTTTGACCGACCAATAGAATGATCAATCAAAAGGCAGCTTTCTCGTGCTTTACGGCACTAATTTCAAATTCGACTACGCTTCGAAAGATATTTTGACAAATTCTCGATTACAAATTTGAAACCTGAACAAAAAATATTCTGGAATGGCAAATAGATGGGCTAGATTGTATGGATTCAGTCGTTAAACCCGACACTATCGTTCGGAATAAAGTTTTCGAGGTTGCATGATAAGAAATCACATTCCGACTGTCACTTTCATATTCTGGTAAGCGACGCTCTGATTGGTCGGATGAAAGGTCGTTCTGACGTGACCCCTAATGGGATGTCTTCAGATCTTTGTTTAGCGGTAGCGAGAACTAAGGTCTGATTTTAATGAGATTGGCCAACAACTAAACAGGGAAATAATGTGTCAGGAAATGACCTGTAGGTTGGACATGCTTCCCTGTCGCGAACGCCGGGTTTCCGCACAGTGGAATCTGTTTCGGCGGATGATCGAGCTTGCCGTTTTAGCATTGTGTAAATCGATTCGAAGAGTAACGTCATTGACGTCGACGTATCTAATGTTCAGTGCCTGATCCACAATGTCGTCGTCGTCGTCGTGGTGAATGACACCAGCCCACAAGGCCACATTGAGCGTGTGATCCATGATATAAAAAAAACGTAAATAAAAAACCCATTAAACTTGAATAATTAATGCGCCTGTTGTATATGGGACAATGACATGACGATCACATTTTCGACATATGTAGTCTGATGGTACACAACCAACATTCTCATACGAGCTGACCCGTGAAGATCCGGGGTAGAATAGGTCTTCGGCAACCCATGCTTGCCGTAAAAGGTGACTATGCTTGTCGTAAGAGGCGACTAACGGGATCGGGTGGTCAAACTCGCTGAATTGGTTGATGCATGTCATGGTATCCCAATTGCATGAATCCATGCTCATGTAGTCAATCACTGGATTTTCTGGCCTAGACTCGATTATTTACGGACCGCCGTCAAATAACTGGAATATTGCTGCGTGCGGCGTTAAACAACAAACAAACAAACAAATCACACCGAGCTACATGGCGGCAAACTGACAGTGTTTATTTATCAGTCCAGTGTCACCAGGACGTTTGTGATTAGTGTCTCACTAGATGTAGAATGGCTGCTGGTGATGCTGATGTAGAGAGTATTGATGAAGCGATTTGATCTATTAATGCATCTGCATTGACTGGTACACACGACGCACTCCGCGTGCCGAGATACGGCTACCGGGAAACAGTGACTAACGCCATGTAAACGAGTTTAACACGCTTCCCTACTGTTTCACTGTACACCGTGTTTCTTATGGGTTTCAAAAACAAACGTTTCAAAATTTAACATTTCTTTTTTGTAGTATTTCTTTCCTATTGACACACCAACAAAATCACAATGAATACATCTTGTTAGAAGTGTCAGTGCATGGACTTCTGTCTCCAAAATTTGGTAAAAGGAGCTTTTATCTTCCTTCCCACAATTGACGGCCAAATTAATGTAGAACATACACGATTCAGGTGACATAATCAGTGCATATTATTAAAGCATCTACAGGAAATCACCATTTATCGATTGAAAATAGAAGTGACAGGGTATTTTCATAATTCTGCTGAATGGTGTGTATGTCATTAACGTGGTACGTGTGATTTACAAATACATTTGTGTAGTGATTATCATATCACTTAATGAATGGAATGGCGGCTGTCTGGTACGTGATTGGGATGTGACGTCAAACAGTACTACGTGAGTATGATAGTGATACAGTTCTACGTGAGTATGATAGTGACACAGTACTACGTGAGTATGGTAGTGATACAGTACTACGTGAGTATGATAGTGATACAGTACTACGTGAGTATGATGGTGACACAGTGCTACGTGAGTATGATAGTGATACAGTACTACGTGAGTATGATCGTGACACAGTTCTACGTGAGGCGTCAAGAACGACGTCATGACATGGCACGTCCTGGAGACGTAAGATTCCCATTGGCAATCTCAGGACTGTCGCAGCAGTAGCAGCAGCATCAGATACTGATCACCCTGGAACCAGACAATGTCTCAGCTACCAAGGTTTTCTCTTTAAACTCAAAACAATCTAGACACCAGAGTTCATCGGAATCACTGACAAGAACAAAGACAAACCCTTTCCGTAATTAAAGATTTTTTGGCTAAAAGCAGAGTCCATTGTACGACCAAATCAAAAGCTCTTGTTTATGAATCACTATTAAATAGTGATGATACCAGGTGTTCGCGAAAAGGTGAGAATAGACTGCCCCCCCCCCCCCCCCCCCCCCAACGGTGGCAACCGTTTCAAACACATTCAAAGGCAAGGCAAGTATTCACTTGGAAAAAAGCATAGGGACATTATGGTACAACGCAAAATAAGGAACGTTTTGAAAGTTTAACTGGGACCTTGAATGTCGCAACCCTGACCATGACGCTCTTTAAAAATATCGCTCTTTGAAATCTCCGTAGAAAGACCAAGCTTGTTAAACCTGTAAGGTGTGGAAAGGTAGACACCAAAGCATGTTCGATAAGAAAGTTATGTGAGGCGAAAGTGAGTTCAGAATAGAAAGTACACTCATACACATCTACTCAGGTCCATTCAGGAGCACGTGATTCACATTTCTGGGGAATGCATATCCATTATCGATACAGACTTGGAACCTGTCCAAGTTATGTCTCACCGTGTATCGCTCCTCCCACCGACAACCGCCCCCTGTCATATGTGATGCACAGACGACACTCGATACAATATGCACATGAAGTGCACATGCCTCTGAAGTAGATCAATGATATCGACAAAAATGCCTAAAAGGGTTGCACCGTTGCCATTGAAAGAGAAACCCACATCCCCGCAGTTATCGAGATAAATATAAATATAGATAGTATTCAGTCGCGAGGTCAAACACTGATATTGCAACGTTGAATAAGTCGGAATATGCAACATATTGCTCACAGTGAATACGTTTTGTATCGTTAATGGGACACGTATTGTGGGGGGTTTTCCGCAGCGGTTTCTAGGAAATACACATTACTTCCGCTCCCTGCTGGGTCAAAGGTCGGAGTATATACATAGTGTATATATATGCATGCTATAGGCAGCGGTTAACGCTGGAGAGGTGGGCCCTCTAGGGATATGAGCGTTGAGGTAAGTCGGACATTGTTTGCAGGTTACTGATGTAATTTATTTAGTGCATGTTTGTCAGTATGATGTGATAAAATCCACCTCCTTATGTCACAAGAATCGGTATCTCCCTCCCCCCCCGTAATAATATAGGTCACTAGCGGTATTGATATACGTGTAGTATTAACTATCGAGCCTGGGTCACCGTGACACTTCAGTCGGGCCATCTATCGTCTCTAGTTGGTTGTTTGTGTTTGTTTACTGCGTTAAACCTGTAGGATATGCATGGAATGGAACTTGGTCTGAACAACATGGCACCGAGAACGTCCTGCTTTCATAGACAATGATACACCCCTGTTCGTTAAGTACAGTACTTGGGAAATATACAGAGGGGAAATAAATCACATTCAGCGTGTTTTCCACAATCAAAGCGCATGATGTAGACATAAAACATTATTTGTCAAGGAAAACACACTATTTCAAAGGTGTATATGTTAATGATATACTCGGAATTGTACCATGGACTTTACCTTAGGTGGAGATTCTTGTGAACCTGGAAATGTTCTCTCTTTCATTTCAACGCGTTAAGATGAGTTAGTAAATGTCGATATAAAGCGAGTTATTAAATGTCGATATAAGGCGAGTTAGTAAATGTCGATATAAGGCGAGTTAGTAAATGTCGATATAAGGCGAGTTAGTAAATGTCGATATAAGGCGAGTTAGTAAATGTCGATATAGGGCGAGTTAGTAAATGTCGATATAAGGCGAGTTAGTAAATGTCGATATAAGGCGAGTTAGTAAATGTCGATATAAGGCGAGTTAGTAAATGTCGATATTAGGCGAGTTAGTTAATGTAGACAAAAGGCGAGTTAGTAAATGTCGACATAAGGCGAGTTAGTAAATGTCTCTGTACCGCAAGTTAGTAAATGTCGATATAAGGCGAGTTAGTAAATGTCTATATGAGGCGAGTTAGTAAATGTCTATGTCAGGCGAGTTAGTAAATGTAGACATAAGGCGAGTTAGTAAATGTAGACATAAGGCGAGTTAGTAAATGTCTATGTGAGGCGAGTTAGGAAATATCTATGTGAGGCGAGTTAGTAAATGTCGATATAAGGCGAGTTAGTAAATGTCTATATGAGGCGAGTTAGTAAATGTCTATGTGAGGCGAGTTAGTAAATGTAGACATAAGGCGAGTTAGTAAATGTAGACATAGGGCGAGTTAGTAAATGTCTGTGTGAGGCGAGTTAGGAAATATCTATGTGAGGCGAGTTAGTAAATATCTATGTGAGGCGAGTTAGTAAATGTAGACATAAGGCGAGTTGGTAAATGTCTATGTGAGGCGAGTTAGTAAATGTAGACATAAGGCGAGTTGGAAAATGTAGACATAGGGCGAGTTTGCAAATGTAGACATAGGGCGAGTTAGTAAATGTCTGTCTGAGGCGAGTTAGTAAATGTCTATGTGAGGCGAGTTAGTAAATGTAGACATTAGGCGAGTTAGTAAATGTAGACATACGGCGAGTTAGTGAATGTCTATGTGAGGCGAGTTAGGAAATGTCGTATGGTGAATCAGTAGAGACTAAACCCTTTAAATGTTTAAAAAGCCCATTTCTGAAATCATATCCATCCTTGGATTCGATTTTAAACGAGGGAAATGTTTCTGTTAATGGCTGAACGTTGAATCCAGTTGACGATCGAACAAAGTCGCAGCTGTGCCTGATACTGAAAGTACCCGGATTCTCGGAAATGCCTTGACTTTCTGGACACGTACTTTCCGTTAGACTACATGCTGATGTCATGACGTGTTGGAATTCAAAGATAGATACGTCAATACGACGCTGATTTTTCACTGTGTATGAATCGAGAATTATTATGAATGGAATAACATGAAAAAATGCAGATATAAGGCGAGTTATCAAATGTCTATGTAGGGTGAGTTAGTAAATGTCGATATTAGGCGAGTGAGTAAATGTCTATATATGGTGAATCAGAAAGGTCCAGGTAAGGCGAGTTAGTAAATGTGGATATAAGGCGAGTAAGTAAATGTGGATATAAGGCGAGTTAGTAAATGTGGATATAAGGCGAGTAAGTAAATGTGGATATAAGGCGAGTAAGTAAATGTGGATATAAGGCGAGTTAGTAAATGTGGATATAAGGCGAGTTAGTAAATGTGGATATAAGGCGAGTAAGTAAATGTGGATATAAGGCGAGTAAGTAAATGTGGATATAAGGCGAGTTAGTAAATGTGGATATAAGGCGAGTTAGTAAATGTGGATATAAGGCGAGTAAGTAAATGTGGATATAAGGCGAGTTAGTAAATGTGGATATAAGGCGAGTTAGTAAATGTGGATATAAGGCGAGTAAGTAAATGTGGATATAAGGCGAGTAAGTAAATGTGGATATAAGGCGAGTTAGTAAATGTGGATATAAGGCGAGTTAGTAAATGTGGATATAAGGCGAGTAAGTAAATGTGGATATAAGGCAAGTTAGTAAATGTGGATATAAGGCGAGTTAGTAAATGTGGATATAAGGCGAGTTAGTAAATGTGGATATAAGGCGAGTAAGTAAATGTGGATATAAGGCGAGTTAGTAAATGTGGATATAAGACGAGTAAGTAAATGTGGATATAAGGCGAGTTAGTAAATGTGGATATAAGACGAGTTAGTAAATGTGGATATAAGGCGAGTAAGTAAATGTCTATATGAGGCGAGGTAGTCAATGTAGACATAAGGCGAGTCCATGTAAGGCGAGTTCCGGATTTCTCGGAAATGCCTTGACTTTCAGTACACGTTCTTGCAGTTAGGCGACATGCTGATGTCATGACGTGTTGGAATTCAAAGATAGATACGTCAATACGACGCTGATTTTTCACTGTGGATGAATCGAGAATTATTATGAATAGATTAAAATGAAAAAATGCAGCAAAGAGGGTTTGAGTGATCCTGGTACAGTCAGGCTGGTTAGGCTCATCATCAGCTCAGGGCCCTTGCCCCCTCTACACGCCGCCCAGACAGCGAATGGGACTTCAGTGAGTGAGTGAGTGAGTGAGTGGGTGAGTGAGTGAGTTGGTGAGTGAGTGAGTGAGTGAGTGAGTGAGTGAGTGAGTGAGCGTCGAACCCACACATAATGGGTGCATATAATGGGCGAGTCGAACACGTGTCTCCACATGCTATGTTCAGGGCGTAGAAAGAGCTTACCCCGATCTCCTGTGAAATACGTTGTTGCAGTCATAAAAGTGTGATATACAATACCTGCTCACTGGTATGTACCAATGATAACGTCTCATGTTACCTTTGAAGCGGGTACATTGACATTTCATTTGCACAGGGCATGTTCAGGTCACTGTGACCAGGTCGATATACATTGTAAATTGGATTCTGTCCAATTCGGACTCGGTTGAGACCGGTAAAGTAGTCCGGTTTACAGCGAGGTCCGGATTACACAGAGTACAAAAATGTCGACTGAAAACAAAACGAAAAGCAATGATCATTCATCTTCATTCGCGTACACATATCGTACATTAAATATTGACATGGACTGGCATTAAATACACATTAAAACATTTTTACTTGAAAAAGTCATTGAGAACGAACCACTTATGCTTCTGAAGATTCGGGTCTTCGGTGTGACGAGCGAACGCTTTATCAACTCGGCTACCCCACCGCCCCTCGAGGTGAATTAAGTGGTTCACCATCGAGGAATCATTCTCTGTGGCAAAATGGCGAACTGCTGCTGAAAGTCTTCACTACGTTTTAGAATACCCGAGACAGCCTACTTACTGATGCCACACTTCTCGGCTAAATCTTTCTGCCGCCGGAAAGTATTTAAATCTCGTTATCGGTTAATATTTCACTCTTGTACACTGAAGTTGTCCTTAGCCAGAAAATAAATCCTATGCAATTGATTGAAATAGCAATGACTATCGTAGGAAAATAGCTTTTAACTCGTCAACATTAGTGACTCAGTTTCCGGTTAGTAATTAGTTTAAAGTTAGTATAAATCCATGGTTAGTATGTAAGTAAGTGCGTTGTGTTGTCATCGGCCTTTTGACACTAGTTTTGAAACAGGTTTTAACATGTCTTAAACCTAGTATTTGAATATACATACAGTGTTTAAAAATAATTAACTCTGATTAATTGTTTACTATCTATAAACTGCGTATAAACATCATTTTCAAAACGTCCACGTTGGTATTGAATTGTATTTACTTATTACAAACTTTAGTTTTAAAGTTTAGTTACTGTATATGAACATACTTGTCAACATGTCACCGGTTAATTCTTGAATCTAATAGTTGGACTTGTCATCGGTCATTTTTTTAATCTAATAGTGTCTAAATTGTCACCGGTCAATTCTTGAATCTAATAGTTAGACTTGTCACCGGTCAATTCTTGAATCTAATAGTTAGACTTGTCATCGGTCAATTCTTGAATCTAATAGTGTCTAAATCGTCACCGGTCAATTCTTGAATCTAAAAGTTAGACTTGTCACCAGTCAATTCTTGAATCTAATAGTTAGACTTGTCACCGGTCAATTCTTGAATCTAACAGTTAGACTTGTCACCGGTCAATTCTTGAATCTAATAGTTAGACTTGTCACCGGTCAATTCTTGAATCTAATAGTAAGACTTGTCACCAGTCAATTCTTGAATCTAACAGTTAGACTTGTCACCGGTCAATTCTTGAATCTAATAGTAAGACTTGTCACTGGTCAATTCTTGAATCTAATAGTTAGACTTCTCACCGGTCAATTCTTAAATCTAATAGTGTGACTTGTTACCGGTCAATTCTTGAATCTAATAGTTGGAATTGTCACCGGTCAATTCTTGAATCTAATAGTTGGACTTGCCACCGGTCAATTCTTGAATCTAATAGTAAGACTTGTCACCGGTCAATTCTTGAATCTAATAGTTAGACTTGTCATCGGTCAATTCTTGAATCTAATAGTTAGACTTGTCACCAGTCAATTCTTGAATCTAACAGTTAGACTTGTCACCGGTCAATTCTTGAATCTAATAGCAAGACTTGTCACCGGTCAATTCTTAAATCTAATAGTTAGACTTGTCACCTGTCAATTCCTTGAATCTAAAAGTTAGACTTGTCACCGGTCAATTCTTGAATCTAACAGTTAGACTTGTCACCGGTCTATTCTTGAATTTAATAGTTGGACTTGTCACTGGTCAATTCTTGAATCTAACAGTTAGACTTGTCACCAGTCAATTCTTGAATCTAATAGTTAGACTTGTCACCGGTCAATTCTTGAATCTAATAGTTAGACTTGTCACCGGTCAATTCTTGAATCTAACAGTTAGACTTGTCACCGGTCAATTCTTGAATCTAACTGTTAGACTTGTCACCGGTCAATTCTTGAATCTAATAGTTGGACTTGTCACCGGTCAATTCTTGAATCTAATAGTTAGACTTGTCACCGGTCAGTTCTTGAATCTAATAGTAAGACTTGTCACCGCTCAGTTCTTGAATCTAATAGTTAGACTTGTCATCGGTCAATTCTTGAATCTAACAGTTAGACTCGTCACCGGTCAATTCTTGAATCTAATAGTTGGAATTGTCACCGGTCAATTCTTGAATCTAATAGTTGGACTTGTCACCGGTCAATTCTTGAATCTAATAGTTAGACTTGTCACCGGTCATTTTGTCAATCTAATAGTGTTTAAAATGTTACCGGCCAATTTTTTAATCTAATAGTGTCTAAATTGTTACCGGTCAATTCTTGAATCTAATAGTGTCTAAATTGTCGCCAGCTAATGTTTAAATCTTGTATGTTAACTTGTCATAGAACAAACTAGTTTTTATCTCCACCAGTTAGAATATATATCTAGGGAACAAAAAATGTGAACATGTATAAATGTATGTTTGACACCGGGTCACAGATAGTCAGTGATACACTGTCAACACCCTATTGTAGGTCCTCCATCCGATTATCAAAACAACCATGAAATGTCTCTTTTTCTTTATAACCATTTGGTGGTTGTATGAACGATATAATTGACTCGATATATTCTGTCATTGTCTCTGTGAGTAATTTCAATACTATGTATGGTATTGTATATAAAGTCCTTCCAATCAAGACACAACTCTGCCTTAAAACACAGAATGAATGTGGTCAAGAATATTTCTTCAGCAGTCATTTTAAAGTGTTATTGAGTTCCTGGTAGATTCATCAGCTTCTCTTGCCCATGTCGGAGGAGGGAAACAGAGGTGACGACAAATGGAGCCGACTCTACATAAAACAAACTTCACTTATTCTCCGACAGCGTGACTCCTGACGGAGTAGATCACTGCTCATGATACTGATCACTGGATTGTCTGGTTCTGGCTCGGTTGTGTATAGACCGCCCTCTTTTGGCAGGCTTCCGACCACCCGATCCCGTTAGTTGCCTTATACAACAGTCATGGGTTGGCGCAGTTAAACATGGGTCTTTTCGATCCTGTTGCGTGGGATGGACCAAAGTACCCCTTTATATAAACAGTAGAGCTCTAGGGTGGCAATGGCATTCCTGTGTGGGCGAACCCCCGCCATTCTTAACCTGCAGCCGCCGTTTATACTTAAGAAATATACGACGAGTGGGTAGTTCTATATCGTACAATAAAACTCTGTAGGGAGAATATACCATGAGGGGCGCATACTTCTTATATCAGCATTATGTACAGCCTCTTTAAGGATGTTACTAAAATGTGCAAGCTTTAAAAGTATTTACCCGTATTTTAATAATGATGACTCCCTCAATAGAATCCGACCTCGGCAATGTCGGACAAGTCCATTTTAAGCACAGGTGGGTATTTCCCGCATATTCACACAATCCTGTATCTTATCTCCCAATACCGATTGTCATATCTCTCCCACCTTTGGATGCAATCGTTCGGCCATCGCGTTCATCTGCGTTGCCCAGCTACATCCACGGGGAACAACTCACCAGACACTTCCCTCTAAAAAATAACGTCGTCCAATATACGACGTCATTAAGTTTGGAGAGCATATTCGAAACAGCAGAAATGACGTCATGATAGAACAATGTTTTATCGTAAGTTAAAGCACACTTCGTTCTTCATTGTTCTTTGCGATTTATCGCGTAGCTATCATATAAAAAAGACCCCGAATTGAGGTGAGGTGAAGTGAAATGGGGTTTAGCGTGACGTCCAAGATTATTGCACTTATATAGCGACGCACATGCCTGTGTGTGTGTGGCTACTTGTACTAGTCGAGACTGATGCCGATTAATAGTGCTAACCTATGCCGCAATTTTACGCACAGAATTCAGAAAAAAAATTGTAAACAATTTAGCGAGCGCTGCGACATCTGAACATGTCAGTGAGGCAATTATTAACAAAACTACGACAGTAAGAGGAAGCCGTTAATAGAAAAATATTGCAGCTTATGATATCTAATAATAAACAACAATATGAGTAGGCGTATTTAGCTGAGTAATGCACCTCGGTGTTATCAATAATATAGCAAGAGTGTTTTCAAGAACAAGCTCCCGTGATGCACACTGCAGGGGGCTGGCCATGGGCTCTTGGTTCTAAGCCAATCCACGTGTGCTGTTTGTCAATCTTTACTCTTGAGACACTGTAAAACCTTTTACAGTATTGAATAAATCTCTCTAACGCTCGTGTTTGGTCTGGATGGCTTTTATTCCCGCCATTGCCCCCCTCCTTCACATAACCGGAAGGGCTTCCGCTTCCGCTCATAAAAACCGGACCATCAACATGATGAACCGGACCAAGCCGGGATATTGACAAACTCATTTAGTTAACACTGTTGTCTATATTGTAGAGCATTAAAATAACCAGAGGGTAGAAGCCTGACTTATGACAAGACGAGTTAACATGTCCTTGTTTGCACTGCAGGTTGCACATATGTGCGCATGAAGCGCCAAGTGAGACATGGCACAAATAGTTGGACATGACTATACTGACTCCCAGCCGACCAGACCTTGTTTTAGCCCCTTAATGCCGAGCGCCAGACAGGGTAACAACAAGTACCACCTTATAACGTCTTTTGGTATGAGGCGGCCGGGGATCGAACCACGGGCCTTCCTCTCTCCGGGCGGACGCTCTACCACGGAGGCGGCCCCGAACATAACATATGTACATTAATTAGGAATTGTTTCATGTGCTCGTTGTAAGATTAAATATATTTTTGTAGTTTACATTAGATTGTAATACATACGCTGAGCGATACTGAAACCTGCAAACGAAAAAAACACTGGTATGAGTTTCTCTTCTTACCAGTGTAATAAACTCTTCGTGTGTCGGTTTACTCCTTGTATGTATGTAAACCGACTTACAGTAAACTACGGTTATAACGAACTCAAAGGGACTACTAATTTTTGTTCGTTATAACTGTAGTTCGTTATAAGCATATATACATCATAACTACAGCAAATAGTCGGGACCAAAAAAGTAAGTTCGTTATATCCGTCAGTTCGTTATAAGCGTGTTCATTATAACCGTAGTTTACTGTATCTATCTGTGTGCATGTAGTGTCAACTCACTGACAATTGTTTGGAAATTCAAAACCAAAAATCAGAGGATTATCACTCACGATTATCTGCCGAAACAGATTCCTTTGGGCATAAAATGCAAAATATTGCTTAAATATATAAAAATGGATCACTAAAAAGCAGTGATGACACCTAGTGTTCGCGAAAAGGGCAAGCTTGTCCTGCCCGACCGGCAGTACCCGCCATTCCCACAGTTTTTCACGAGATAGTAAATGTTTATCATCTAACGCCGCACCCAGCAACCCTCCTGCCATGCGACGTCGGCATGTAAACCATCGAGCCTGAACCAGACAATCCAGTGATCAGTATCATGAGCAATGAACCACGGTGTCGAATGGTTCGAATGGTTAATTATTTAAATGTGTAGTCGTCTCCATTTCCTGTCTCTGTCTCCTTCATTCGACATTTGAGTTGCTGACGAATCTACTAGGAACTTTAAAGCAATGGCCTAAGCCGCCAAAGTTCACGCTGTCGTAGATTTTTGTGAAGTTATTTTAATGTGAAGTCGTCTCGATTTGTCGTCACCTGTTTCCTTCCTCTGACATGGGCAGGAGATGTTGATGAATCTACCAGGAACTCAATAACATTTGAAAATGATTACTGAAGACATTTTCTTTACTCTATTCATTCTGTGTTTTGTGGTAGAGTTGTGTCTTGATTGGAAGGACCTACTCTGCAATACCGTATTTATTATTGAATTTAGAGACAATAATAAAATAGGCCCAATATCGTATATTGTTCATACCACGACAATATGATTATTAATTAAACAACTCGTATAACAACACATTTCATGGGTTATTTTCATATTCGTTTTAAAGGGACTACAGTACTGTCTTTACAGCGAATCCGTGAATATCTATTTTCAGTTATTTAAAGACACCCGGTGTCAAACATACATTTACACATGAACACATA
Source organism: Haliotis rufescens (assembly GCF_023055435.1). Classification (NCBI taxonomy): domain Eukaryota; kingdom Metazoa; phylum Mollusca; class Gastropoda; order Lepetellida; family Haliotidae; genus Haliotis; species Haliotis rufescens. Next base: position 563,722 of record NW_025963798.1, read on the forward strand.
TTTTGTTATTTTAATGTCTAGATATATATTCTAACTGGAGAAGCTAAAAACATTTTTGCCCGGTGACAAGTAGACTTACAAAACACTAACTGGTGACACGTGAGAAAATATTTCTTTTATACAACATTCCAATATTAACTGGTCAAAACTATTTTGATATGCAGTTTATTAATATTTAAGAATTAATCAGGATTATCTTTTAAATACTATTGTAGCTATGTATTGGGTTTAGGATGATGCATGTCATGGTATCCCAGTTGGGTAGATCGATGCGCATGATGTCAATCACTGGCTTGTCTGGTCCAAACTCTGGTTAATATTGCGGCGTTAAACACACACACAAAAAACCAAATAAACGAATAAAGCTGAATAAACATGGATGAAGCTTGTGAAGACTTTCATTTATTGATAAACAATTAAGACTTCTCCTGGGTATTTCACAGATGACCAGGTCTAATTCTGCTTGACACTCGTTCCTCTGTCCACTCACGCGGGGAGTGCGAAGAAGCAATCTCACCTGCTAGTTGTGTGATCATTAATATTATTAATATTAGCTACATACATCTTTCGACCCGTGAAGATCTGGGGTAGAATAGGTCTTCAGCAACCCATGCTTGCCGCAAGAGGTGACTATGCTTGTCATAGGAGGCGAGTAACAGGACCGGGTGGTCAGGCTCGCTGACTTGGCTGATGCATGTCATCGTATCCCTATTGCGTAGATCGATGCTCATTATGTCAATCACTGGATTACCTCGTCTAGACTCGAGTATTTACAAACCGCTGTCATAGAGCTGGGATATTGCAGAATGCGGCGTCAAACAACAAAAATAAAAAAATAAAAATACATACACCTTTCGGCGCCACCACTACTAAATTGTGTATATTTCTCCACATAAAACCACACATGATGTCTCAAATGCCTTCCCCATGTTACAGCTAGCCCCCTGACATGGCGACGTTTGTCGATACCGAGGAGAGGGAGAAGGCTCGACTACGTAAGGCGGAAGTAGACGGACTCTCCCAGCAGACCATGACGCCAGTCATCAAGGAGTGTCTCCGCCTGAAGATACTCAGTGACAGACACTCACACGGCTTACCCGAATATCAGGCACTGTTTGCTGAACCCGTGAGACACGAGGTGGGTGCATTAGAACCCGTTAGACACGAGGTGGGTACATTAGAACCTGTTAGACTCGAGGTGGGTACATTAGAACCCGTTAGACTCGAGGTGGGTACATTAGAACCCGTTAGACACGAGGTGGGTACATTAGAACCTGTTAGACTCGAGGTGGGTACATAAGAACCCGTTAGACACGAGGTTGGTACATCAGAACCCGTTAGACACGAGGTGTGTGCATTAGAACCAATTAGACACGAGGTGGGTACATTAGAACCCGTTAGGCACGAGGTGGGTGCATTAGAACCCGTTAGACTCGAGGTGGGTACATTATAACCCGTTAGACTCGAGGTGGGGACATTAGAACCCGTTAGACACGAGGTGGGTACATTAGAACCTGTTAGACTCGAGGTGGGTACATTAGAACCCGTTAGACTCGAGGTGGGGACATTAGAACCCGTTAGACACGAGGTGGGTGTATTAAAACCCGTTAGACCCGAGGTGGGTGTATTAAAACCCGTTAGACCCGAGGTGGGTGTATAAGAATCCGTTAGACACGACACTAGGCGGGCACATAAGCAGGATACCCTCTCGTACACTGATACACTGATCCATTGACAGAGGGAGAAACCGCCAATGTGTGATTTTGCATCAAAATGTGAATATGAAATGTAGATTATGTGATGAATTTAATGAGACCGTCCAACACATTGTCAGTGGATGCCCAGATTTGGCAAAGACACAGTATCTTTAGCAACATGCTGGGTGCGGCGTTACACAATAAACAATTACAACGTGGTTCGATTATTTTATTACCGCCTTCGCCATGCTTGTGGTTTTGACACAGAGGTCCATCCTTGGTACGACCCGGAATATGTAGAGGGAGTCATGGACAATGATGAATACAAAATCCTTTGGAATAGGCCCGTATACAGCCTCAGACGTATCCAGGCCAACAAACCTGATCTTGGCCTTTTGGATAAATCCAATGAAATCATTTATATCATTGAAATTTCTGTCCCTTTTGACACTAATGTGATTGACAAGATTGAGGAAAAACATGTCAAATATGCGGACCTCGCTTTCGAAAGGTCACCCTTGCATCCCAAGTACCAAGTTGTCCGACTCCCCATTGTTCTCGGTGTCTTAGGTTTGGTACCTCCCAATCTGTTGACTGACATTGGGAAAGTACCCTCGTTTGCTACCAGGAATACAGCCCTTCTGACAATCTGGGTAATGCAGAAGGCTGCAGTGTTGGGAGTCTTCACATTCTCCGAAAAGTTCTGGGTGGGTGTGACTAGGAAGCGCTTCCTGGGAGTCTGATTGGTTGTCTGGGCTGCGTGTAGAGGGGGCAAGGGCCCTGAGCTGATGATGAGCCTTACCAGTCTGACTGTGCCAGGATCACCCAAACCCTCTTTGCTGCATTTTTTAAATTTTAATCTGTACATAATGATAATAATAATAATAGCTTTTGTTCTTGAGATCGGAGCGTTCTCTGGGGAAATAGAGTGGTAAGAACTCAGTGAAATATTTTGGGGCAATGTTGTAACATGTGTATGGATTCCGACTGATTTTGTATTCAATGCGAGCGGCAACAGGGAGCCAATGGCGTTCTCTCAGAATGGGAGTGATGTGATTGATTTTACCTGTTCTGCCAACGGTTCTTGCTGCCGAATTCTGTAGCTTCTGATGTTTGGAGACATTGGAGACATTCGCAAGGAGGCTGTTCCAATAATACATCCTGGACCTTGCTGAAGACAGAACTAGTTTTACAGGTCTTGTGAGAGAATGAGTGAGTGAGTTGGGTTTAACGCCGCTTTGAACAGTGTTCCAGTTATATCGCAGCGTGAGATTAATGTGGGAGGAAAGCCCGAAGTGATGCAGATCTCAGACGTTTACCACTTCGGTGAAACCCACGAGCACGGATATGGTGCTGACAAACCTAGAAACATAACCGGGGCGAACCGGGATTCGAACCCACAATCATAGGTTTCTGGCATGCCCAAGGGACGCAACTCTGCACAGCGAATCGCGGCGCCTTAGACGACTGGGCCACCTGTGCCCCCCTTGTGAGAGAAGGTCTTAGCTTTCCGATATTTCCGAGGTGATAATTTGCTGGCTGTCCAGGGCAAGTGGTTGGTCGAGAACCACATCCAAGCTCTGTACTTGTTCTGTTCGTGTTATATCGAAACATCCCAACTCCTCTCCACCCCACTTCCAGGGAAGAATAAGCACCGACTACAGAGCATGACTCGGTGACTTGCTTGTGAACTGACTTCTCCCATGGTGTGGGTCGTGTCTTACACTGTCAGTAGCTTGTTTGCCCCGTTCAAACGCGGCCATTTCCTCACTGACTGGACAAACACTTCAACTCAGCTTCATCAAATTATTGTTATAGAAGATAGATAGTGAGTGAGTGAGTGAGTGAGTGAGTGAGTGAGTGAGTGAGTGAGTGACGTTTTACGCCGCTTTTAGCAATATTCCAGCAATATCAGGGGACACCACAAATCACGGCGGGGGACACCAGAAATGGGCTTCACACATTGTACCCATGTAGGGAATCGAACCCGGGTCTTCGGCGTGACGAGCGAACGCTTTAACCATTAGGCTACCCCGACCGCCCCCTGGAAGTGGTTACGTGGTCAAATTGTTTGTTCATAGCGTAGAATACCCGGGCTTTTGATTCTCCTGTTAATACGTTGATGAACATCATGTAGCGCATGAAAGAGGAAACGATACCTGCTCTATAGTTATATAGAATCACGTTATATAGTTATATATAATCGGTATGGTTAGGCGTGGACTTATCCTGTTTATAATACACGGAACCTGATTTTGGACGTGATTGTAACTGATTCCAACTTCCTCCTGGTAATCATGAAGGTTCGGTCCCATGGCCGCGTCATACGAAGCGACGTTGAAAATGGTACTTGTTGTTACTCTGCCTGGCGCTCGGTATTGAAAGGGTACAACACGTACTGGACGGCCCTGGGTCAGTATATTGCGTCTGAGTGGGGTCTAGCTCTATGAAACCGACAAAAGACAAAACTAGTATAAGCAAACACTGCTGCTGAAGCTGTGCTGATCTTGACGCTGATGTTGATGCTAATGTTGACGTTGATGTTGATGCTGCTGAAGCTGATGCTGATGTTGATGCCGATGTTGATGCTGAGCTTGAGGCTGATGCTGATGCTGAGGCTGATGTTGACGCTGATGTTGACGCTGCTGCTGATGTTGATGTTGATGCTGATGTTGATGTTGATGCTGCTGCTGCTGCTGATGTTGATGTTGAGGCTGATGTTGATGCTGCTGCTGCTGATGATGTTGACGCTGATGTTGATTCTGCTGCTGATGCTGCTGTGTTTCAGTTACGCGACGACGAGAAGATGAGACTGGAACGTCGGAGGCAACAGAACAAGGAGGCGGCCAGGCGATGTCGTGAGAAGAAGAGAGCACAGAGGACCGCCATAGAGAATGTACGTGGGCCAACTCCCGTTGTTGTGTTCAACACAATCCCGAACACCAGGGTGATATATAAAGTGTCACTGAAACTATGGTGATAAGAATTGTTTCCCTCTTTATATCTCATACTGCGATGTTGTTCCGCGCGTTCCATAACGTTTAAGCTGCTGCATCAATATGAGGACCGTGGTTTGCTATGAATCATGTTGCTCTCATGTTTTGTTTGTGTCTGTACACGAAAGATACTTTTGGTCTTCAATAGTGTAGTCTCAGGTGTGCGATAACAGTATATCCTTTGGTGTTCGATATTATATAGCCTTTGGTGTGTGCTACTATATAGCCTTTGGCGTGTGACTGTATAGCCTTTGGTGTGTAACTGTATAGCCCTTGGTGTGTAACTGTATAGCCTTTGGCGTGTGACTGTAATAGCCTGTGGCGTGTAACTGTATAGCCTTTGGCGTGTGACTGTATAGCCTTTGGTGTGTAACTGTATAGCCTTTGACGTGTGACTGTAAAGCCTTTGGCGTGTGACTGTATAGCCTTTGGTGTGTAACTGTATAGCCCTTGGTGTGTAACTGTATAGCCTTTGGTGTGTAACTGTATAGCCTTTCATGTGCGCTACCATATCGCATTTAATGTGTGACTGTATAGCCTTAAGTGTGTAACTGTATAGCCCTTGGTATGTAACTGTATAACCCTTGGTGTGTGACTGTATAGCCTTTGGTGTGTAACTGTATAGCCCTTGGTGTGTAACTGTATAGCCCTTGGTGTGTAACCGTATAACCCTTGGTGTGTGACTGTATAGCCCTTGGTGTGTAACTGTATAGCCCTTGGTGTGTAACTGTATAGCCCTTGGTGTGTAACTGTATAGCCATTGGTGTGTGACTGTATAGCCTTTGGTGTGTAACTGTATAGCCTTTGATGTGTAACTGTATAGCCTTTGGTGTGTGACTGTATAGCCCTTGGTGTGTAACTGTATAGCCTTTGGTGTGTAACTGTATAGCCCTTGGTGTGCAACTGTATAGCCCTTGGTGTGTAACTGTATAGCCTTTTGTGTGTAACTGTATAGCCCTTGTAGTGTAACTGTATAGCTCTTGGTGTGTAACTGTATAGCCCTTGGTGCGTAACTGTATAGCCTTTCGTGTGTAACTGTATAGCCCTTGGTGTGTATTTTTATAGCCTTAGCTGTGTAACTGTATAGCCCTTGGTGTGTAACTGTATAGGCTTTGGCGTGTGACTGTATAGCCCTTGGTGTGTAACTGTATAGCCCTTGGCGTGTAACTGTATAGCCCTTGGTGTGTAACTGTATAGCCCTTGGTGTGTGACTGTATATCCCTTGGTGTGTAACTGTATAGCCCTTGGTGTGTAACTGTATAAGCCTTGGTGTGTGACTGTATAGCCCTTGGTGTGTAACTCTATAGCCCTTGGTGTGTAATTGTATAGCCTTTGGTGTGTAACTGTATAGCCCTTGGTGTGTATCTCAATAGCCTTTGGTGTGTGACTGTATAGCCTTTGGCGTATGACTGTATAGCCTTTGGTGAGTGACTGTATAGCCTTTGGTGTGTGACACTGTATAGCCTTAGGTGTGTGACTGTATAGCCTTAGGTGTGTGACTGTGTAACCTTTGGTGTTCAACTGTATAGCCTTTGGTGAGTATCTGTATAGCCTTAGGTGTGTGTAACTGTATAGCCTCTGGTGACTATCTGTAAAGCCTTAGGTTTGTGACACTGTATAGCCTTTTGTGTGTGACTGTATAGCCTTAGGTTTGTGACTGTATAGCCTTTGGTGTGTAACTGTATAGCCTTTGGTGTGTGACTGTATAGCCTTTGGTGTGTGACTGTATAGCCTTTGGTGTGTGACTGTATAGCCTTTGGTGTGTGACTGTATAGCCTTTGGTGTGTGACAGTGTATATCCTTTGGTGTGTAACTGTATAGCCTTTGGTGTGTCAATGTATAGCCTTAAGTGTGTAACTGTATAGCCTTTGGTGTGTGACTGTATATCCTTTGGTGTGTAACTGTATAGCCTTTGGTGTGTGACTGTATAGCCTTTGGTGAGTATCTCAATAGCCTTTGGTGTGTGACTGTATAGCCTTTGGCGTATGACTGTATAGCCTTTGGTGAGTGACTGTATAGCCTTTGGTGTGTGACACTGTATAGTCTTAGGTGTGTGACTGTATAGCCTTAGGTGTGTGACTGTGTAACCTTTGGTGTTCAACTGTATAGCCTTTGGTGAGTATCTGTATAGCCTTAGGTGTGTGTAACTGTATAGCCTTTGGTGACTATCTGTAAAGCCTTAGGTTTGTGACACTGTATAGCCTTTTGTGTGTGACTGTATAGCCTTAGGTGTGTGACTGTATAGCCTTTGGTGTGTGACACTGTATAGCCTCAGGTGTGTGACTGTATAGCCTTAGGTGTGTTACTGTGTAACCTTTGGTGTTCAACTGTATAGCCTTTGGTGTGTGACTGTATAGCCTTTGGTGTGTGACTGTATAGCCTTTGGTGTGTAACTGTATAGCCTTTGGTGTGTAACTTTATAGCCTTTGGTGTGTGACACTGTATAGCCTTTGGTGTGCGATACTGCGTTTTATTTTCTTGATACATTTTGCATTAATTCAGGTATACGATGAGGAAGTGCGGTTGAAGACAGGCTTGGATACGGAGATAAGACGCCTTCAGCAGCAACTGAATAACATGCAGATTTTCCTTAATAACCACCTGAAATCCGGTTCTTGTCTCATCAGCCACGTGTCTGACCCCAACGCGGACTATTCGCCTGACCTTTGTCACGCGCTATCTGTATTTAACTGTCAGCGTCAGTTGGGGAACTTACATCCACTCGAGACTCATCAACTTGACAATAGAGAACAAAATCAGGAAATACGCCAAGAACACGAAGCGATGACTTCCAACATGGCTGCGCAAATCATTGAAGGTCAAGGACAAACCTTTGAAATTCATCAAGGTCACTCGAGGATTGTTTCAGACAAGGAACGCCATTACAAGAACGGGCAAACATTGATCATGGTCCACGAGGGTGAGACGACCACCTGGTCCGATACCCAGCATCACAACGGGGAACCGTTACAAGGCCACGTGACAGCCAGCTCCACCAACGTCCTCCAGTTCCCCGGGGGTCAGGCACCGGACAGTGCAATGCTCGACGTTACGTCGTGTCCCACAGCTGACAGACACTTCCACAAAGGCGTCAGTCAAGAGTTGGCGTGGACGTTTCAAACTCCAAACGACTTACGTATTTCCCCAGAGACTCTGAACGGGAACCTTCAGGGGAGGCCCGGTACTTGTCACAACCAGGGACTAATGGCGGAGAGTGCATATTCCTTTCTGACATTCCATGGATACCTTGACAGTGATCAGCTTCATCTTGACACATCCCCTCGGAGTGATGCAGCTATGACCCCAAGGTTAGAGAGTGATGACACTAATGCTGAGGCTGCAGGGCATCATTCCGATCACACAGAGGACATCGCACAAAGGGATGTACTTAAAGAGGGTCTTGACAATTTGATACTCGTGGAGTTAAATGTAATACCAGATGAACTGAATGGGATGTACACAGCTGCAGGCACTGGAACACATTTGACGACCTGCTGACAACAGTGTGAGTAGGGATGGGATGGGATGTACACAACTGCAGTCACTGGAACACATGTGGCTTCCTGCTGACAACAGTGTGAGTAGGGATGGAATGGGATGTACACAACTGCAGTCACTGGAACATATGTGACTTCCTGCTGACAACAGTGTGAGTAGGGATGGGATGGGATGTACACAGCTGCAGGCACTGGAACACATTTGACGACCTGCTGACAACAGTGTGAGTAGGGATGGGATGGGATGTACACAACTGCAGTCACTGGAACACATGTGGCTTCCTGCTGACAACAGTGTGAGTAGGGATGGAATGGGATGTACACAACTGCAGTCACTGGAACATATGTGACTTCCTGCTGACAACAGTGTGAGTAGGGATGGGATGGGATGTACACAGCTGCAGGCACTGGAACACATTTGACGACCTGCTGACAACAGTGTGAGTAGGGATGGGATGGGATGTACACAACTGCAGTCACTGGAACACATGTGGCTTCCTGCTGACAACAGTGTGAGTAGGGATGGAATGGGATGTACACAACTGCAGTCACTGGAACATATGTGACTTCCTGCTGACAACAGTGTGAGTAGGGATGGGATGGGATGTACACAACTGCAGTCACTGGAACACATCTGACGTCCTGCTGACAACAGTGAGAGTAGGGATGGAATGGGATGTACACAACTGCAGGCACTGGAACACATGTGACTTCCTGCTGACAACAGAGTGAGTAGGGATGGGATGGGATGTACACAACTGTAGTCACTGGAACACATCTGACGTCCTGCTGACAACACTGTGAGTAGGGATGGGATGGGATGTCCACAACTGCAGGCACTGGAACACATGTGACTTCCTGCTGACAACAGAGTGAGTAGGGATGGGATGGAATGTACACAACTGTAGTCACTGGAACACATCTGACGTCCTGCTGACAACAGTGAGAGTAGGGATGGAATGGGATGTACACAACTGCAGGCACTGGAACACATGTGACTTCCTGCTGACAACAGAGTGAGTAGGGATGGGATGGGATGTACACAACTGTAGTCACTGGAACACATCTGACGTCCTGCTGACAACACTGTGAGTAGGGATGGGATGGGATGTCCACAACTGCAGGCACTGGAACACATGTGACTTCCTGCTGACAACAGAGTGAGTAGGGATGGGATGGAATGTACACAACTGTAGTCACTGGAACACATCTGACGTCCTGCTGACAACAGTGTGAGTAGGAAGAAAGTTAACCAGTGTAGTCGGAACTCAGTATATAGAGTTGCGTCCCTTTTTCGTGCCAGGATTCGACAACATTACGCTGTGATATAACTGAACTACTATACCAGACAGTGTTAAAGCAAGCTTATACACATTATAAATGTGACATCAACGTGTGGAGTGGTTACCATATAGCATTAAGACAACTGATGTTATCAATCTTAGTGACAAGGTTAGATTTTGTAAGCGGACGGGTTATCTCTGATTCTGATCTGAATCACAACCTCTATCTCGGAATGATGGCTTACCAAACTCATTGAAATCAGATCGTAGTTCTCGCTACCTAAACAATGATCTGAGGACATCCCATTACGGTTCAGGTCGGACGACCTTTCATCTGACCAATCAGAGCATCGCTTATCAGATAATGAAAGTGACAGTTGGAATGTGATTGTTGGTCGGGCAACCTCGAAAAGAAAACCAGGGTATTCCGAACGACAGTATGTCTGTATGCATACAATCTAGACCATTTATTAGCAATTCCAGAATGTTCTTTTGTTCATTTTATTTTTTTAATCGAGTATATTCCAAAATATAGCGTTAGTCGCCAGTTTGAAACTCGTGCCGTAAAGCTCGATTAAGCTGCCTTCTGATTGGCTATTGTCGACTTCTTGTTGGTCATTCCTTTGGTCGATCAAAGTTCGCGATGGGTCGGTCTGACGTGACCCGTAATGGGATGTCCTCAGATCTTTGTTTAGCGGTTGCGAGAACTAGGATCTGATTGTGATGAGATTTGACGTCTTGCATGCTGCGTTCCAGATTTCCCCTGTGATATTTATCCCATTTGGTTAACTCGACTGTGATACGAGCAAACATTGAACTATGTGCTATATCCATGTCTACTGTTCATGGAAAGTTTTCACTTGCTGTCAAATCGACACTGTTGACTCTTTGATTAATCATGTCTACTACGGATAACACGAACATCACGCTGTGCTCTCTTCGAACACGAACTTCAAAGGACTGAGTCAGTCCCTTTCATAACAATTCCGCCATTCACACAGAAGTAACAGCTCCATTCGTGACCAACTCGTGCTATTCCGGGACAAGCCGAATAGCAGGTTACGGAAAGGGGCGAGTGGTGACGAATGGGTACAGCTCCTGGCTTCGAGTCGGCTTCGGAATGGGGTCCAACTTGTGAGATGTTTAACATCAGTGTGAAATGCCGCCATGTTTGAGATCTTTAACATCAGTGTGAAATGCCGCCATGTTTGAGATGTTTAACATCAGCGTGAAATGCCGCCATGTTTGAGATGTTTAACATCAGTGTGAAATGCCGCCATGTTTGAGATGTTTAACATCAGTGTGAAATGCCGCCATGTTTGAGATGCTTAACATCAGCGTGAAGTGCCGCCATGTCTGAGATGTTTAACATCAGTGTGAAATGCCGCCATGTTTGAGATGTTTAACATCAGTGTGAAATGCCGCCATGTTTGAGATGCTTAACATCAGCGTGAAGTGCCGCCATGTCTGAGATGTTTAACATCAGTGTGAAATGCCGCCATGTTTGAGATCTTTAACATCAGTGTGAAGTGCCGCCATGTTTGAGATGTTTAACATCAGTGTGAAATGCCGCCATGTTTGAGATGTTTAACATCAGCGTGAAGTGCCGCCATGTTTGAGATGTTTAACATCAGCGTAAAGTGCAACCATTTTTTAGTCCTTTATATTCCCATTTACACAGTCCACCTGATACACAAATACTCTTTTATATCATTTGACAGATTGCTGTTTGTTATTTATATATGTTGGCGTTGTGCATATTTGCTTCTGTCATACTACTAGTAGTAGTTGTAGACGTAGTGTCAGATGTAGTAGTACCAGCAGTAGAGATGGCGATCGTTACTTAGATATTCCTATTTAAGAGCCTGTGATCCTGTGACAGATCCTATGATCCTGTGAAAAATCCTGTGATAGATCCTCTGATCCTGTAGTAAAAGATGTTATTTTTAGTCGAGCATATGATCTCATGATAGATGATAGGATGCCAAAAAAATGTGTGATGTCTCAAGCATATTATCGCCATGGGGATTTGTTCATTACCGCTGTCACCATACCACACTGGAATCAGGAAGGGAAGTGAAATGTATTCAAGCGTACAAGTCATGTACAAAGGACATACATATTACTCATACGTCACATATCCCCAACCAAATGGACCAAAGTTTCACAGTGTTACACAGTGTGATATATTGTTGTTTTATGTAATATATTGTTACACATAGTCTTTATAATATGGTATATATTGTATATATATTTAATTCCTCATTATTCCCCCTGGGGAAGAAATATTTCTGTTTTGGGGGTTAGGTTAGGATATTTCAACATATACTTATAAGCACATTTTGCAAAAGAGATTAACGTAAGCAGGAAATATTTGTGGTTTATGGAGGCAACCGAACTTGTATATGCGATGGTAGCTGAAACGTTTTGACCCCAATTATGAAGGATGTATAGTATACCTTTAACGGATTGCATGTTTTGAGTACAACGGATATTTTCGACGCTAACAGGCTGCATTTGAACCAAATATACAACCACGCAGCATTGTTCTGCAGGCATCAAAGTGACTACATATTTTCTGTTGATGAAAATGGACAAAATTGGTTACCGCGTTGCCATCCCGCATCTCCAACTGAACCAATAATCCATGGGGACATGGTGTCTTCTTAAGGGGATGATGATCTTTCCTTTGCCATTCTTAAGGGGTGGGACCCGTGAAGATTCCGGGGTGGAATATGTCTTCAGCAACCCATGCTTGCCGTAAAAGACGACTATGCTTGTCGTAAAAGGCGACTAACGGGATCGGGTGGTCAGGCTCGCTGACTTGGCTGATGCATGCCATCGGTCCCAATTGCGTGGATCGATGCTCATGATATCAATCACTGGATTGTCTGGTCCAGACTCGATTATTTACAGACCGCCGTCATATAGCTGGAATACTGCTGAGTGCGGCGTTAAACAACAAACAAACAAACCAACACACCAGACCTTAAGGGGTGGGCAGCGGAAGTGTTGATAAAATATATGATATTGTTATGAATGATTGATGACTCGTCATAGTCAAAAAGGCTAAAAAACAAAAGACGAGTCATGAGAGAATTGAGACATTCTGAGTAAAGAACGGGACATGGCAAAGGTTTCAGCGTGCTGGCGAGAGGTTCTGCTGACTCCTGACCAAATACACTCCAGTTCCATCATCTCTCGTGAGAATTGACATCGGTTTGAAACAGACACAGCTAATTTCTTTTAACGAGTTGTAACCATGGATAAGTTTTGGGTTCATCACTTTCAGCCAGAGACTAAACAACACTGAAAGCAGGGGAAACATCTAACGTCTCCGAAGAAGGAGGAAAAGTCTGCGCCATCATCTTTAGGTGATGGTTTCGGTTTTCGTACTCACCAGATTTGACACCGTATGGACCTCGAGGGGGATTATAATAAAAAAAAAGTGAAAAGTGAAAATGTCTAAATTAATTGATAGTCGATTCAATCAAATTCCAGATATTTCAGGCGCATATCGCTGAAACTGCTTTGCCATTGATATGATTTGTACTTTCTCCGCTTGGTGTGACCTTGACTGATTGACCAGACTTGTCTTTGTCGAGCACGGGTTGCCGAATATCATTGTCTTTCATGTGTATGTATGTATGTAAATACGGTGATAGACACGAGCGTCTCACTACATCACTACGGGTTGTTGAAACATATACATTGTTATACTCTTTCCTTGAAATAAATTGAAGCTTGTTGATTAACTGGTTGTCCTTTATGAATGTTTTGTCATCTGTTTGGTCGCTTTGTGTCCACGCTTGACCAGTACAAGGGTTTAGCGGATGCAAGACATCATCTTCCCGCGAGGGGCGGTCGGGTAGCCTGGTGGTTAAAGCGTTCGCTCGTCACGCCGAAGACCCGGGTTCGATTCCCGACATTGGTACAATGTGTGAAACCCATTTCTGGTCACATCAAACTCCCTCACTCACTCATCTTTCCGGGGCAAGGGAGTTAACTGACTATGTAAGTCCATTATCAACCCTCGACCATTTCCAGGCTCGACCGTAGCGCCACCAGTGGCCATTACTAGTTATATCCCTTCTATATCCCTCCCACTGACCAATCAGATTCCACCTCTCATATCACTTGAATTTACTTTCAACAAAATGGCGGCGCCCAGTTAAGACGATCTGATCGGTAATCAAGATCAATATTGTAATATAACGGGTCTTACCCCGCGAAGTGCCTCAAATCACTTGAGCACCTTGATTAAAAACATGAAAAGATTTGCAAAATATCTGTCGACGCCCAGTTGGTGGTACACATGCTTCAGTCGACCGAAATCTTGCACGTTGAAATACATGTTGTCCGAACGGGATGTCAAGTTTGTTACGCGTTTTTGATTGGACTATGCATAGACTCGTTAGTCGAGCCAAAATGTAATCCGGAATTCCAGCCTAGTTCGGCAAGGGTGGAAACTTGACTTTTATAGTAACTCCCTTGATTCGGGAAGATGACAAGCCATTGAGAGCCATGGAGAGGCACTGCTACGAGGTAAGCCATGTCGGACAGTGTGCATGACCCGTTGACCAGCTGTCGTTTCTGGCATCAGGGGGAGGCCAACCGTGACCTTTGTTATAGTATTACTCTCCTGGGTGGAGTGGGTCCCCTGCAACCTCTGCATTTGGTTACAAAAGTGGCGACAATAATGGATCAGTTTGTCAGGCTCACTGACGTGGTAGATGTCGTCTCATGTTGCCCATGCAGCGTTGGACGTTGCTGGTTTGTGTGATTCAGCCTTGATACTCCTGCCGCCGTGATGGTGTGGACTGTTGATGACAGCGGCGTTCAGCAGCATTCAATATTCATTTCACACAAACAATTCATGTTGCAGTTTGGAAAAGGTCAATTATGAGTCGTGCTGAACGAATGACCTTGGATACACGTGTACGGGCGTTGGCAGTTGATCAAGAACCCGACAGCAGCAAAATAAAAGTTATCAAGGCGATGCACGTGCTTATCGTGATTCGTGGATGAAGATGCAGCTAAACATCACCATGTTTATAGATAAAAGTGAATATTACCATAGCCATATAAATGTTACAAAATACAATGGTTATATGTGTTTGTTTGTTTGTGAGTTTGAGTTCGTACTCCGCACAGTTCAAGCTACATGGGGTTGGGTAGCCTAGTGGTTAAAGCGTTCGCTAGTCACGCGGAAGACCCGGGTTCGATGCCCGACATCGGTACAATGTGTGAAGCCCATTTCTGGTGTCCCCCGCCGTGATATTGCTGGAATATTGCTAAAAAGCGGCGTAAAACCATACTCACTCACTCAAGCTACATGGCGGTCGGTCGGGTAGCCTAGTAGTTAAAGCGTTCGCTCGTCACGCGGAAGACCCGGGTTCTATTTTCGACATGGGTACAATGTGTGAAGCCCATTTCTGGTGTCCCCCGCCGTGATATTGTAAAGGCGGCGTAAAACCATACTCACCCAGTCAAGCTACATGACTACAAACTAGCAGATATGGCCAGACAATCCAGTGATTCATATTGTGAACAACATTACTAGGGCTCTATTTTGCTATCCCGACAGAGTATAAAGTGATATTATTGATAAATATACAAAATACAATTGTGATTGATCATTTTTGTCAGATTTAATGAAATATTATTTCACAATTATCATGTATTTCCCCCTGGGCACAATGTAGACAACACGGACACTTTTTGGCCCAACACACCAGGATGTCCGGGAGTTGTTTTGTTGTTTGTTTGTCGCTGCAATCGTCCAGCCGTGTCACACTTCCTCATATACAATCACAGCGTTGTCACCAACAACGCACTCCGCATAACGAGGAAATAACCATATGCATCGATAGAAGGCACAAGGGAGGTAACTCCGGGTCTTTTAGCGTGAATGAAGCGCTAAGCATAAATATGTGGAGGGTGTGTGTTGTTTGTTTGTTTGTTTGTTGTTTAACGCCGCACTCATCAATATTCAAGCTATATGACGGCGGTCTGTAAATAATCGAATTTGGACTTGACAACCCCGTGATTGACATCATGAGCATCGATCCACGCATTTTTGGATACGATGACATGCATCAAGCAAGTCAGCGAACCTGACCACCCGGTCCCGTTAGTCACCTCCTTTGACAAGCAGTTGACTGTCAAAACAAGAAGGTCTTCAGCAAGCCATGCTTGCCGTAAAAGGCGACTATGCTTGTCGTAAAAGGCGACTAACGGGATCGGGTGGTCAGGCTCGCTGACTTGGTTGATGCATGTCATCAATCCCAATTGCGTGGATCGATGCTTATGATATCATTCACTGGATTGTCTGGTCCAGACTCGATTATTTACAAACCGCCGTCATATAGCTGGAACATTGCTGAGTGCGGCGTGAAACAACCAACCAACCAACCAACCAACCAGCTTTCTCACAGGGCATCTCTGCGGAAATGCTTTTTGTTGGGATGCAGGTGAATGAAGCGCATGTAAAATGTACTCAGATATTTTGTGATGCCTATCATGTGATGCACAAGTTATCACGTTGAGGACGTTCACTGGCCTCTGTTGAGTTTTTAACTATGTATAAGTGGATACTCCTAGAATGAAATGGATTAATCTAACTGTCTTAATTAAAAACGGAAGTGGGTCTCTGTCTAAGCGCATTCCGAAACACTGCCAAGTCCTCAGTTTACTGTACACTCATAACGCCTATCAAACACAAACACAAACATAGATATCACGAAATATCTTACCACGTGCGTGCGTGATTCCCGTGCAACCTTTCGAGTTGAGTTGATTGGTTCAACTGTGTCGTATGGCCCTGTGACGCCGGGGTAGCATTATGCAGATGGCTGTTACAATGAATGCTCGTTCCACCCGTGACGAACAGGTCTAGTTTTTGATGAAATATAATGATAGCTAAATAGACAGATTTTTCACTCATGCACCGATTGTCTTTAAATGTAATATCCAGTTATGTATGACTGTTTAATAATCTCATACCAACTTTGACTCGAGTAGGTCCAATAGTTTTTCAGATATTGTAGTAAACGTCGGTACCTTAAATTAACTTCCAGACTATAACTATAACAAACGACTGAAAGAAGAACACACAAAGTACTATTTTAAATTATTTATTTTATTTTATGTTTGTAACGATTTCAAAGTGTCCCATTAGTTAGACGTCCCATTAGTTAGACGTCCCAATTGTTAGACATTTTTATTTAGGCAAAGAGGGAATATACCTACAGGTGTAATGGATCAGTCCTAATTAGATTAAAGTACTGAGTAGGGATAGGGGACTCACAGTTTAGGGAGTATATATGTTACAATCTCGTTTAATTAACCTAAATTACCTTACTCTCAGCACAGGTTCAATAGGCATGAGATTAACTATGTAAACTATGGAGTAGCTTAATTGTCTTACTGTATGATCAGTTGAAGGACTTGAGTTTAGATTATCTACTCATGAAACAAATAAATATGATCTTGGGGTACGTATCATTATCAGTATCGATATGGCTGGTTTAAGGAAAGTAGAGTACATCACCTCTCGGCGTGGAAGTAAGCAGTTGATATTAGATGGATATATTTACAACAGAAACCGCGAGAGGCAAACCTGCACACATTGGAGATGTGTCGTCAAGACGTGCAATGAGAAATTTACGACTGTCGGTGATAAATAAACTGTAACAGTTATTAAATGTAAAGTGTACATTACCAAAAACTGTCACACAAAGTGTTGTAACAAACTGTATAAAATGTATCACATGTAAAGTGTCATTAAATGTTAAGTGTAATATTAAAGTAGCTTTGCTTTGTTTGTCAGATCTTATCTGGACTATTCCATTTTAAAGTTTGAGGTAACAAGCGTAAGGATTAGTGTGCACTCAACCGTTTAAAGTGTTGTTATAAGCTGTCTAACTATTGGGACGTCTAACTAATGGGAGGACACCGTAAGCACTAGCTTTGTGTGCTACGTCACTGGCTGCACTGAAGTATAACATTTGAAACACACAACATTCATCTATAAATAAACAACACCGTTTCTATACGTTAGTATCCAATCTGTTAAGCAAATAGATTAAAACTTCACCATATATGTATTTCACTCTATGTCTATCGTGTTGTGCTTATGTGACGTCACACATCGAGGTTACAGTGCAGAAAGGTCATAATTTTAACTGAGCTTTTGACGTGAGCAATTAATACACATTTTCTTGGTTTATAACACATAGTCAGGTCACCACTCCATATAGCATACCTACCCTGTCCTTGAAGATGATGCATAGAGATATCACAGCAGGGCCTGCTTTTAATTAATCATGCCTATTGCTACTCTTGTTGGCAACCACATCGATTATTTTCTGTCAACGAAGACAAC
Source organism: Haliotis rufescens (assembly GCF_023055435.1). Classification (NCBI taxonomy): domain Eukaryota; kingdom Metazoa; phylum Mollusca; class Gastropoda; order Lepetellida; family Haliotidae; genus Haliotis; species Haliotis rufescens. The sequence goes on from NW_025963798.1 coordinate 581,581, forward strand.
TTTGGTTGTTGATGTTTTACATTAAACTGAATTGTGTAATCCAATTGTAATTAATTCTCAAAAAAGTAAACTTTAAACTAAAGAATAACTAAACACTGATGAGAAAAGAATCTATATCACACCACACATGCCACAAAAGGCAATATATTCCAAATGTATCGCTTGTTGGTATGAGGTGAGGTGAGGTGAGGTGAGGTGAGGTGAGGTGAGGTGAAATGGGGTCTAACGTCGTGTCCAAGATTATTGCACTTATATATCGGCGTACAAACACGTGTGTGTGTCTGTTTGTACTAGTCCGGACTAATGCCGATTTTATAGTGCTAGCTCACTGAGATACCATGCCGCAGTTTAACATGAATACCCCTCTCAGACAGAGTATACTGACTCCGAGCCGACCAGTCCTAGTTTTGGCCCCTAAATGCCGAGCGCCAGACAGGGTAACAACAAGTACCATCTTTTAATGTCTTTTGGTATGACGCGGCCGGGGATCGAACTCCGGACCTTCCCCTCCCCCACTCGACCACGGAGGTTGTCTTGTTGGCATGAAATACACAGAGGTCGTGATGCGGAGTTATTATGTACAGGCAGGGTGAGGACAGGCCCCGTGGGGGCAGCAAGGCGTCGTGATCAAGATGAGATGTGAGCGAATGAAATACAGACACCAAGAGCAAGCTTTTCAGTTGCATTTTTGCGATTATTTTACCTGATTTGGGAACTTTTTTTCGTGTTCGAATCCAAATTCTAAAACATGTATTCTGGTAGGATATTTAATTTTTTTGCTCCTCAGTCTTTTATTTGAAGTGGACCCATTTACGTGCTTATATAACCTGACTTTTTGCAAGTGATTCTTTTATTTGAAATGAACATGGATCTTTTATTCAACCAAAACATGTGGACATGAGTTTTTTTGGTTGATAACACCATTGCCTTAGTTGGACGTGCCTGTACTGTGTGTGGCGGAAGTCACGACGCGCCTTCGTTATTAATAATTGTTATTGATCTAATTTCATTCAGTTTCTACCAATCAATTGTTCAATAATTCAGATAGCTCAGTGCAGATAGGTGCTCAGGCGTTTAACTGGCCGTACATGGTGGGGCTGATCAAGTGGCTCACTCGCCGTACACGGTGGGACTGATCAAGTGGTTCACTCGCCGTACACAGACGGGCTGATCAAGTGGCTCACTCGCCGTACACGGTGGGGCTGATCAAGTGGTTCACTCGCCGTACATTGTGGGGCTGATCAAGTGGTTCACTCGCCGTACACGGTGGGGCTGATCAAGTGGTTCACTCGCTGTACACGGTGGGGCTGATCAAGTGGCTCACTCGCTGTACACAGACGGGCTGATCAAGTGGCTCACTCGCTGTACACGGTGGGGCTGATCAAGTGGCTCACTCGCCGTACACGGTGGGGCTGATCAAGTGGCTCACTCGCCGTACACGGTGGGGCTGATCAAGTGGTTCACTCGCTGTACACAGACGGGCTGATCAAGTGGCTCACTCGCCGTACACGGTGGGGCTGATCAAGTGGCTCACTCGCCGTACATGGTGGGGCTGATCAAGTGGTTCACTCGCTGTACACAGACGGGCTGATCAAGTGGTCCACTCGCCGTACACGGTGGGGCTGATCAAGTGGCTCACTGGCCGTACATGGTGGGGCTGATCAAGTGGCTCACTCGCCGTACACGGTGGGGCTGATCAAGTGGCTCACTCGCCGTACAGAGACGGGCTAATCAAGTGGTTCGTTCGCCTTACACAGACGGGCTAATCAAGTGGTTCGTTTGCCGTACACAAACTGGGTGATCAGTGGTTCACTCGCCGTACACAGACGGGCTAATCAAGTGGTTCACTCGCCGTACATGGTGGGGCTGATCAAGTGGCTCACTCGCCGTACATGGTGGGGCTGATCAAGTGGCTCACTCGCCGTACACAGACGGGCTGATCAAGTGGTTCGTTCGCCGTACACAGTGGGGCTGATCACGTGATTCACTCGCTTACACTGTCGGGTTGATGAGTGAATGTCGATTATCCCTGTCTCCGCTGCGTGCTAACATCTCTGAGATGTTATCTTAGTACACTTCAAGTTCTTTTCAATTAATTGAACGTGAGTAAACGCAACATGTGAGCATCTTCTGTCGTCAGGTCTACGTGAGACGCGTACGCCTCAATTACTGAGATTCAGTTGAATTATGGTACTATTGGTTGATGCAGAGACGGGGGAGGGTGGCTTCATCACTACACTGCCACGTTGGTCAGCGTTCCTTTGCTACGTCAAACGCCCATCCCTTTATGTCGTTATCTTGTAGTCAAATAGCTGAACCGTAAAACTCACTCACTCACTCACTCACTCACTCACTCACTCACTCACTCACTCAATGTTAGATTAAGCCTGCACCTCACTGTTTACGTTTATCTTGTAGCCAAATAGCTGAACCGTGAAACTCACTCACTCACTCACTCACTCACTCACTCACTCACTCACTCACTCACGCACTCACGCACTCACTCACTCACTCACTCACTCACTCACTCACTCAATGTTAGATTAAGCCCGCACCTCACTGTTTACGTTTATCTTGTAGCCAAATAGCCGAACCGTGAAACTCACTCACTCACTCACTCACTCACTCACTCACGCACTCACGCACTCACGCACTCACTCACTCAATGTTAGATTAAGCCCGCACCTCACTGTCTACGTTTATCTTGTAGCCAAATGGGTACAATGTGTGAAGCCCATTTCTGGTGTCCCCCGCCGTGATATTGCTGGAATATTGCTAAAAGCGGCGTAAAACCATACTCACTCACTCACTCTTGTAGCCAAATAGCTGAACCGTGAAACTCACTCACTCACTCACTCACTCACTCACTCACTCACTCACTCACTCACTCACTCACTCACTCACTCACTCACTCACTCACTCACTCACTCACTCACTCACTCACTCAATGTTAGATTAAGCCCGCACCTCACTGTTTACGTACAACCGTGACGCTAGCTTGTCACGTTATTGACGTTTGTAGATAAGGCCATATATTATTCATACCTGGCTTGATTGCCGTGTGTTGGTGAAGGCTGTTCCGAGGTCTTGAGAGGTCACGTAGCACCAAGGGCAACAGTCTGTACTGATAGCTGAAGAAACATGGTGAATGGGGACCCTTGTCCACTCGGAATCTCACTTTGGAACTTTGACCGTTGAATTTAAACAAAGTTACGATTCATATTGCAATGTATTCGAGTTGACCGCCTCTGTCACCTGTTTGTGACACAGCAACGGGAGCAATAAACTCAACATCTTTACAGGTTCATAACTTTTGAAATTAAAATGTTCAATCGAAACATTTGGTGTATTTAATTGTAAATGTCTTGGAAACTAGATCTTATTAACATTGTCACGGCATTCGCGTCGAGACTTTTTAATTCCTGTTAGAGTTAGCGAAGTACTCAAAATGACATATGTTATTGCTGTATCTCGAATATGAGCTAAACCGACAAGTCCGATTATAGAAAGTATAGCGGCGTCAGTGTATTGTCGTGAATACTTCATTCGTCGTTTCTGAGCGCCATGCCATCTACACCCATAGGGGAGTACCATCGAAGACATTATTATTTGTGGTCTGTGTGGGTTTGCATTTGTTCACATCGAAGTGAGGGGCTGTCGGTTAGCCTAGTGGTTAAAGTGTTCACTTGTCACGCCGAATACCCAGGTTCGATTCCCGACATGGGTACAATGTGTGAAGCCCATGTCTGGTACCCCGGCCGTGATATTGCTGGGATATTGTTAAAAGCGGCGTAAAACACTACTCACTCACTCACTCAAATCGAAGTGACAAAGGAACATAAAGAATAAAGCCGAATCGCTAAAAAAAACTGACAGCTGATTGATTGGCTGAAAAAAACACGAAGCATTCATTCTGACTGGACGGTCAAGGCTCGCTGAGGGATCACGTGGCCGTCTATGCAGTCAGTGAGTCCACTGATGTTGACGGGTAAACTCGGAGTACAATATTTGATTTTAATGGGTTTGATTCTTTACAAGGTTGAGTGAGTGAGGTTTTACGCCGCTTTTAGCAATATTCCAGCAATATCACGGCGGGGGGCACCAGAAATGGGCTTCACACATTGTACCCATGTCGGGAATCGAACCTGGGTCTTCGGCGTGACGAGCTAAAGCTTTAATCACCAGGCTACCCGACCGCCCCTTTACAAGGTTGAAAGGAAACTCAAAGCTGAAACAATATTTTCTATAACACGAATGAGTGAGTGAGTTGGGTTTAACAGTACGTCAGCTTCATGTGGGAGGAAAGCCGGAATGATGCATGTTTGGGTGAAAACCAGGTGCACGGGTATGATGCTGACAATCCCAGGGCTGGTCCGGGATTCGAACCTGCGGTCATACGTTCTTAAGGAGGTAACTACTTTGCACAGCGAATTGCGGCGACCAAAGACGACTCCCGTGCCCCCTCTATGCAATCTTACTCCACACTAATCACATCAACTATATAATGTGTTACTGAATGCCTATCAACGCCCGAGTTGAGGTGTGCTCATCGATCCCCATGCCTGGGCTGTTTTTTAAGCGTTGGAAATAATATTTAATCATTGAGGACTTAAACATCGCCAAGACAATTCCATTGCTGATGCTGTGACTAAACAGAGAGACCAACAGTACATTGCCATGACACCATCTGGCGTCTCCACAGCAAACATGTTCTCCCGTAAGGAAACCAGCTGTATTTGGTCCTAGGGTAATGCTTGACAGAAGAATCAGACAATGACTGTTTCATAAGTCATTATCTTGCCGCATAACGGGACACACCCAGCTGAGAATTGTAAAAGAAAATTGTATAACGAGTTACAAGGGAATTAGTTTATTTCCATGTCTACATAATTTTTTCATATCACGTTACATCATGTATAATGACAGATCCCGACATATCCCGACAGATCCCGACATATCCCGATATATCCCAACATATCACGACATATCCCGTCATATCACGACATATGACGACATATAACGTCAGATCACAGATCACGACATATCACGACATATCCCGTCATATCACGACATATCCCGTCATATCACGACATATGACGACATATAACGTCAGATCACAGATCACGACATATGACAGCATATCCTGACATATGACGACATTCCAAGACATATCAAGACAGATTACGACAATCCACGACATATGTCGACAGATCACCACATATCATGAGATATCACGACATACCATGACATATCACGACATACCAAGACAAATTACGACATACCAAGATATATCACGACATACATGTACCATGACATATCACGACATATCACGACATATCACGAAATACCAAGACATACCAAGACATATCACGACATACCAAGACATATCACGACATACCAAGACTTACCAAGACATATCACGACATACCAAGAGTGAGTGAGTGAGTTGGGTTTAACACCGCTTTCAACAGCATTCCAGTTATATCACGGCGTGTCAGCTAAATGTGTGAGGAAAGCCCGAAGTGATGCAGATCTCAAGACGTTTACCACTTCGGTGAAACCCACGAGCACGGGTATTGTGCTGCTAAACCTAGAAACATAATTTGGGCGAACCGGGATTCGAACCCCCAATCATAGGTTTTTGGCGTGCCCAAGGGACGCAACCCTGCATAGCGAATCGCGGCGCCTTAGACGGCTGGGCCACCCGTGACCCCACATACCAAGACATACCAAGACATATCACGACATACCAAGACATACCAAGACATATCACGACAGATCACGACCAGTGGAATGCTGAAGGTATTATTGTTGAAATGATGACAAGCGCAGAAATTTGCATGGTCGGTCGCCTTGGGGTAACTAAGAAGAAAATAAACTGAAAATTGAAGATAGCCGTCATTTATACTTTCGAAGGCCTATATTAATTACTCTGCAGTATTTGGATGCTTACAGTGTAAATAACTATGCTTGCCGTCATGCTGCATCTAATACTAAAAATTAATCCCCCTAAGTATTATGGATGCTCAACGCAGTAGCCACATTCCTTCAAAATTACACATCAAGATTTGACTTGTTTGAATTATGATATTAATGTTACAGAGATAACACGAAATGTTCTTTGTCAATAAGGCGTAACATGTACCGTAAACTTATCTTTTTGTTTGAACAGCCACAGGTCACAGGCGCAGAACAGATATCGGGGACAGACAGACAAATATGTAGAAACTGAGGACATAGAGGCCAGACGTAGATAATATGCATTAAAGAGACACATAGGGGACGGACAGCTATAGAGGACATAGGATGAGGACAAATAAACGTAGACATACGGGCACAGACAACACACAGACATTGAAGAGAGACAGACACAGACGACACACACAGACATTGAAGAGAGACAGACACAGACGACACACACAGACATTGAAGAGAGACAGACACAGACGACACACACAGACATTGAAGAAAGACAGTCACGGACGACACACACAGACATTGGAGAGAGACAGACACAGACGACACACACAGACATCGAAGACACACAGACACAGACGACACACATACACTGAAGGGAGACAGACACAGACGACACACACAGACATTGACGAGAGACAGACACAGACGAAACACACAGACATTGAAGAGAATCAAACACAGAGGACACAAACGTACACTGAAGAGAGACAGACACAGACGACACACACAGACATTGAAGAGAGACAGACACAGACGGCACACACAGACATAGAAGAGAGACAGACACAGACGACACACACAGACATCGAAGACACACAGACACAGACGACACACACAGACATTGAAGAGAGACAGTCACGGACGACACACACAGTCATTGGAGAGAGACAGACACAGACGACACACACATAAACTGAAGAGAGACAGACACAGACGACACACACATTTATTGAAGAGTGACAGACACAGACGACACACACATACACTGAAGAGAGACAGACACAGACGACACACACATACACTGAGGAGAGACAGACACAGACGACACACACATACACTGAGGAGAGACAGACACAGACGACACACACAGACATTGAAGAGATACAGACACATTCGACACACACATACATCGAAGAGAGACAGACACAGACGACACACAGACACTGAAGAGATACAGACACAGACGACACACACATACACTGAGGAGAGACAGACACAGACGACACACACAAACATTGAAGAGAGACAGACACAGACGACACACACAGCCATTGAAGAGAGACAGACACAGACGACACACACAGACATTGAAGAGAGACAGTCACGACGACACACACAGACATTGGAGAGAGACAGACACAGACGACACACACATACACTGAAGAGAGACAGACACAGACGACACACACAGACAATGAAGAGAGACAGACACAGACGACACACACAGCCATTGAAGAGAGACAGACACAGACGACACACACAGACATTGAAGAGAATCAAACACAGACGACACACACATACACTGAGGAGAGACAGACACAGACGACACACACATACACTGAAGAGAGACAGACACAGACGACACACACAAACATTGAAGAGATACAGACACATTCGACACACACAGACATCGAAGACAGACAGACACAGACGACACACACAGACAATGAAGAGAGACAGACACAGACGATACACACAGACATCGAAGACAGACAGACACAGACGACACACACATACACTGAAGAGAGACAGACACAGACGACACACACAGACAATGAAGAGAGACAGACACAGACGACACACACAGACATCGAAGACAGACAGACACAGACGACACACAGACACTGAAGAGAGACAGACACAGACGACACACACAGCCATTGAAGAGAGACAGACACAGACGACACACACATACACTGAATAGAGACAGACACAGACGACACACACAGCCATTGAAGAGAGACAGACACAGACGACACACACAGACATTGAAGAGAGATAGACACAGACGACACACACAGCCATTGAAGAGAGACAGACACAGACGACACACACATACACTGAATAGAGACAGACACAGACGACACACACAGACACTGAAGAGAGACAGACACAGACGACACACACAAACATTGAAGAGATACAGACACATTCGACACACACAGACATCGAAGACAGACAGACACAGACGACACACACAGACAATGAAGAGAGACAGACACAGACGATACACACAGACATCGAAGACAGACAGACACAGACGACACACACATACACTGAAGAGAGACAGACACAGACGACACACACAGACAATGAAGAGAGACAGACACAGACGACACACACAGACATCGAAGACAGACAGACACAGACGACACACAGACACTGAAGAGAGACAGACACAGACGACACACACAGACAATGAAGAGAGACAGACACAGACGACACACACATACACTGAATAGAGACAGACACAGACGACACACACATCCATTGAAGAGAGACAGACACAGACGACACGCACAGCCATTGAAGAGAGACAGACACAGACGACACACACATACACTGAAGAGAGACAGACACAAACGACACACACATACACTGAATAGAGACAGACACAGACGACACACACAGACATTGAAGAGAGACAGACACAGACGACACACACAGCCATTGAAGAGAGACAGACACAGACGACACACACATACACTGAAGAGAGACAGACACAGACGACACACACATACACTGAAGAGAGACAGACACAGACGACACACACAGACAATGAAGAGAGACAGACACAGACGACACACACAGCCATTGAAGAGAGACAGACACAGACGACACACACAGACATTGAAGAGAATCAAACACAGACGACACACACATACACTGAGGAGAGACAGACACAGACGACACACACATACACTGAAGAGAGACAGACACAGACGACACACACAGACATTGAAGAGAGACAGACACAGACGACACACACAGACATTGAAGAGAATCAAACACAGACGACACACACATACACTGAGGAGAGACAGACACAGACGACACACACAAACATTGAAGAGATACAGACACATTCGACACACACAGACATCGAAGACAGACAGACACAGACGACACACAGACACTGAAGAGAGACAGACACAGACGACACACACATACAATGAAGAGAGACAGACACAGACGACACACCCAGACACTGAAGAGGGACAGACACAGACGACACACACAGGCAATGAAGAGAGACAGACACAGACGACACACACATACACTGAAGAGAGACAGACACAGACGACACACAAACATTGAAGAGATACAGACACATACGACACACACAGACATCGAAGAGAGACAGACACAGACGACACACAGGCACTGAAGAGAGACAGACACAGACGACACACACAAACAATGAAGAGAGACAGACACAGACGACACACACATACAATGAAGAGAGACAGACACAGACGACACACACAGACAATGAAGAGAGACAGACACAGACGACACACACAGACATTGAAGAGAATCAAACACAGACGAGACACACAAACATTGAAGAGATACAGACACAGACGACACACAGACACTGAAGAAAGACTGACACACTCGACAGACACAAACAACAGACATAGATGACAGTGGTGTCGCCATCAGTGCATGCCCCAGCACAGTTTAAACTCATGACCCCAGCAACACGTGTCATTGCCGGGTACACTTTCGTCTGTACACAGTTTAATGTTGATGCGGTATCTTTTGTTTTGGTATCGATTGCGCGCAGTGGAACCAGGCCTTGCGTTAGTGCACATTGATCCAGGACTTGCTGAGCTGCACCCTAGGCAACAGGCTGATTCTGTGGTCCATTGATTTCCATCTTCATCTGTTAAGTGCCGTCTAAAGTACATAGATACCACATTTGTTTGCTGACAAACTACCATTGCGTTCAGTTACCATGCTACGGTCATGACATCAGCGTTGTCTCTGAGGTTGGAATAAACTGTTTATAACCTTGTATATCAAACCATAGTTCACAGTCGGATCTGCTGGTAGTAACAAAAGTCTAATCTATCTTAGTACTAATATAATCTGTGAATAAACTCAAATTATAATGTGTGACGTCACTTGTCTCGAGTGACACGTGTCCTAAGTACGGGGTATTGTGGAGACAAAGTTCCATGTGTGGTACAGTGAGTACAGAACACACTATAAGTTAGCATGATCACAAGGGGTACATGGGGATTTGTGCGTCCCGCGTTAGATTTATACCACGAGCCGAGGTATAAGTGAGTGAGTTGGGTTTAACGCCGCTTTTAACAGTATTCCAGTTACATCGCGGTTTGTCAGCTTAATGTGGGAGGCAAGCCCGAAGTGATGCAGGTCTCAGACGGTTACCACTTCGGTGAAACCCACGAGCACGGGTATGGTGCTGACAAACCTAGAAACATAATCGTGGCGAACCGGGATTCGAACCCACAATCATAGGTGTCTGGCGTGCCCAAGGGACGCAACTCTGTACAGCGAATCGAGACGCCTTAGACGACTGGGCCACCCGTGCCCTCCCAAGGTATAAAACCTAGCGAGGGACATATACAACCCCGTGTACCCCGAGTGATCCTGCTGCAACGAATTTATCTTACCGACATGTTTTAATATGACATTGTAAAAGAATTCAAACAAATTCAAAATTGATAGAAAACAGCTGTTCGATTGAGCTGAGATTGCGCTATGTCACGTAACTTCCACGTAACTCGGAAAAAGCGTGCGTCTTTTTGCTTGGAAGCGGGTTATTAGGGCTTTATTGTCTCCCAGAAATCCACGTGCAGCCGCAGCCTGATTTGCTCGTGTCGGGGTATAAGACACGGGCTAATGTTTTTCGACCCGTTCGACCCGTGAAGATCCGGGTAAGAATAGGTTTTCAACCCATGCTTGCCGTAAAAGACGACTATGCCTGTCGTAAAAGGCAACTAACGGGATCGGGTGGTCAGGTTCGCTGACTTGGTTGATTCATGTCATCGATCCCAATTGCGTAGATCGATGTTCATGATGTCAATCACTGGATTGTCTGGTCCAGACTCGATTATTTACAAACCGCCGTCATATAGCTGGAATATTGCTGAGTGCGGCGTAAAACAGCAAACCAACAAAATACCCGTTCATCTATAATAATTCTAATCATGTGTAAAAACTCAATTGTTATGTTATCACAAGATATCTAATTTTAATGTTTGCTGCATTTTGAATAGAGCATCTGTTTCGCACGAGATTTAATAGCTCGTCTTGTAATTGTATGGGGTCATTGATAGGTCAAATAGTGTGCGTGCAGGGGCATTGGTCATATTGATATAAGCTGGCTGCGTTCTTCCAAAATGACGCTCAGTCATCACCCTAAATAACATTGACTGTCTGTCGTCCAGAATACCCGAGACAGTGAGTGGGGAAGCCTTGTGCACGTGGTTAACGTTAGCGTTCAGTTAGCTGAAAACTCACTCACTCACTCACTCACTGGCTCACTCACTCACTCACTCACTCACTCACTCAGCATTACATTTGATAACATCACATAGAGTTTATTTGGGAAACATATAATTTTATTCAGATATATACAAGTAACAATCTCCGTGCTGTGTGTGTCTGGTCCAAATCATTAAAGTTCCTCGATATATACCGAGCAGTTATATACATCCTTCGTCAGACATGATAACATGGAGTTATTCCGGGCGTAACTGTTTTATATACACGACAGAAACAGGGCAATGTTTGTGAAACTACCCACAAATTAGTGAAGAATAATTCAACAGGTATCACTCACTGAACTGCTGTAGACGTGTAGCGGAATGAAGGATGTAAACTGATGACGAAACAGTATACCATTCGTTAAGTGTTGAGATATGTCTATATGCTCCTATACACGTGTGGTAGCATAGCGTTAACAGGAAGAGAACATTATCACATCAGAGAATCGACAGTCTGGAATCAAAACAGCTTGTATCTTGTAGAAGTGTAGCACCTATTGGGAAAACCATATTGCTGTGATCAACGTAAAGCCATTCGTCCTAATACCAGGGTCTCGACAAACTACCAGGTGCAATGACAGGGGTGTATAAGTGACTATACTCGTCTTTAAAACAAAATGGGTTAACGTTCACATCGAAGGTTTCACAACAGAGACCGAAATCCATCTTACATTTGTAAACTGGCAAACGTCAATCTTTGTTTATAACATAAAGTTCCTTATATATGTAATTCTCTCAATGAGTTGATTGTTTTCATATATCAGCACGTACAATAGTATAATTTCTCAGAAATGTTCAAGTTTCTTCACGTTGACTGATGACGTTGTTCGACGTCGCGGCGTCAACCTAAGCGTGAGGGTTATGGAGACGCACGCTCTCGGACGTCGGGATGCACATGTCCAGGAACTGACAGACCAGTCCTATGAACAGACAGACGTAGGACACAACGACCAGAGCGAAGGACCAGCCCAGGTCGTAGATGGTCTCGCTCCACACCTCCCCGTAGCGCCCAGCGTACACCACGAACCCGATGAAGATGAAGACGACTGAAATAACAAGGTTGCACTGAAAGGATGCAGCTGTCACACACCTCTAATACATGTGCCTTAATTACAATTAGATCAGTATGGTGGACACCCAAGGCGTAATTGTAAAGAGCGTCATACGACTCTTGCTCCAAAGTTTGTTGCAATTAGGTCAGGGTTAAACATTCAAGGTCTTAGTAAAGCTTTCAAAAAGTTTTATGTTGGACATGTGGAGGACGTATAAGTACATGAATGATGTCTGATGCAGTTCCCTTATTTGTCCTGTACCATTAATTTTGTGTATTTTTTCAGGTGACTAATTGGGCTGCCTGTGCGTGTATTTGTGACGGGTACCTTTTCAATAACACCTGGTATCATCACTATTTGATAGTGGTTTATAAACGTATATACTTAAGTTGAAATAGTAGAAAGGAATCAGCTTTTTGCAGAGAGTTCTTATGATTGTGGAAGGGTTAAATCGCTTTTATTTACAAGTGATCCTGTTTCCAAGTGTTACTGTGTGGGATATATTGTCTATTGCAAACCGGGTATGACGGGTACACAAAATTGATTTCCACTGATACGGGTATGCCTTCCTTGCATTGTCCAGTCATACGTGTATACGTGACATGGCTTTGTGTGGAGACCCATCCATTTGTTGCAGGGCATTGTGACGTCAGAAACAAAACTGAATTTTCAGCAACTTACTTTTTCAGCAGCTGGGGACAACAATATGAAGCGATTGATATGAATACTAACGGCGGTAGATATTATATACAGTCGGAATTGCTTCTTTGGTGATGATATGCTATTTTATCATATTTTCATGCAAGAAAGTACCGGACAAGACATAACTAATTGACATTAGTTTAATGTTTCGTATTTTGAGAGTGATGGGATATCCTAGTGCTTAAGGCTTTCGCTCGTCACTCCGAAGACCCGGGTTCGATTCCCCACATGAGAACAATGTGTGAAGACCATTTCTGGTGTCCCCCGCCGTGATGTTGCTGGAATATTGCTAAAAGCGGCGTAAAACACTACTTGCTCGTATTTTGAAAAGCTTTATGACCTTTCGTCCTGACCTAAAACAAATTTGTTCACATATTCAATAAGCAACCTGATATGGCTGAGCAGACCGACTCACTCGATGTGCTGTTGACGACGACAGCAACGAGCCTCATGATCCTGTTGTTGTTGAGGATGACGGTGTACACGATGGCGGTGATGAGGGCGGCGACGAGGAACAGGAAGCCGATGATTTGGAACGCCTGAGACACCTTGTACCAGTCTTTGGCTGGAGACAGAGAAGGTTGAAGAAAATTACATTGTCAACTGAAGTACAAACATAATCTGGTCCCGAAAATGCTGGGGAGAAAAATGTCCTCACGTTTTTCCAAAAAGGAATAACTCATTTACTGTGCATGCTGGATGTTTGAAAAAATGTTTGTCCGTCCAAAACAAATGTTCCTTCTCCCTTTTCGATACCAGAAGCGTCTTAAACATAACCTGTCTTAAAAATGAAGTGATTCATGCCTGTGTTGTCAGTAAACAAATCCGTAATCAACGCAGATCAATACCATCACTTCAAAGAAAATAATATTCAGGTAATGACCATTATGGCTGTTTGTTTGTTGTTTAACGCTGCACTCAGCAATATTCCAGCTATATGACGGCGGTCTGTAAATAATCGAGTCTGGACCTGACAATCTAGTGAATGACATCATGTGCATCGATCTACGCAATTGGGATACGGTGACATGCATCAACCAAGTCAGCGAGCCTGACCACCCGATCCCTTTAGTCGCCTCTTACAAAATGCATCGTCGCCTTTTACGACAAGAATTCTATTCTAACCCGGATCTTCACGGGCATATCATAGTTAATATAAGGTGGTATTGAAATGTACAACAATTACCGAAATGAATGTTAGTTTATGCTCTAGCTCTAAGATCACGATCGAAAGGGTCAATGACACCGTTCGGTGAAACATTTAATTTATAGATTTGTATTTTTATATATCGACTATTTATAAACTTTCAGTCTGTTGAGATTGCTTCGTGTAACGGGCTTAACATTGTCTTATGAGATCTAAATTACGACCTAGGGTTCATTGTGTGGACATTAGGTGTTAATGTATTTTAATGAAATGGGTAATTTTTTAAATTGTAGTTCAATTAATATCTTAATTATTGCAATCATGTTACTATTTAAAGTACAAAATTATGTTGCTTTTGGCTGTGATTGGTTCATCAGGTATAGCGTCTCGTGCACCGCAATGTGCTCTGCGGGTTGTGTCCTTAAGGTGTGCAGGAATCCGCTGAGTTTGAATCCATATTTCATCCCGAACAAGATTCTTGGTTGGTCAGCATCATGTCCTGTGGTTCATCAAAGTTGTAAACTCTAAACTGTTGCATCACTTCGGACTTTCTTGGGGGGCACGGGTGGCCAAGTCGTCTAAGGCGCCGCAATTCGCTGTGCAGAGTTGCGTCCCTTCGGCAGGCCAGAAACCTATGATTGTGGGTTCTAGGTTTGTCAGCACCATACCCGTGCTCGTGGGTTTCACCGAAGTGGTAAACGTCTGAGACCTGCATCACTTCGGGCTTTCCTCCCACATTAAGCTGACACGCCGTGATATGACTTGAATAATGTTAAAAGCGGCGTTAAACACAACTCACTCACTCGGACTTTCTTGCCACATCAACACGCCGAGATGAAACAGAAGCATGTTTTCAAAGCGGTGTACAGTGCCTCTCACCTGCTCGTTCATGATGAATGATTACTTTCATTCTGACAGAATATTTTACAAGCCTGATAAAAGTTCACGTCTACACCTTGTTCATGGCGTTGGAACATCATTCAGAAGTCGGCAGTTATTCATTACATGGGTCGTTTCCCCCTTGTAACTTCCACAAATGTCAAATGCGGAAATGGTCACGCATGGTTAACCGCACGGTTCTTCATTTATGCTAACTTCTGGTCACATGATATCGGCGAAATAGCTCTATCAATTGATATTTCAGTGTTGCTTTCGATACTTCGGGTAATTTACAGTTAAGATAATTCGTATTATTTGCCAGGCCTTTCGCCGTTCACGTATCGATTGCGTTCTGATCGTGTTTGTGATCTGAAGTAAGGAACACAGTCTGTTCAGCCATGCACCAATATTGTGGCGTTTCTAAGGAGACGCTTCCATGCATCTACTGAATAAAGAATGGCATTAAAGTTACATGGAGGTGATGCCAATCTATGGAATCTGTCTTGGTAACCCCATAATATTTACCACATCTTTGTCACTATTCCACAACGTAATCATCACGGGGATTACAATGTCACTATTCCACAACGCCAGCACCGCTGTGTTTACAATGTCACTAAACCACAACGTCAGCACAGCTGTGTTTACAATGTCACTAATATAAACCACAACGTCAGCACCACGGTGTTTACAATGTCACTATTCCACAACGTCAGCACTTTGTGTTTATAATGTCACTATTCCACAACGTCAGCACACCTGTGTTTATAATGTCACTATTCCACAACGTCAGCACTTCTGTGTTTATAATGTCACTATTCCACAACATCAGCATCACGGGGTTTATAATGTCACTATTCATCAACGTCAGCACTGAGGTGTTTATAATGTCACTTTTACACAACGTCAGCACCACGGTGTTTATAATGTCACCATTTCACAACGTCAGCACTGCGGTGCTTATAATGTCACTATTCCACAACGTTAGCATCACGGGGTTTAAAATGTCACTATTCCACAACGTCAGCACTTCTGTGTTTATAATGTCACTATTCCACAACG
The DNA here is from genome assembly GCF_023055435.1 of Haliotis rufescens. Taxonomy (NCBI): domain Eukaryota; kingdom Metazoa; phylum Mollusca; class Gastropoda; order Lepetellida; family Haliotidae; genus Haliotis; species Haliotis rufescens. Next base: position 597,924 of record NW_025963798.1, read on the forward strand.
TCAGCACTGCGGTGTTTATAATGTCACTATTCCACAACGTCAGCACTGCTGTGTTTAAAATGTCACTATTCTACAACGTCAGCACTTTGTGTTTATAATGTCACTATTCCACAACGTCAGCACTGCTGTGTTTATAATGTCACTATTCCACAACGTCAGCACTGCTGTGTTTATAATGTCACTATTCCACAACGTCAGCTGCACGGTGTTTATAATGTCACTATTCCACAACGTCAGCACTGCTGTGTTTATAATGTTACTATTCCACAACGTCAGCACTGCTGTGTTTATAATGTCACTATTCCACAACGTCAGCACCACGGGGTTTATAATGTCACTATTCCACAACGTCAGCTGCACGGTGTTTATAATGTCACTATTCCACAACGTCAGCACTGCGGTGTTTATAATGTCACTATTCCACAACGTCAGCACTGCTGTGTTTATAATGTCACTATTCCACAACGTCAGCACTGCTGGATTTATAATGTCACTATTCCACGTCAGCACTCCGGTGTATATAATGTCACTATTCCACAACGTCAGCACTGCGGTGTTTATAATGTCACTATTCATCAACGTCAGCACTGCTGTGTTTATAATGTCACTATTCCACAACGTCGGCACTGCTGTGTTTATAATGTCACTATTCATCAACGTCAGCACTGCGTTGTTTATAATGTCACTATTCCACAACGTCAGCACTGCTGTGTATATAATGTCACTTTTCCACAACGTCAGCACTGCTGGGTTTATAATGTCACTATTCCACAACGTCAGCACTGAGGTGTTTATAATGTCACTATTCCACAACGTCAGCACTGCTGTGTTTATAATATCACTATTACACAACGTCAGCACTGCGGTGCTTATAATGTCACTATTCATCAACGTCAGCATCACGGGGTTTAAAATGTCACTATTCATCAACGTCAGCACTGCAATGTTTGTAATGTCACTATTCCACAACGTCAGCACTGCTGTGTTTATAATGTCACTATTCCACAACGTCAGCACTGCGGTGCTTATAATGTCACTATTCCACAACGTCAGCACTGCTGTGTTTATAATATCACTATTACACAACGTCAGCACTGCGGTGCTTATAATGTCACTATTCCACTACGTCAGCATCACGGGGTTTATAATGTCACTATTCCACAACGTCAGCACTGCTGTGTTTATAATGTCACTATTCCACAACGTTAGCACTGCTGTGTTTATAATATCACTATTACACAACGTCAGCACTGCGGTGCTTATAATGTCACTATTCCACAACGTCAGCATCACGGGGTTTAAAATGTCACTATTCCACAACGTCAGCACTGCTGTGTTTATAATGTCACTATTCAACAACGTCAGCACTGCTGTGTTTATAATGTCACTATTCCACAACGTTACCATCACGGGGTTTAAAATGTCACTATTCCACAACGTCAGCGCTTCTGTGTTTATAATGTCACTATTCAACAACGTCAGCACTGCTGTGTTTATAATGTCACTATTTCACAACGTCAGCACTGCGTTGCTTATAATGTCACTATTACACAACGTCAGCACTGCTGTGTTTATAATGTCACTATTCCACAACGTCAGCACTGCGGTGCTTATAATGTCACTATTACACAACGTCAACACTGCGGTGTTTATAATGTCACTATTCCACAACATCAGCATCACGGTGTTTATAATGTCACTATTCAACAACGTCAGCACTGCGGTGTTTATAATGTCACTATTCCACAACGTCAGCATCACGTTGTTTACAATGTCACTATTCCACAACGTCAGCATCACGGGGTTTATAATGTCACTATTCCACAACGTCAGCATCACGTTGTTTACAATGTCACTATTCCACAACGTCAGCATCACGGGGTTTAAAATATCGCTATTCCACAACGTCAGCACCACGGTGTTAACAATGTCACTTTTCCACAACGTCAGCATCACGGTGTTAACAATGTCATCGGAATCGACCAACACACGGTGTCTGCAACTGTTGAGGTACACCTGAGCATGCTCTTCCTTCCATGATAAAGAGCGTCGTGTTTAATCACAGTCACAGCCTTCAAGGTTTCAGTACATGTTTCCAACACGTCTTGAGGACTTTTCCAAACTTGACTCATCAGCGACTAAAATTATGCTCAATATTTATTTTAGATTGTATCATTTTGCTCCTGATTTGTTCAAGTGAACGTTTGCCTTGCCTTTGTGTTTGTGACCGGTGCTACCGCCTCCGTGGTCTTGTGGTAGAGCATCCGCCCGGAGAGCGGAAGGTCCGGGGTTCGATCCCCGGCTGCGTCATACCAAAAGACGTAAAAATATGGTACTTGTTGTTACCATGTCTGGCGCTCGGCATTAAGGGGCTAAAATGTTACAAGGACTGGTCGGCTCGGAGTCAGTATACTGTGTCTGAGTGGGGTATTCATGTTAAACTGCGGCATTGTATCTCAGTGGGCTAGCGCTTCAAGTCGGCATCAGTCCGGACTAGCACACACACGCACACACGCACACACGCACACACACACACACGTGCATGCACGTCGCTCTATAAAGGCAATAATCTTAAAGAGCACCTGGTGTCATCACTATTTAAATATGATTCAGGAACAAATGCTTGTGATGTTGTTAGAAACGAATGGACTTTAGAATATCATTATCTGCAATCTCCCTAGGCATAATCAGCTTTTGAAACTTCAAATGCATGTTGTATTAACATATGTAGATGTTAATATTGTATATTCGTAAGTGTTGTAAATGCGTGAGTGAGTATGGTTTAACGCCGCTTTTAGCAATATTCCAGCAATATCACGGCGGGGGACACAAGAAATGGGCTTTACACTTTGTACCCATGTCGGGAATCGAACCCGGCATCATGTTAAATAGTTATGACTGCTGGGACCATACCGACAACGGCAATAGTGACCCCGTGACGGCAGTGGTGGTTTGCATTTGCAAACAATTCAGCGATTCAAGGTACATTCGCCATGTTGCCAGATCCCATCACGCTCGCCAAGACCTATGTTCAGTACATTGCCAGGATCTATGTTGGATTGAATGAGTTAGCCACGTGTAGTTTAGTGTAGACATTAACTTAGGAATATGTTCAGACCGTAAGCGAAAATAGAGACAGGACAAGGTGTCTTGTTCACATCTATGGATCATATCGAGAATCAAACATGGCAGGTATCGATACCAGTTGTCGATATCCCAACTTGTCATCGATATATTGTTCTGTTGATCGTCACATCCCTATTGATGTCAAACGCCATATGCAGATGGCAATAAGTAAAGTATGATATTTTTGTATATAAAGATGCGTGTCTGTTCAATGTGACGTTATTTTGATCATTTGCAGCCTGCTACCTTGTGCACATCAATATCCAGTAGCAGTGCCGAGGCCTATTATTTATAAGGAACTCTATGTGAGATCAGTCCGTTCTCAAAACACCGCCCTTCATTGCACTTTCACAAAACATGCTACTGTGAAAAATATTTCAAACATAAACCAGATCTCTTTGTAATTTAATTGATTAATTTATTCTATATGAGCCGCCATTGTATTGTGCACGTGGAATATATTTTCCCCGCCGTTGCACGTGCGCCAAGCTCCGTCGCGAGCCGATCTTTACAATTATTATACAAGCTGGAGGGCTCTGTTCAATTTCTTGGGCTCCAAAACGAGTACTTTATAAATCGCTTGGGCGTATTAAAACATGCTGACGGGAATAATAGGAAATTTTGAGCCTGAACAAGGATATTTAATGTTTACCTGTTGTTCCTTTTACTCGTCAAAGGTTTATCAAATTAAGAATGAACATACTTATTCTGTCACTTAGTATTATAAGTTATTTTTCTGGAGCTTTTAAAAATATTAAGAATATATGAAAATGTGTAATAGTCACATTGCGTCGCTGAAGCTGATATTCGAAACTGAATTTGTTCATTTGTCAAAATATGAAAAAATAGTTCCTTGTATTCCAAGTGTGCAAATTGATTAAAATTTTAGTTCAAGATATTATATAATGGACAACAAGCTGTCAATTTTTGGAAAAAATGCAGCCTTTGATAAATAGAATGACGTCAGAGATGAGTTTTAAACTTACGAAAACGCCTTAAGGTATCCCCACGCATCTGAGTCCATAATGATTGCGATGTATTGATTGAAACGTTCGCTCACAATAACTTTTAAAGTTATTTGATGTAAACCTGTTTATTATCTGAGAAGATTATAGATAACAATTATTTGTATTCCTGTTTGGAACATGTTTTTAATGTATGACATACTAAAAGTAGCATTACTACAAATGAAACATCAGTTTATCACAAATACAATCGATTGATATTATGTTTCAGTTATAACAATATAAACATGATCACAGTTACTTTTGCCATTGAGTGTATGTAGGTAGCTTATCTGTATCGACGTAAACTACTGAAGCGAGGTACACAAATGTAGCTGGGTAAAATATTGTAGTGACGCATGATACTCTAGCAAGGTTTAATAATGTAGCAAGGTTTAATGATGTAGCAAGGTTTAATAATGTAGCAAGGTTTAATGATGTAGCAAGGTTTGATAATGTAGCAAGGTTTAATAATGTAGCAAGGTTCAATAATGTAGCAAGGTTTAATGATGTAGCAAGGTTCAATAATGTAGCAAGGTTTAATAATGTAATGAGGTATAATACTTTAGCAAGGTTTAATAATGTAGCAACGTTTAATGATGTTATGAGGTATAATAATCTAGGAAGGTTTAATGATGTAATGAGGTATAATACTTTAGCAAGGTTTAATAATGTAGCAAGGTTTTATGATGTAATGAGATATAATACTCTAGCAAGGTTTAATAATGTAGCAAGGTTTAATGATGTAATGAGGTATCATATTCAACCAAGGTTTAATAATGTAGCAAGGTTTAATGATGTAGCAAGGTTTAATAATGTAGCAAGGTTTAATGATGTAGCAAGGTTTAATAATGTAGCAAGGTTTAATAATGTACAATGTTTTATGATGTAGCAAGGTTTAATTATGTAGCAAGGTTTAATAATGTAGCAAGGTTTAATAATGTAGCAAGGTTTTATGATGTAGCAAGATTTTATGATGTAGCAAGGTTTAATGATGTAATGAGGTATAATACACTAGCAAGGTTTAATAATGTAGCAAGGTTTAATGATGTAATGAGGTATAATACTCTAGCAAGGTTTAATAATGTAGCAAAGTTTAATAATTAATGTAGCAAAGGTTTTATGATGTAATGAGGTATAATACTCTAGCAAGGTTTAATAAAGTAGCAAGGTTTTATGATGTAATGAGGTATAATACTCTAGCAAGGTTTAATAATGTAGCAAGGTTTAATGATGTAATGAGGTATCATATTCAACCAAGGTTTAATAATGTAGCAAGGTTTAATTATGTAGCAAGGTTTAATAATGTAGCAAGGTTTAATGATGTAGCAAGGTTTAATAATGTAGCAAGGTTTAATAATGTACAATGTTTTATGATGTAGCAAGGTTTAATTATGTAGCAAGGTTTAATAATGTAGCAAGGTTTAATAATGTAGCAAGGTTTTATGATGTAGCAAGATTTTATGATGTAGCAAGGTTTAATGATGTAATGAGGTATAATACACTAGCAAGGTTTAATAATGTAGCAAGGTTTAATGATGTAATGAGGTATAATACTCTAGCAAGGTTTAATAATGTAGCAAAGTTTAATAATTAATGTAGCAAAGGTTTTATGATGTAATGAGGTATAATACTCTAGCAAGGTTTAATAAAGTAGCAAGGTTTTATGATGTAATGAGGTATAATACTATAGAAAGGTTAAATGATGTAATGAGGTATAATACTCTAGCAAGGTTTAATAACGTAGCAAGATTTAATGATGTAATGAGGTATAATACTCTAGGAATGTTTAATAATGCAGCAAGGTTTAATGATGTAATGAGGTATAATACTCTAGCAAAGTTTAATAATGTAGCAAGGTTTAATGATGTAATGAGGTATAATAATCTAGCAAGGTTTAATAATGTAGCAAGGTTTAACGATGTAATGAGGTATAATAATCTAGCAAGGTTTAATAATGTAGCAAGGTTTAATGATGTTATGAGGTATAATAATCTAGCAAGGTTCAATAATGTAGCAAGATTTAATGATGTAATGAGGCATAATACTCTAGCAAGGTTTAACGATGTAGCAAGGTTTAATAATGTAGTTAGGTTTAATGATGTAATGAGGTATAATACTCTAGCAAGGTTTAATGATGTAGCAAGGTTTAATGATGTAATGAGGTATAATACTCTGGCAAGGTTTAATGATGTAGCAAGGTTTAATGATGTAGCAAGGTTTAATGATGTAATGAGGTATAATACTCTAGCAAGGTTTAATGATGTAGCAAGGTTTAATGATGTAGCATTTTTTTATGATGTGATGATGTATAATATTCAACCAAGGTTTAATAATGTAGCAAGGTTTAATGATGTAATGAGGTATAATATTCAACCAAGGTTTAATAATGTAGCAACGTTTAATGATGTAGCAATGTTTAATAATGTAGCAAGGTTTAATGATGTAATGAGGTATAATACTCTAGCAAGGTCTAATGATGTAATGAGATATAATACTCAAGCAAGGTTTAATAATGTAGCAAGGTTTAATGATGTAGGAAGGTTTAATGATGTAATGAGGTATAATACTCAACCAAGGTTTAATAATGTAGCAAGGTTTAATGATGTAATGGAGTATAATACTCAAGCAAGGTTTAACATTATAGCGATGTTTAATAATGTAGTGACGTATAACATTGTAGCGATGTTTGATCATGTAGTGACGTATAACACTGCAGTGAGGTATAACACTGTAGTGGCGTATAACACTGCAGTGAGGTATAACACTGTAGTGAGGTATAACACTGTAGTGACGTATAACACTATAGTGAGGTATAACACTGAAGTGACGTATAACACTGTAGTAAGGTATAACACTGTAGTGACGTATGACACAGAGTGACGTATAATACTGTAGTGACGTATAACACTGTAGTGAGGTATAAAGATAATTACCTGTTCCTTGGTCCACAGTGAGACACCCCAGCAGGTCACCACATGATCTGAAGAGACCCGCATTGCCTCCGTTGGTGTCTATCCAAGCGTCTGTGGGGAAGCCGACAATATGAAATATGAAGCCGACGATAATCCACGGCAGAGACACCTTGGCGTAGATGGATGCTTCCGAGAAACCCATGACGAACAGCGAACTCGCAGAGTAAAGTTCCAGTAAGTTAGTGCCTCCCCCGCCGACGTAAACACACACGTATCACCTATGTCTTGATTGTCGCCGTGTACAATCGTCTAAACTGCTGTTGCCAGTTAGTAAAGAAGTATCTTGTCAGAAGGCTGATTATCGGTTGCTCACGAAGCATTGACAAACTCGTTACTAATAGTTACCAATAACAAACACCCGACAAAGATAGACGGTTGTCACTCAACAAATCATCGACTGTCTCGCTGCTGCCTCCACTCTGACAATCCTCCCAGTGATGCGGAGAGGGATGCTGGAGGTCGATAGTCGATGGGATGGTTCCAGCTCAAATTCCGTCGGGAACACGCAAGGCGTTGTGGTGCAGGATTGTTATGGTGTTGCCTTTGGAAACGCCATCACCTTATGTCACATGATCTTAGTGGTAAAGGGATTATGTGAAGAGATAATGTTGGACGGATGATTAATTGGTTGTGTTTTTAATTTGGATCTTTAGTTGATAAGTACATGTTGCAACAATGGCGTGTTTGAATGTTTTGAAAAGGTCATTGGATATTCAATACAACAAAGCATCCAGCGGAGGCAACGATTATCAAATGGAATTCAGGGGAACTGACTAAATATGACACGTTGCTTGTCAACATGATGGCTCGATGGTGTTCTTTGGCGTTAAACAACAAACAAACAACCAAATAATTCCAAGGATCATTGCTGATGATACTAATCACTTGATTGTTTGTTAACTCGACGGTTTTCAGCCCAGCGTCGCGTAGCAGGAGTATTACTGGGTGCAGCGTTAGGCAACAAAAAACTCTTACTTTTTATGCAAATTGTGATAGGCGGTTGCTACCGGTAAGGCAGCCATGCTTACCCTTTTCGCGAACACCTGGTGTCATTGCTCATATTCTGTTTTCATCATTTGGCCTTTACACCATATAGAATCTGTTTCAGCAGAAACCTGAAATAATTATTTTCGGGTGTTGACCTACTGAATTTTAAGGTCATATTAATATCTCACTTCCGGTGTTGTTTGATCATTTGACACGCTCGACTTATTTTATCATCTTGGCCTATGGAACACGCCGGGCATCAGAACACAGCTGCTAGAGTATTGATATGGTCCTCGGGCGGTGAGCGGCGCTTAATAGTTCACAGTGCTATCTGTAAGGAGAATCGTTAGTATTTTCACCGCCGCCATGGTTATACAACAGGATGGACAGTTCATGTTGTTTTTCCATTAGTATAAGAGGCTGCGTGACGAGACAGTGTGACAGCATCCTAGATGACCTCGGTCTGATAAAAGGGGCGACATTTCAGACTGGTCATATGACAAGGAATCTGCACGGTCCCTTGGGTGGTCAGGTAGTTTACATTTCCTGTAGATTGATATTGATGAATGTGATGGGGTCAGTGATGGTGGAATATAGCGGTGGAACTTTAGCAATGTCGAGAGAACTAAACATTGCTGGTTCTGCAGTCAGGCCCAAACAGTCAGTGAGTTTCAGCCGTAACTACAACTTGGCGATGAAGATTCTCACTTCCGATGGTGATTGTTATTATGAATTATTAGATATATCAGAAGCGACATTAAACCAGCTTCCCCTCATCAATACCGAAAGACATCCCTATTACCACTGAACGGCGGGAGGCGCCAAAGCGGTGTCTTTCCTTCGTATAAACGGTGCTTGATCCGGGAACTATCTTCAATCTAGCCAGATTAATTAGGTTTAAATGTTTAAAATCTCGTGGTGACTCCGTGAAGGATGGGTTCACGAATCACATTATTCTCTATTTTGGAGATTTGAGGTTCAATCCGTTACCTCGCGCCTATGCTTGTCCCTCTGATTGAGTGAAGGCTGCTCCCCAGGCCTCTACTCTTGTCCCTCCGTCTGAATACCGTGAAGGCTGCTCCCCACTACCCCACTCTTGTCCCTCCGTCTGAATACCGTGAAGGCTGCTCCCCAGTCATCCACTCTTGTCCCTCCGTCTGAATACCATGAAGGCTGTTACCCAGTCCTCCACTCTTGTCCCTCCGTCTGAATACCGTGAAGGCTGCTCCCCACTACCCCACTCTTGTCCCTCCGTCTGAATACCATGAAGGCTGCTCCCCAGTCCTCCACTCTTGTGCCTCCGTCTGAATACCATGAAGGCTGCTCCCCACTACCCAACTCTTGTCCCTCCGTCTGAATACCGTAAAGGCTGCTCCCCACTACCCTACTCTTGTCCCTCCGTCTGAATACCGTGAAGGCTGCTCCCCAGTCTTCCACTCTTGTCCCTCCGTCTGAATACCATGAAGGCTGTTCCCCAGTCCTCCACTCTTGTCCCTCCGTCTGAATACCATGAAGGCTGCTCCCCACTACCCCACTCTTGTCCCTCCGTCTGAATACCATGAAGGCTGCTCCCCAGTCCTCCACTCTTGTCCCTCCGTCTGAATACCGTGAAGGCTGCTCCCCACTACCCCACTCTTGTCCCTCCGTCTGAATACCATGAAGGCTGCTCCCCAGTCCTCCACTCTTGTCCCTCCGTCTGAATACCGTGAAGGCTGCTCCCCAGTCCTCCACTCTTGTCGCTCCGTCTGAATACCGTGAAGGCTGCTCCCCAGTCCTCCACTCTTGTCCCTCCGTCTGAATACCATGAAGGCTGTTCCCCAGTCCTCCACTCTTGTCCCTCCGTCTGAATACCGTGAAGGCTGCTCCCCACTACCCAACTCTTGTCCCTCCGTCTGAATACCGTGAAGGCTGCTCCCCACTACCCCACTCTTGTCCCTCCGTCTGAATACCATGAAGGCTGCTCCCCAGTCCTCCACTCTTGTCCCTCCGTCTGAATACCATGAAGGCTGCTCCCCACTACCCAACTCTTGTCCCTCCGTCTGAATACCGTGAAGGCTGCTCCCCAGTCCTCCACTCTTGTCCCTCCGTCTGAATACCATGAAGGCTGTTCCCCAGTCCTCCACTCTTGTCCCTCCGTCTGAATGCCGTGAAGGCTGCTCCCCACTACCCCACTCTTGTCCCTCCGTCTGAATACCGTGAAGGCTGCTCCCCACTACCCCACTCTTGTCCCTCCGTCTGAATACCATGAAGGCTGCTCCCCAGTCCTCCACTCTTGTCCCTCCGTCTGAATACCGTGAAGGCTGCTCCCCAGTCCTCCACTCTTGTCGCTCCGTCTGAATACCGTGAAGGCTGCTCCCCACTACCCCACTCTTGTCCCTCCGTCTGAATAACGTGAAGGCTGCTCCCCAGTCCTCCACTCTTGTCCCTCCGTCTGAATACCGTGAAGGCTGCTCCCCACTACCCCACTCTTGTCCCTCCGTCTGAATACCATGAAGGCTGCTCCCCAGTCCTCCACTCTTGTCCCTCCGTTTGAATACCGTGAAGGCTGCTCCCCAGTCCTCCACTCTTCTCCCTCTGTCTGAATACCATGAAGGCTGCTCCCCAGCCCTCCACTCTTCTCCCTCCGTCTGAATACCGTGAAGGCTGCTCCCCAGCCCTCCACTCTTCTCCCTCCGTCTGAATACCGTGAAGGCTGCTCCCCAGTCCTCCACTCTTGTCCCTCCGTCTGAATACCGTGAAGGCTGGTCCCCAAATACCCGACTCTTGTCCCTCCGTCTGAATACCGTGAAGGCTGCTCCCCAGTTCTCCACTCTTCTCCCTCCGTCTGAATACCGTGAAGGCTGCTCCCCAGTCCTCCACTCTTGTCCCTCCGTCTGAATACCGTGAAGGCTGGTCCCCAAATACCCGACTCTTGTCCCTCCGTCTGAATACCGTGAAGGCTGCTCCCCACTACCCCACTCTTGTCCCTCCGTCTGAATACCATGAAGGCTGCTCCCCAGTCCTCCACTCTTGTCCCTCCGTCTGAATACCATGAAGGCTGCTCCCCACTACCCAACTCTTGTCCCTCCGTTTGAATACCGTGAAGGCTGCTCCCCAGTCCTCCACTCTTGTCCCTCCGTCTGAATACCGTGAAGGCTGCTCCCCAGTCCTCCACTCTTTTCCTTCCGTCTGAATACCGTGAAGGCTGCTCCCCAGTCCTCCACTCTTGTCCCTCCGTCTGAATACCGTGAAGGCTGCTCCCCAGTCCTCCACTCTTGTCGCTCCGTCTGAATACCGTGAAGGCTGATTCCCCACTACCCCACTCTTGTCCCTCCGTCTGAATACCGTGAAGGCCGCTCCCCAGTCCTCCACACTTGTCCCTCCGTCTGAATACCTTGAAGGCTGCTCCCCAGTCCTCCAAGCTTGTCCCTCCGTCTGAATACCGTGAAGGCTGGGTCCATAGTGCTCCAGTCTTGTCCCTCCGTCTGAATACCGTGAAGGCTGCTCCCCAGTCCTCCACTCTTGTCCCTCCGTCTGAATACCATGAAGGCTGCTCCCCAGTCCTCCACTCTTGTCCCTCCGTCTGAATATCGTGAAGGCTGGGTCCATAGTGCTCCAGTCTTGTCCCTCCGTCTGAATACCGTGAAGGCTGCTCCCCAGTCCTCCACTCTTGTCCCTCCGTCTGAATACCGTGAAGGCTGCTCCCCAGTCCTCCACTCTTGTCCCTCCGTCTGAATACCGTGAAGGCTGCTCCCCACTACCCCACTCTTGTCCCTCCGTCTGAATACCATGAAGGCTGCTCCCCAGTCCTCCACTCTTGTCCCTCCGTTTGAATACCGTGAAGGCTGCTCCCCAGTCCTCCACTCTTCTCCCTCTATCTGAATACCATGAAGGCTGCTCCCCAGCCCTCCACTCTTCTCCCTCCGTCTGAATACCGTGAAGGCTGCTCCCCAGCCCTCCTCTCTTCTCCCTCCGTCTGAATAACGTGAAGGCTGCTCCCCACTACCCCACTCTTCTCCCTCCGTCTGAATACCGTGAAGGCTGCTCCCCAGCCCTCCACTCTTCTCCCACCGTCTGAATACCGTGAAGGCTGCTCCCCAGTCCTCCACTCTTCTCCCTCCGTCTGAATACCGTGTAGGCTGCTCCCCACTACCCGACTCTTGTCCCTCCGTCTGAATACCGTGAAGGCTGCTCCCCAGCCCTCCACTCTTGTCCCTCCGTCTGAATACCGTGAAGGCTGCTCCCCAGTCCTCCACTCATGTCCCTCCGTCTGAATACCGTGAAGGCTGGTCCCCAAATACCCGACTCTTGTCCCTCCGTCTGAATACCGTGAAGGCTGCTCCCCACTACCCCACTCTTGTCCCTCCGTCTGAATACCGTGAAGGCTGCTCCCCAGTCCTCCACTCTTGTCGCTCCGTCTGAATACCGTGAAGGCTGCTCCCCAGTCCTCCACTCTTGTCGCTCCGTCTAAATACCGTGAAGGCTGGGTCCCCACTACCCCACTCTTGTCCCTCCGTCTGAATACCGTGAAGGCTGCTCCCCAGTCCTCCACTCTTGTCCTTCCGTCTGAATACCGTGAAGGCTGCTCCCCAGTCCTCCACTCTTGTCGCTCCGTCTGAATACCGTGAAGGCTGCTCCCCACTACCCCACTCTTGTCCCTCCGTCAGAATACCGTGAAGGCTGCTCCTTAGTCCTTCACTCTTGTCCCTCCGTCTGAATACCGTCAAGGCTGGGTCCCCACTACCCCACTCTTGTCCCTCCGTCTGAATACCGTGAAGGCTGCTCCCCAGTCCTCCACTCTTGTCCTTCCGTCTGAATACCGTGAAGGCTGCTCCCCAGTCCTCCACTCTTGTCGCTCCGTCTGAATACCGTGAAGGCTGATTCCCCACTACCCCACTCTTGTCCCTCCGTCTGAATACCGTGAAGGCTGCTCCCCAGTCCTCCACACTTGTCCCTCCGTCTGAATACCGTGAAGGCTGCTCCCCAGTCCTCCACTCTTGTCCCTCCGTCTGAATACCGTGACGGCTGGGTCCATAGTGCTCCAGTCTTGTCCCTCCGTCTGAATACCGTGAAGGCTGCTCCCCAGTCCTCCACTCTTGTCCCTCCGTCTGAATACCATGAAGGCTGCTCCCCAGTCCTCCACTCTTGTCCCTCCGTTTGAATACCGTGAAGGCTGCTCCCCAGTCCTCCACTCTTCTCCCTCTATCTGAATACCATGAAGGCTGCTCCCCAGCCCTCCACTCTTCTCCCTCCGTCTGAATACCGTGAAGGCTGCTCCCCAGCCCTCCACTCTTCTCCCTCCGTCTGAATAACGTGAAGGCTGCTCCCCACTACCCCACTCTTCTCCCTCCGTCTGAATACCGTGAAGGCTGCTCCCCAGCCCTCCACTCTTCTCCCTCCGTCTGAATACCGTGAAGGCTGCTCCCCAGTCCTCCACTCTTCTCCCTCCGTCTGAATACCGTGTAGGCTGCTCCCCACTACCCCACTCTTGTCCCTCCGTCTGAATACCGTGAAGGCTGCTCCCCAGCCCTCCACTCTTGTCCCTCCGTCTGAATACCGTGAAGGCTGCTCCCCAGTCCTCCACTCATGTCCCTCCGTCTGAATACCGTGAAGGCTGGTCCCCAAATACCCGACTCTTGTCCCTCCGTCTGAATACCGTGAAGGCTGCTCCCCAGTCCTCCACTCTTGTCGCTCCGTCTGAATACCGTGAAGGCTGGGTCCCCACTACCCCACTCTTGTCCCTCCGTCTGAATACCGTGAAGGCTGCTCCCCAGTCCTCCACTCTTGTCGCTCCGTCTGAATACCGTGAAGGCTGAGTCCCCACTACCCCACTCTTGTCCCTCCGTATGAATACCGTGAAGGCTGCTCCCCAGTCCTCCACTCTTGTCCCTCCGTCTGAATACCATGAAGGCTGCTCCCCAGTCCTCCACTCTTGTCCCTCCGTTTGAATACCGTGAAGGCTGCTCCCCAGTCCTCCACTCTTCTCCCTCTATCTGAATACCATGAAGGCTGCTCCCCAGCCCTCCACTCTTCTCCCTCCGTCTGAATACCGTGAAGGCTGCTCCCCAGCCCTCCACTCTTCTCCCTCCGTCTGAATAACGTGAAGGCTGCTCCCCACTACCCCACTCTTCTCCCTCCGTCTGAATACCGTGAAGGCTGCTCCCCAGCCCTCCACTCTTCTCCCTCCGTCTGAATACCGTGAAGGCTGCTCCCCAGTCCTCCACTCTACTCCCTCCGTCTGAATACCGTGTAGGCTGCTCCCCACTACCCCACTCTTGTCCCTCCGTCTGAATACCGTGAAGGCTGCTCCCCAGCCCTCCACTCTTGTCCCTCCGTCTGAATACCGTGAAGGCTGCTCCCCAGTCCTCCACTCATGTCCCTCCGCCTGAATACCGTGAAGGCTGGTCCCCAAATACCCGACTCTTGTCCCTCCGTCTGAATACCGTGAAGGCTGCTCCCCAGTCCTCCACTCTTGTCGCTCCGTCTGAATACCGTGAAGGCTGGGTCCCCACTACCCCACTCTTGTCCCTCCGTCTGAATACCGTGAAGGCTGCTCCCCAGTCCTCCACTCTTGTCGCTCCGTCTGAATACCGTGAAGGCTGAGTCCCCACTACCCCACTCTTGTCCCTCCGTATGAATACCGTGAAGGCTGCTCCCCAGTCCTCCACTCTTGTCCCTCCGTCTGAATACCATGAAGGCTGCTCCCCAGTCCTCCACTCTTGTCCCTCCGTTTGAATACCGTGAAGGCTGCTCCCCAGTCCTCCACTCTTCTCCCTCTATCTGAATACCATGAAGGCTGCTCCCCAGCCCTCCACTCTTCTCCCTCCGTCTGAATACCGTGAAGGCTGCTCCCCAGCCCTCCACTCTTCTCCCTCCGTCTGAATAACGTGAAGGCTGCTCCCCACTACCCCACTCTTCTCCCTCCGTCTGAATACCGTGAAGGCTGCTCCCCAGCCCTCCACTCTTCTCCCTCCGTCTGAATACCGTGAAGGCTGCTCCCCAGTCCTCCACTCTGCTCCCTCCGTCTGAATACCGTGTAGGCTGCTCCCCACTACCCCACTCTTGTCCCTCCGTCTGAATACCGTGAAGGCTGCTCCCCAGCCCTCCACTCTTGTCCCTCCGTCTGAATACCGTGAAGGCTGCTCCCCAGTCCTCCACTCATGTCCCTCCGTCTGAATACCGTGAAGGCTGGTCCCCAAATACCCGACTCTTGTCCCTCCGTCTGAATACCGTGAAGGCTGCTCCCCACTACCCCACTCTTGTCCCTCCGTCTGAATACCGTGAAGGCTGCTCCCCAGTCCTCCACTCTTGTCGCTCCGTCTAAATACCGTGAAGGCTGGGTCCCCACTACCCCACTCTTGTCCCTCCGTCTGAATACCGTGAAGGCTGCTCCCCAGTCCTCCACTCTTGTCCTTCCGTCTGAATACCGTGAAGGCTGCTCCCCAGTCCTCCACTCTTGTCGCTCCGTCTGAATACCGTGAAGGCTGCTCCCCACTACCCCACTCTTGTCCCTCCGTCAGAATACCGTGAAGGCTGCTCCTTAGTCCTTCACTCTTGTCCCTCCGTCTGAATACCGTGAAGGCTGGGTCCCCACTACCCCACTCTTGTCCCTCCGTCTGAATACCGTGAAGGCTGCTCCCCAGTCCTCCACTCTTGTCCTTCCGTCTGAATACCGTGAAGGCTGCTCCCCAGTCCTCCACTCTTGTCGCTCCGTCTGAATACCGTGAAGGCTGATTCCCCACTACCCCACTCTTGTCCCTCCGTCTGAATACCGTGAAGGCCGCTCCCCAGTCCTCCACACTTGTCCCTCCGTCTGAATACCGTGAAGGCTGCTCCCCAGTCCTCCACTCTTGTCCCTCCGTCTGAATACCGTGACGGCTGGGTCCATAGTGCTCCAGTCTTGTCCCTCCGTCTGAATACCGTGAAGGCTGCTCCCCAGTCCTCCACTCTTGTCCCTCGTCTGAATACCATGAAGGCTGCTCCCCAGTCCTCCACTCTTGTCCCTCCGTCTGAATATCGTGAAGGCTGGGTCCATAGTGCTCCAGTCTTGTCCCTCCGTCTGAATACCGTGAAGGCTGCTCCCCAGTCCTCCACTCTTGTCCCTCCGTCTGAATACCGTGAAGGCTGCTCCCCAGTCCTCCACTCTTGTCCCTCCGTCTGAATACCGTGAAGGCTGCTCCCCACTACCCCACTCTTGTCCCTCCGTCTGAATACCATGAAGGCTGCTCCCCAGTCCTCCACTCTTGTCCCTCCGTTTGAATACCGTGAAGGCTGCTCCCCAGTCCTCCACTCTTCTCCCTCTGTCTGAATACCGTGAAGGCTGCTCCCCAGCCCTCCACTCTTCTCCCTCCGTCTGAATACCGTGAAGGCTGCTCCCCAGCCCTCCACTCTTCTCCCTCCGTCTGAATAACGTGAAGGCTGCTCCCCACAACCCCACTCTTGTCCCTCCGTCTGAATACCGTGAAGGCTGCTCCCCAGCCCTCCACTCTTCTCCCTCCGTCTGAATACCGTGAAGGCTGCTCCCCAGTCCTCCACTCTTCTCCCTCCGTCTGAATACCGTGAAGGCTGCTCCCCACTACCCCACTCTTGTACCTCCGTCTGAATACCGTGAAGGCTGCTCCCCAGCCCTCCACTCTTGTCCCTCCGTCTGAATACCGTGAAGGCTGCTCCCCAGTCCTCCACTCATGTCCCTCCGTCTGAATACCGTGAAGGCTGGTCCCCAAATACCCGACTCTTGTCCCTCCGTCTGAATACCGTGAAGGCTGCTCCCCACTACCCCACTCTTGTCCCTCCGTATGAATACCGTGAAGGCTGCTCCCCAGTCCTCCACTCTTGTCGCTCCTTCTGAATACCGTGAAGGCTGCTCCCCAGTCCTCCACTCTTGTCCCTCCGTCTGAATACCGTGAAGGCTGCTCCCCAGTCCTCCACTCTTGTCGCTCCGTCTGAATACCGTCAAGGCTGGGTCCCCACTACCCCACTCTTGTCCCTCCGTCTGAATACCGTGAAGGCTGCTCCCCAGTCCTCCACTCTTGTCCCTCCGTCTGAATACCGTGAAGGCTGGGTCCCCACTACCCCACTCTTGTCCCTCCGTCTGAATACCGTGAAGGCTGCTCCCCAGTCCTCCACTCTTCTCCCTCCGTCTGAATACCGTGAAGGCTGCTCCCCAGTCCTCCACTCTTCTCCCTCCGTCTGAATACCGTGAAGGCTGCTCCCCAGCCCTCCACTCTTCTCCCTCCGTATGAATACCGTGAAGGCTGCTCCCCAGCCCTCCACTCTTGTCGCTCCGTCTGAATACCGTGAAGGCTGCTCCCCAGCCCTCCACTCTTGTCCCTCCGTCTGAATACCGTGAAGGATGCTCCCCAGTCCTCCACTCTTGTCCCTCCGTCTGAATACCATGAAGGCTGGTCCCCAAATACCCGACTCTTGTCCCTCCGTCTGAATACCGTGAATGCTGCTCCCCACTACCCCACTCTTGTCCCTCCGTCTGAATACCGTGAAGGCTGCTCCCCAGTCCTCCACTCTTGTCGCTCCGTCTGAATACCGTGAAGGCTGCTCCCCAGTCCTCCACTCTTGTCCCTCCGTCTGAATACCGTGAAGGCTGCTCCCCAATCCTCCACTCTTGTCGCTCCGTCTGAATACCGTGAAGGCTGGGTCCCCACTACCCCACTCTTGTCCCTCCGTCTGAATACCGTGAAGGCTGCTCCCCAGTCCTCCACTCTTGTCGCTCCGTCTGAATACCGTGAAGGCTGAGTCCCCACTACCCCACTCTTGTCCCTCCGTCTGAATACCGTGAAGGCTGCTCCCCAGTCCTCCACTCTTGTCCCTCCGTCTGAATACCGTGAAGGCTGCTCCCTAGTCCTCCACTCTTCTCCCTCCGTCTGAATACCGTGAAGGCTGCTCCCCAGCCCTCCACTCTTCTCCCTCCGTCTGAATACCGTGAAGGCTGCTCCCCAGTCCTCCACTCTTGTCCCTCCGTATGAATACCGTGAAGGCTGCTCCCCAGTCCTCCACTCTTGTCGCTCCGTCTGAATACCGTGAAGGCTGGGTCCCCACTACCCCACTCTTGTCCCTCCGTCTGAATACCGTGAAGGCTGCTCCCCAGTGCTCCACTCTTGTCGCTCCGTCTGAATACCGTGAAGGCTGGGTCCCCACTACCCCACTCTTGTCCCTCCGTCTGAATACCGTGAAGGCTGCTCCCCAGTCCTCCACTCTTCTCCCTCCGTCTGAATACCGTGAAGGCTGCTCCCCACTCCTCCACTCTTGTCCCTCCGTCTGAATACCGTGAAGGCTGGGTCCCCACTACCCCACTCTTGTCCCTCCGTCTGAATACCGTGAAGGCTGCTCCCCAGTCCTCCACTCTTCTCCCTCCGTCTGAATACCGTGAAGGCTGCTCCCCAGTCCTCCACTCTTCTCCCTCCGTCTGAATACCGTGAAGGCTGCTCCCCAGCCCTCCACTCTTCTCCCTCCGTATGAATACCGTGAAGGCTGCTCCCCAGCCCTCCACTCTTGTCGCTCCGTCTGAATACCGTGAAGGCTGCTCCCCAGCCCTCCACTCTTCTCCCTCCGTCTGAATACCGTGAAGGCTGCTCCCCAGTCCTCCACTCTTGTCCCTCCGTCTGAATACCATGAAGGCTGGTCCCCAAATACCCGACTCTTGTCCCTCCGTCTGAATACCGTGAAGGCTGCTCCCCACTACCCCACTCTTGTCCCTCCGTATGAATACCGTGAAGGCTGCTCCCCAGTCCTGCACTCTTGTCGCTCCGTCTGAATACCGTGAAGGCTGCTCCCCAGTCCTCCACTCTTGTCCCTCCGTCTGAATACCGTGAAGGCTGCTCCCCAGTCCTCCACTCTTGTCGCTCCGTCTGAATACCGTGAAGGCTGGGTCCCCACTACCCCACTCTTGTCCCTCCGTCTGAATACCGTGAAGGCTGCTCCCCAGTCCTCCACTCTTGTCGCTCCGTCTGAATACCGTGAAGGCTGGGTCCCCACTACCCCACTCTTGTCCCTCCCTCTGAATACCGTGAAGGCTGCTCCCCAGTCCTCCACTCTTGTCCCTCCGTCTGAATACCGTGAAGGCTGCTCCCCAGTCCTCCACTCTTCTCCCTCCGTCTGAATACCGTGAAGGCTGCTCCCCAGCCCTCCACTCTTCTCCCTCCGTCTGAATACCGTGAAGGCTGCTCCCCAGTCCTCCACTCTTCTCCCTCCGTCTGAATACCGTGAAGGCTGCTCCCCAGTCCTCCACTCTTGTCGCTCCGTCTGAATACCGTGAAGGCTGGGTCCCCACTACCCCACTCTTGTCCCTCCGTCTGAATACCGTGAAGGCTGCTCCCCAGTCCTCCACTCTTGTCGCTCCGTCTGAATACCGTGAAGGCTGGGTCCCCACTACCCCACTCTTGTCCCTCCGTCTGAATACCGTGAAGGCTGCTCCCCAGTCCTCCACTCTTCTCCCTCCGTCTGAATACCGTGAAGGCTGCTCCCCAGCCCTCCACTCTTCTCCCTCCGTCTGAATATCGTGAAGGCTGATCCCCAGCCCTCCACTCTTGTCCCTCCGTCTGAATACCGTGAAGGCTGCTCCCCAGTCCTCCACTCTTGTCCCTCCGTCTGAATACCGTGAAGGCTGGTCCCCAAATAACCGACTCTTGTCCCTCCGTCTGAATACCGTGAAGGCTGCTCCCCACTACCCCACTCTTGTCCCTCCGTCTGAATACCGTGAAGGCTGCTCGCCAGTCCTCCACTCTTGTCGCTCCGTCTGAATACCGTGAAGGCTGCTCCCCAGTCCTCCACTCTTGTCCCTCCGTCTGAATACCGTGAAGGCTGCTCCCCAGTCCTCCACTCTTGTCGCTCCGTCTGAATACCGTGAAGGCTGGGTTCCCACTACCCCACTCTTGTCCCTCCGTCTGAATACCGTGAAGGCTGCTCCCCAGTCCTCCACTCTTGTCGCTCCGTCTGAATACCGTGAAGGCTGGGTCCCCACTACCCCACTATTGTCCCTCCGTCTGAATACCGTGAAGGCTGCTCCCCAGTCCTCCACTCTTGTCCCTCCGTCTGAATACCGTGAAGGCTGCTCCCCAGTCCTCCACTCTTGTCGCTCCGTCTGAATACCGTGAAGGCTGGGTCCCCACTACCCCACTCTTGTCCCTCCCTCTGAATACCGGAAGGCCGCTCCCCAGTCCTCCACACTTGTCCCTCCGTCTGAATACCGTGAAGGCTGTTCCCTAGTCCTCCACTCTTGTCCCTCGGTCTGAATACCGTGAAGGCTGGGTCCATAGTGCTCCAGTCTTGTCCCTCCGTCTGAATACCGTGAAGGCTGCTCCCCAGTCCTCCACTCTTGTCCCTCCGTCTGAATACCATGAAGGCTGGGTCCCCACTACCCCACTCTTGTCCCTCCGTCTGAATACCGTGAAGGCTGGGTCCATAGTGCTCCACTCTTGTCCCTCCGTCTGAATACCGTGAAGGCTGCTCCCCAGTCCTCCATTCTTGTCCCTCCGTCTGAATACCGTGAAGGCTGCTCCCCAGTCCTCCACTCTTGTCGCTCCGTCTGAATACCGTGAAGGCTGGGTCCCCACTACCCCACTCTTGTCCCTCCCTCTGAATACCGTGAAGGCCGCTCCCCAGTCCTCCACACTTGTCCCTCCGTCTGAATACCGTGAAGGCTGTTCCCCAGTCCTCCACTCTTGTCCCTCCGTCTGAATACCGTGAAGGCTGGGTCCATAGTGCTCCAGTCTTGTCCCTCCGTCTGAATACCGTGAAGGCTGCTCCCCAGTCCTCCAGTCTTGTCCCTCCGTCTGAATACCATGAAGGCTGCTCCCCAGTCCTCCACTCTTGTCCCTCCGTCTGAATACCGTGAAGGCTGGGTCCATAGTGCTCCAGTCTTGTCCCTCCGTCTGAATACCGTGAAGGCTGCTCCCCACTACCCCACTCTTGTCCCTCCGTCTGAATACCGTAAAGGCTGCTCCCAAGCCCTCCACTCTTGTCCCTCCGTCTGAATACCGTGAAGGCTGCTCCCCAGTCCTCCACTCTTGTCGCTCCGTCTGAATACCGTGAAGGCTGCTCCCCAGTCCTCCACTCATGTCCCTCCGTCTGAATACCGTGAAGGCTGCTCCCCAGTCCTCCACTCATGTCCCTCCGTCTGAATACCGTGAAGGCTGGTCCCCAAATACCCGACTCTTGTCCCTCCGTCTGAATACCGTGAAGGCTGCTCCCCACTACCCCACTCTTGTCCCTCCGTCTGAATACCGTGAAGGCTGCTCCCCAGTCCTCCACTCTTGTCGCTCCGTCTGAATACCGTGAAGGCTGGGTCCCCACTACCCCACTCTTGTCCCTCCCTCTGAATACCGTGAAGGCCGCTCCCCAGTCCTCCACACTTGTCCCTCCGTCTGAATACCTTGAAGGCTGGGTCCATAGTGCTCCAGTCTTGTCCCTCCGTCTGAATACCGTGAAGGCTGGGTCCATAGTGCTCCAGTCTTGTCCCTCCGTCTGAATACCGTGAAGGCTGCTCCCCAGTCCTCCACTCTTGTCCCTCCGTCTGAATACCATGAAGGCTGGGTCCCCACTACCCCACTCTTGTCCCTCCGTCTGAATACCGTGAAGGCTGGGTCCATAGTGCTCCACTCTTGTCCCTCCGTCTGAATACCGTGAAGGCTGCTCCCCAGTCCTCCACTCTTGTCCTTCCGTCTGAATACCGTGAAGGCTGCTCCCCAGTCCTCCACTCTTGTCGCTCCGTCTGAATACCGTGAAGGCTGGGTCCCCACTACCCCACTCTTGTCCCTCCCTCTGAATACCGTGAAGGCCGCTCCCCAGTCCTCCACACTTGTCCCTCCGTCTGAATACCGTGAAGGCTGGGTCCATAGTGCTCCACTCTTGTCCCTCCGTCTGAATACCGTGAAGGCTGCTCCCCACTACCCCACTCTTGTCCATCCGTCTGAATACCATGAAGGCTGCTCCCCAGTCCTCCACTCTTGTCCCTCCGTTTGAATACCGTGAAGGCTGCTCCCCAGTCCTCCACTCTTCTCCCTCTGTCTGAATACCGTGAAGGCTGCTCCCCAGCCCTCCACTCTTCTCCCTCCGTCTGAATACCGTGAAGGCTGCTCCCCAGCCCTCCACTCTTCTCCCTCAGCCTGAATAACGTGAAGGCTGCTCCCCACAACCCCACTCTTGTCCCTCCGTCTGAATACCGTGAAGGCTGCTCCCCAGCCCTCCACTCTTCTCCCTCCGTCTGAATACCGTGAAGGCTGCTCCCCAGTCCTCCGCTCTTCTCCCTCCGTCTGAATACCGTGAAGGCTGCTCCCCACTACCCCACTCTTGTCCCTCCGTCTGAATACCGTGAAGGCTGCTCCCCAGCCCTCCACTCTTGTCCCTCCGTCTGAATACCGTGAAGGCTGCTCCCCAGTCCTCCACTCATGTCCCTCCGTCTGAATACCGTGAAGGCTGCTCCCCAAATACCCGACTCTTGTCCCTCCGTCTGAATACCGTGAAGGCTGCTCCCCACTACCCCACTCTTGTCCCTCCGTATGAATACCGTGAAGGCTGCTCCCCAGTCCTCCACTCTTGTCGCTCCTTCTGAATACCGTGAAGGCTGCTCCCCAGTCCTCCACTCTTGTCCCTCCGTCTGAATACCGTGAAGGCTGCTCCCCAGTCCTCCACTCTTGTCGCTCCGTCTGAATACCGTCAAGGCTGGGTCCCCACTACCCCACTCTTGTCCCTCCGTCTGAATACCGTGAAGGCTGCTCCCCAGTCCTCCACTCTTGTCCCTCCGTCTGAATACCGTGAAGGCTGGGTCCCCACTACCCCACTCTTGTCCCTCCGTCTGAATACCGTGAAGGCTGCTCCCCAGTCCTCCACTCTTCTCCCTCCGTCTGAATACCGTGAAGGCTGCTCCCCAGTCCTCCACTCTTGTCGCTCCGTCTGAATACCGTGAAGGCTGGGTCCCCACTACCCCACTCTTGTCCCTCCGTCTGAATACCGTGAAGGCTGCTCCCCAGTGCTCCACTCTTGTCGCTCCGTCTGAATACCGTGAAGGCTGGGTCCCCACTACCCCACTCTTGTCCCTCCGTCTGAATACCGTGAAGGCTGCTCCCCAGTCCTCCGCTCTTCTCCCTCCGTCTGAATACCGTGAAGGCTGCTCCCCAGCCCTCCACTCTTCTCCCTCCGTCTGAATATCGTGAAGGCTGATCCCCAGTCCTCCACTCTTGTCCCTCCGTCTGAATACCGTGAAGGCTGCTCCCCAGTCCTCCACTCATGTCCCTCCGTCTGAATACCGTGAAGGCTGGTCCCCAAATACCCGACTCTTGTCCCTCCGTCTGAATACCGTGAAGGCTGCTCCCCACTACCCCACTCTTGTCCCTTCGTCTGAATACCGTGAAGGCTGCTCGCCAGTCCTCCACTCTTGTCGCTCCGTCTGAATACCGTGAAGGCTGCTCCCCAGTCCTCCACTCTTGTCCCTCCGTCTGAATACCGTGAAGGCTGCTCCCCAGTCCTCCACTCTTGTCGCTCCGTCTGAATACCGTGAAGGCTGGGTTCCCACTACCCCACTCTTGTCCCTCCGTCTGAATACCGTGAAGGCTGCTCCCCAGTCCTCCACTCTTGTCGCTCCGTCTGAATACCGTGAAGGCTGAGTCCCCACTACCCCACTCTTGTCCCTCCGTCTGAATACCGTGAAGGCTGCTCCCCAGTCCTCCACTCTTGTCCCTCCGTCTGAATACCGTGAAGGCTGCTCCCCAGTCCTCCACTCTTGTCGCTCCGTCTGAATACCGTGAAGGCTGGGTCCCCACTACCCCACTCTTGTCCCTCCCTCTGAATACCGTGAAGGCCGCTCCCCAGTCCTCCACACTTGTCCCTCCGTCTGAATACCGTGAAGGCTGTTCCCCAGTCCTCCACTATTGTCCCTCCGTCTGAATACCGTGAAGGCTGGGTCCATAGTGCTCCAGTCTTGTCCCTCCGTCTGAATACCGTGAAGGCTGCTCCCCAGTCCTCCACTCTTGTCCCTCCGTCTGAATACCATGAAGGCTGGGTCCCCACTACCCCACTCTTGTCCCTCCGTCTGAATACCGTGAAGGCTGGGTCCATAGTGCTCCACTCTTGTCCCTCCGTCTGAATACCGTGAAGGCTGCTCCCCAGTCCTCCACTCTTGTCCCTCCGTCTGAATACCGTGAAGACTGCTCCCCAGTCCTCCACTCTTGTCGCTCCGTCTGAATACCGTGAAGGCTGGGTCCCCACTACCCCACTCTTGTCCCTCCGTCTGAATACCGTGAAGGCTGCTCCCCAGTCCTTCACTCTTGTCGCTCCGTCTGAATACCGTGAAGGCTGGGTCCCCACTACCCCACTCTTGTCCCTCCGTCTGAATACCGTGAAGGCTGCTCCCCAGTCCTCCACTCTTGTCGCTCCGTCTGAATACCGTGAAGGCTGGGTCCCCACTACCCCACTCTTGTCCCTCCGTCTGAATACCGTGAAGGCTGCTCCCCAGTCCTCCACTCTTGTCCCTCCGTCTGAATACCGTGAAGGCTGCTCCCCAGTCCTCCACTCTTGTCGCTCCGTCTGAATACCGTGAAGGCTGGGTCCCCACTACCCCACTCTTGTCCCTCCCTCTGAATACCGTGAAGGCCGCTCCCCAGTCCTCCACACTTGTCCCTCCGTCTGAATACCGTGAAGGCTGTTCCCCAGTCCTCCACTCTTGTCCCTCCGTCTGAATACCGTGAAGGCTGGGTCCATAGTGCTCCAGTCTTGTCCCTCCGTCTGAATACCGTGAAGGCTGCTCCCCAGTCCTCCACTCTTGTCCCTCCGTCTGAATACCATGAAGGCTGCTCCCCAGTCCTCCACTCTTGTCCCTCCGTCTGAATACCGTGAAGGCTGCTCCCCAGTCCTCCACTCTTGTCGCTCCGTCTGAATACCGTGAAGGCTGCTCCCCAGTCCACCACTCTTGTCCCTCCGTCTGAATACCGTGAAGGCTGCTCCCCAGTCCCCCACTCTTGTCCCTCCGTCTGAATACCGTGAAGGCTGTGTCCCCAGAACCCAACTCTTGTCCTTCCGTCTGAATACCGTGAAGGCTGCTCCCCAGTCCTCCGCTCTTGTCCCACCTTTCATGTTGATTCGCGGTGTGATGCTGTCTTGCTGAAACATGGTCCAAAGGCTTTGTTGCAGTGAAAACCAGGGCGAAATACCCCATCCCGTAGCATTGTTCCGTGAGTGAGTGAGTGTGTTAGGTTTAACGCCGCTTTTAACAGTATTCAAGTCATACCACGGCGTGTCAGCTTAATGTGGGAGGAAAGCCCGAAGTGATGCAGGTCTCAGACGTTTACCACTTTGGTGAAACCCACGAGCACTGGTATGGTGCTGACAAACCTAGAAACATAATCGGGGCGAACCGGGATTCGAACCCACAATCATAGGTTTCTGGCGTGCTCAAGGGACGCAACTCTGCGAATCGCAGCGCCTTAGACGACTAAGCCACCCGTCCCCCCGTTGTGCCGTGAAATTGCCGTTGAAAACTACGTTGTCTGCTGTCCACAGATACCGCTCAAACCGTGACGCTACCAGCAACGAAAGGAACGGCCTCCTGATTGCAACAACGTGCCGTCCCTCTCCCCGTCGACGGTGAATACGAACTCTGCCATCATGCCAGAAGAGCTGAAATCGACTTTCGTTAGAAAAGAGAACCAGTGAAATCTTTGATGTGGATGTTGAGGCGTCAAGGCTATTCCGTGGTACGGTTTTCATTCACGAATCCCATGTTTCCGTAGCCTCCTCGATGCAGTTGTTCGACTGACAGGGCTGTTGCTGACGATCACCTCACTGTGGCGAATCTGTTCCTCAGGTGTATGACGTGTAGATACCGGTCTTCTTTGCATCACTTCGGTCTTTCTTGGGGGGCACGGGTGGCCAAGTCGTCTAAGGCGCCGCGATTCGCTGTGCAGAGTTGCGTCCCTTGGGCACGCCAGAAACATATGATTGTGGGTTCGAATCCCGGTTCGCCCCGATTATGTTTCTAGGTTTGTCAGCACCATACCAGTGCTCGTGGGTTTCACCGAAGTGATAAACGTCTGAGACCTGCATCACTTCGGGCTTTCCTCCCACATTAAGCTGACAGGCCGCGATATAACTGTAATACTGTTAAAAGCGGCGTTAAACCCAACTCACTCACTCACTCACTTCTGTAGGGTGTCGTGACGGATGGCCTACCACCCCTGGGGAAGTGCACGGTACGGCCACTATGCCGGTCAACCTTGTGATTGCAGTGCGGGTACAACTGACACGTGACCTTGTGAAGCTCCCATCTGTATCATACGTGTTGCTGTGTTTGTTTGTTTGTTGTTTGATGCCGCACTCAGCACTATTCCAGCTATATGACGGCGGTCTGTAAATAATCTGGACCAGACAATCCAGTGATTGATTTCCTGAGCATCGATCTACGCAGTTGGGATCGATGACATACATCAATAAAATCAGCGAGTCTGACCACCCGATCCCGTTAGTCGCCTCTTACGACAAGCGTAGCCGCCTTTTACGGCAAGCATGGGTTGCTGAAGACCTATTCTATCCCGGATCTTCACGGGTTTCATAGTTTTGCCCTTTATCTCTCTTCTGTCAACAGCCTTCGCATGGTCGTTTTGTTTTTACTCCCATGTGGGTGACATCGAAGACAGCCTAACTCCTGTTATAACCTAACTGTTCAAACAACATCGTGCTGCACGTGTCACAAACCTTCACGGTTAGCCATTTTGTACGAGATCCCGTTACCAGAATTGTGGCTTTCAGAAACACCCGTTTGGGTGATTGATTTACATCATTTGTTTTATTACGACAAATTATTATTTAAAGTTAAGTATAGTTTCTCTTGTCCGTGACTATGTTATTTATCTGCCGAGGAATCAGTTCAAATAAAGCCTGCTTTATGTTCATAATTAAACCGTCTAGCAAAAGAACGTATACACTTGAAAACTGGATTTGACAAAAAAAAAGGATGCAAACGTTACAAAGCTGAAACCAGTCGCCAAAACACTGTACGCGTCCAGTCCAAAACACATGTATGACACCCGTATAAAAAACGTGTTTGTTTCATTTTTAGCCACCATCAAACATTAGTGTTTTCTTTCCTTTTTCGTGGATGTATATTGGGTTTCGACAAACATGTGTTTATATCTACACCTTAACAAGGTAATCAGAATACAGTATGCCAGTGACCATATTGATCAGCTGTTGAGACGTTTTTGTATCGATCACGTGAATCTGCCAAGAAACAAAACCAATATTTATGTCGTCAAAACAGTTGATGCTTGCATTCGGCTAGACACAAGATCATATTTACTTTCGACAAGACTCAAGAGCATATTTACTTTCGACTAGACACAATTTTCCCACCATACACAAACTTCACGTAGTTCCTTCAATAAACGCAACGTTTGAGAATTGAAGTATATGTTTTAATGTTTGCTAGGAGGTGAGGTGAGGTGAGGTGAGGTGAGGTGAGGTGAGGTGAGGTGAGGTGAGGTGAAATGGGGTTTAAGGTCGCGTCCAAGAATAAAACCCCTTTAGAGCGACGTGCATGCACGTGTGTGTGTGTGTGCGTGTGTGTGTGTGTGTGTGTGTGTGTGTGTGTGTGTGTGTGTGTGTGTGTGTGTGTGTGTGTGTGCGCGTGCGTGTGTGTGTGTGTGCGCGCGTGCATGTGTGTGTATGTGTGTGCGTGCGTGCGTGCGTGCGTGCGTGCGTGCGTGTGTGTGTGTGTGTGTGTGTGTGTGTGTGTGTGTGTGTGTGTGTGTGTGTGTGTGTGTGTGTGTGTGTGTGTGTGTGTGTGTGTGTGTGTGTGTGTGTGTGTGTGTGTGTGCGTGCGTGTGCGTGTGTGTGTCTGCTTGTACTAGTCCGGACTGAAATACAATGCTAATGTTTAACATGAATACACCACCCACACACAGTATACTGACTCCGACCCTACCAGACCTTGCTTTAGCCCCTTAATAGCGAGTGCCAGGCAGGGCAACAACAGATACAATCTTTCAACGCATTTAGGTCAGGCAAAGAAAGGGATCTCTCGGTCACAACATCAACTTGATGAATAGTACGCGGAGTAACCCAGGCGAAAACTTCAGGGACAAATTGTTCAGTTTCAATTTCATATTATACAGCAGTGAACGTTTTAACACCAGGACACTGAGCAGGTGAACCTGCTGAATCACAGGAGTCTGTCTGAACCTGTGTTTAAACTTACTTAAAATTCAACTCACTGACTGGCTTTGTTAAAATGTGTCGTCATTCGTCACAAATGTTAAATTTGGAATAAAACTTTCTCAGTAAAGTACAGATTCACGTACTTTTTGGGCTGACTCCCGTCCGGGATTCGAACTCGCACTGCCAGAGTGAAGCACCTAGTCGCCAGCACACAAAGTCAGCGATCTAACTCACTCAGCCCCCGAGGCTAACCCACTCAGCCACCGAGGCTTCCACCGAGGCTTCCATGGAAGACCTGGTAGTCTAGATTAAGTGTTATCCCAAATATAACATTTGTAACATTTGACCACTTTCCCAATGGCATTTTGTGTTCGCGTCGGCTTTCATTGCATATTTCCGGAAAAAATGTAATACCGGCTCCCCCGCTGTTTCATAAAGGTGTTGTGTTGATATTTGAAAAAAACTCAATGTCTATCCTTTAGCGTACATCCAACTCGTGATTAGAACATTAGGATTAAGGGAGAGGTCTGTAAGAGGGCACTACACAATCTATAAGGTCTGAAGTGATCAGAGCAAGCAGAAGGTGTCGCGTTTAGTGATTGGTCGATTGATTGCAGTTAGTTATTAGCCTCCTCCAAGAATGAGGAGTTGAGGTTAGTACTGCTTGTCAACCAGTACTGGATGCAGAGTCCTCCCAGTATCATTGCATGCAGCCATCAGAAGTCCCTGGGGCAGTGTATGTCACTCTGCCTCCAGTCTTCTGATACAGTCTGATCGGTTTACGATACTTGATTTCAGCATTCTACGGTTTATATTTGAGCACTGAATATGTGTAGTTAATCAATCAAAGTGTTATTATTGTTCCTGTGACAGTTCAAATAGAAATATCGATATCATTCAACTCCGAATCTCTTTCAATATCCCCGTAGACGCGGAGAAGACATGTATACGGTAAACGCTGAGATGACTAGCCCTCGCGACAATTCTATTCACCTTTCATAATGTTGAATAAAGCTGTTTTCACGTTGCCAACAAACAGTCATAGTTTCTAAGGTGTTATTTTCACCATTAAGACTTGCTACAAACAGACTGGAAGCACTCCTCTCCAGTGAAGAGCTTGTACAATGGGCTTCTCAGACGCATCTCTTCTCACCAAGGTTGCGCTAGGTTTGGCCATTGCCAGTTTTCTGTTTCACATAATTGGATTCCCGACAAATAGCTGGCTGACTTTCTCCACGTCTGCGGGGACGAGACACGTGGGCTTGTTCAAAGTGTGCGTTGTGGATGTATGTGTTGACATCGACTCCTCCGACTGTGAGTATACAGTGTCACGTGTAGATACATGGATACAGCGTGTGCAGTCCCTTGAATATACAGCTCCGTAAATACAGCTGCTTGTGTTTACAACCCCTTGACCATACAGCTCCTTAAATACAGCTGCTTGTCGTCATAGCCCTTGACCATACAGCTCCGTTAATACAGCTGCTTGTCGTCATAGGCCTTGGCCATACAGCTCCGTAAATACAACTGCTTGTCTTCACAACCCTTGGCCATACAGCTCCGTAAATACAGCTGCTTGTCGCCATAGCCCTTGGCCATACAGCTCCTTGTTTAAATACAACTGCTTGTCTTCACAACCCTTGGCCATACAGCGCAGTAAATACAGCTGCCTGTGTATACAGCTCCTTGACCATACAGCTCCGTAAACACAGCTTCTTGTGTTCAGAGCCCAATGCGGTCGGGTAGCCTAGTGGTTAGAGTGTTCGATCGTCACGCCGAAGACCCGGGATCGATTCCCGACATGGGTACAATGTGTGAAGCCCATTTCTGGTGTCGTGATATTGCTGGAATATTGCTGAGAGCGGCGTAAAACCATACTCACTCAGTCACTCACTCACAGCCCAATGACCATATAGCTCCTAGTTAAATTATAGTTGCTTCTGTTTACAACCCCTTTATCAAACAGTTCAGTGTAGTGTGTTTATGTGTTTCCAGGAGTTGTGTGTGTCTAAAGGAGCTGTATGTGCTTCAATAAGCTGTATGTGTTTCAATGAGCCGTATGTGTTTCAATATGTGCTGTATGTGTTTAAAGGAGCTGTATGTGTTTAAAGGAGCTGTATGTGTTTAAAGGGGTTGTATGTGTTTAAAGGAGTTGTATGTGTTTAAAGGAGCTGTATGTGTTTAAAGGGGTTGTATGTGTTTAAAGGAGTTGTATGTGTTTAAAGGAGCTGTATGTGTTTAAAGGAGCTGTATGTGTTCAAAGGAGCTGTATATGTTTAAAGAAGCTGTATGTGTTTAAAGGAGCTGTATATGTTTAAAAGAGCTGTATGTGTTTCAATGGGATGTATCTGTTTAAAGAAGTTGTGTGTGTTTAAAGTACCTGTATGTGTTTCAATGATATGTATATGTTTAAATGAGCTGTACATGTTGAAAAGAAATGCATGTGTTTAAAAGAGCTGTATGTGTTTCAAGGATTTTTATATGTTTAAAGGAGCTGTATGTCTTTAAAGGAGCTTATGTGTTTAAAGGAGCTGTATATGTTTAAAAGAAATGTATGTGTTTAAAAGAGCTGTATGTATTTAAAGGAGTTGTATGTGTTGAAAAGAGCTGTATGTGTTTATAGGAGCGGTATGTGTTTAAAAGAAATGTATGTGTTTAAAAGAGCTGTTTGTGTTTAAAGGAGTTGTATGTGTTTAAAGAAGCTGTATGTGTTTAAAGGAGCTGTATGTGTTTAAAAGAAATGTATGTGTTTAAAAGAGCTGTTTGTGTTTAAAGGAGCTGTATGCGTTTAAAGGAGCTGTATGTGTTTAAAGGAGCGGTATGTGTTTAAAAGAAATGTATGTGTTTAAAAGAGCTGTTTGTGTTTAAAGGAGCTGTATGCGTTTAAAGGAGCTGTATGTGTTTAAAGGAGCGGTATGTGTTTAAAAGAAATGTATGTGTTTAAAAGAGCTGTTTGTGTTTAAAGGAGCTGTATATGTTTAAATGAGCTGTATGTGTTTAAAGGAGCTGTATGTGTTTAAAAGAGCTGTATATGTTTAAAGAAGCTGTATGTGTTTAAAGGAGCTGTATATGTTTAAAAGAGCTGTATGTGTTTCAATGGGATGTATCTGTTTAAAGAAGCTGTGTGTGTTTAAAGTACCTGTATGTGTTTCAATGATATGTATATGTTTAAATGAGCTGTATATGTTGAAAAGAAATGCATGTGTTTAAAAGAGCTGTATGTGTTTCAAGGAGCTGTAGATGTTTAAAGAAGCTGTGTGTGTTTAAAGTACCTGTATGTGTTTCAATGATATGTATATGTTTAAATGAGCTGTATATGTTGAAAAGAAATGCATGTGTTTAAAAGAGCTGTATGTGTTTGAAGGATTTTTATATGGTTAAAGGAGCTGTATGTCTTTAAAGGAGCTTATGTGTTTAAAGGAGCTGTATATGTTTAAAAGAAATGTATGTGTTTAAAAGAGCTGTTTGTGTTTAAAGGAGTTGTATATGTTTAAAGGAGCTGTATGTGTTTAAAGGGGCTGTATGTGTTTAAAGGGGTTGTATGTGTTTAAAGAAGCTGTATGTGTTTAAAGGAGCTGTATGTGTTTAAAAGAAATGTATGTGTTTAAAAGAGCTGTATGTGTTTAAAGGAGCTGTATGTGTTTAAAGGAGCGGTATGTGTTTAAAAGAAATGTATGTGTTTAAAAGAGCTGTTTGTGTTTAAAGGAGCTGTATGTGTTTAAAGGAGCTGTATGTGTTTAAAGGAGCTGTATGTGTTTAAAGGAGCTGTATATGTTTAAAGAAGCTGTATGTGTTTAAAGGAGCTGTATATGTTTAAAAGAGCTGTATGTGTTTCAATGGGATGTATCTGTTTAAAGAAGCTGTGTGTGTTTAAAGTACCTGTATGTGTTTCAATGATATGTATATGTTTAAATGAGCTGTATATGTTGCAAAGAAATGCATGTGTTTAAAAGAGCTGTATGTGTTTCAAGGATTTTTATATGTTTAAAGGAGCTGTATGTCTTTAAAGGAGCTTATGTGTTTAAAGGAGCTGTATATGTTTAAAAGAAATGTATGTGTTTAAAAGAGCTGTTTGTGTTTAAAGGAGTTGTATATGTTTAAAGGAGCTGTATGTGTTTAAAGGAGCTGTATGTGTTTAAAGGAGCTGTATGTGTTTAAAGGGCTTGTATGTGTTTAAAGGAGTTGTATGTGTTTAAAGGAGCTGTATGTGTTTAAAGGGGTTGTATGTGTTTAAAGGAGTTGTATGTGTTTAAAGGAGCTGTATGTGTTTAAAGGGGTTGTATGTGTTTAAAGGAGTTGTATGTGTTTAAAGGGCTGTATGTGTTTAAAGGGGTTGTATGTGTTTAAAGGAGTTGTATGTGTTTAAAGGAGCATTATGTGTTTAAAGGAGCTGTATGTGATTAAAGGGCTTGTATGTGTTTTAAGAGCTGTATCTGTTGAAAGAAGCTATATGTGTTTAAAGGAGCTGTATCTGTTTAAAGTACCTGAATGTGTTTAAAGGAGCTTATGTCTTTAAAGGAGCTGTATGTGTTTAGGGCGCTGTATGTGTTTAAAGTACCTGTATGTGTATAAAGGAGTTGTATGTGTTTAAAGGAGCTGTATGTGGTTAAAGGAGCTGTATGTGTTTCAATGAGCTGTATCTGTTGAAAGAAGCTATATGTGTTTAAAGGAGCTGTATATGTTTAAAGTACCTGTATGTGTTTAAAGGAGCTGTATCTGTTTAAAGTACCTGTATGTGTTTAAAGGAAGCTGTATGTGTTTAAAGTAGCTGTATGTGTATAAAGGAGTTGTATGTGTTTAAAGGAGCTGTATGAGTTTTAAGGAGCTGTATGTGTTTAAAGGGGTTGTATGTGTTTCAAGAGCTGTATGTGTTCCAATGAGCTGTATCTCTTGAAAGAAGCTAGATGTGTTTAAAGGAGCTGTATCTTTTTAAAGTACCTGTATGTGTTTAAAGTACCTGTATGTTTTAAAGGAGCTGTATGTGTTTCTCGAGCTGTATGTGCAAAAAGTACCTGTATGTGTTTAAACGACCTGTATGTATTTCAATTATGTGTATGTGTTTCAGCTGACTGGTGCTATATATGTTTCAGGCGCTGTATGTGTTTAAAAGTGGTGAATGTGTTTCAAGGAGATGTATGTGTTTCAGCTGACTGGTGGACTGCCACTAAGGCCCTGGAGGTCCTGGGTTTTCTGGTCGGCCTCGCTTGTCTCGTCCTCCTCGTCGTCTTCATCTTCCTCAAGACCGATCTGAGCATCCTACACATCGTCGCTCTCGTGGCAGCCTTTGTGGCCGGTGAGTCTCTCCATCAATGTCACATAATCAATGTCACACACGATATATAATCAATGTCACATAGGATATATGATCAATGTTACATATGATATATAATCAATGTCACATAAGATATATAATCAATGTTACATATGATATATAATCAATGTCACATAGGACATATAATCAATGTCATATAATCAATGTCACATAAGATATATAATCAATGTCACATAATCAATGTCACATAAGATATATAATCAATGTCACATAAGATATATAATCAATGTCACATAGGATATATGATCAATGTCAAAAAGGATATATAACCAATGTCAAATAGGATATATAACCAATGTGACACACGATATATAATCAATGTCACATAGGATACATAACCAATGTCATATTTGATATATAACCAATGTCACATATGATATATATGCAATGTCACATATGATAGATAACCTATTGTCACATAGGATATATAACCAATGTCAATTATGCTATGTAATCTATGTCACATATGATATAAAACCAATTTCAAATATGATTTATAACCAATGTCAGATAATATATATAATCAATGTCACATGGGATATATTGTCAATATCACATAGGCGTCAACAATCTTGACGACTGCTTCGCAACTTGTTTATAGGAATGATCCACTCGTATAACTGTGATCACTATTCTGCCAAATGGAATTTGTCTGGGCAGATATTCGACATTGATTATTCTCTTGATTTGACGTTTTGAACTGGTGTGTAGGAACCATCTATGTTATTAATCATCGTCACCTTTCGGGTTGGTTCGGTATAGTCCGGAACCTACACAATCGGTCGGTCACAACTGTATGTGATTCAGTATGGTTTAATTCCGCTTTTAGCAATATTCCAGCAATATCACGGCGGGGAACACCAGAAAAAGGCTTCACACATTGTACCCATGTCGGGAATCGAACCCGGGTCTTCGGCGTGATGAGCGCCCCTCTGTCAAAACAGGAGTAGTGATATTAATTTACTTCACTTATCCGTTTACCGCCAGATACCACCTCGTCAAGTTCCTTAATGTGTTGGCCATTTTACAAACAGTCTATCGAATCTATAAATACACTATAGAAGGTTAAGATTGAACAAGAACCCTTTCACCGTTTACATCCGGGTCTCGACTGCGGTCAAGTTTGTCGTCATGTGATAGTCACGTGGTTGAAGTCCAATATGAATTTCTCCCAGCAGCAGTCGAGATGACTGGATCGGGAAACCGATCGTTTTTGTTTGTAGTGTAAATAACGACTGAAAAGATGGACACACACAACATTCACTTGTATTTGCCGTTGACGAACACATCATGACAACTGGCCGCAACACACACAGGTGGTGCCAATCTAGAGCGCTGATACATCCATTAATCTGTTATCCATTTTTTTCAAATAACACTTACATTGTTTTAATTTGTTGCAAACGTAAATGGGGGCTGTGCAGAAACCTATGATTGTGGGTTCGAATCCCGGTTCGCCCCGATTATGTTTCTAGGTTTGTCAGCACCATACCCGTTCTCGTGAGTTTCCCCGAAGTGGTAAACGTCTAAGACCTGCATCACTTCAGGCTTTCCTTCCACATTAAGCTGACACGCCGTGATATAACTGGAATACTGTTAAAAGTGGCGTTAAACCCAAATCACACACACATACAAACATAAATATATTAACGCTCACTGGAAGTGTTAAACAATAAATTATAACACGTTACGAACTTGTTCACAGACGAAAAAGAAGAAACCTCTGTATTTCGAGTTGTTTATTTTGTCTGTTTATGAGATACAAAATGACGAAAAACGTGCGAAATGTAATTCCTACAGAGACACTTTCCACCAGTCAGTCTGTTGGTAACATGACGTACTGTTATCGAATCGTGACGTCATAAACAATAGTTATCTGGAGACGTCTGACGTCATACCGCTTCAGCTGACCAGTCAACACCGAGAAGCCCTAAAACGCATGCGCATAAATACCGACACGTGACTCCATTCGTGTTTCAACCTCTATGCACTCTCATTAAAATCAGATCTTAGTTCTCGCTATCGCTAAACAAAGATCTTTCATCCAACCAATCAGAGCGTCGCTTACCAGATTATGAAAGTAACAGTATGAATGTATTTTCTAATCATGCAACCACGAAGTATTGAATACGGGGTATTCCGAACGACAGTTTTTATCGACGGTCTTTATGATTATTTACATAAAATCTAGGCCATCTATTAGTCATTCCAGAATGTTTTTCTTATTAGTTTTAATTTTTATAATCGAGAATGCGTCAGAATATGTTTCGAAGCGTAGTTGCCGGTTTGAAACTAGTGTCGTAAAGCTCGAGAAAGCCGCTCCTGATTGGCTAATGTCGATTTCTTATCAGTCATTTCATTGGTCGGTCAAAATTCGCGAAAGGTTGTTCTGACGTGACCCGTAATGGGATGTCCTCAGAGTTTGTTTAGCGGTAGTGAAAACTAAGATCTGATCTTAATGAGATTGACCTCTATGGAAATTCATGTATGATGAAAGTATGCCCCATCTGAACGGGTATGTAGGCATGGCCGAACAACGAATTCTTGATTTGTCTTCCAGGAGGGTTCGTCTTGCTTGGCTGCATCGTGTTTGGCGCCAAGAGAGATGCCACGGATGCGTTCCCCGCCTACAGTATGGGCTGGTCGTTTGTCTTGACCCTCATCGGGTCGCTGTTGTACCTGGCGACTGGGGTCATCCTGCTCGTGGACAAGCTGAAGGGATGACCGTCACGTTATGCAGGAGGTCAGCGGTGACCACCCATCACACTGCAGACATTTTTGTCTTAAGGACTCATTTTTGATATCAGTTTTATATAAAAAAGGTTCACGATGTACTAGCATTACTACTGAAATGTGTGTTTCATGTGTTTCATGTGTTTCATCACCATACGCTAAAGTAGCTCGTACTGATGTGGTTAAGGTAGGACAATGATAATCTACAGGCGACAACTGTCAAGATGCATCATTTACAGTAGTATCACTTTGTATAGCTGATATCAAGATATGATCAATTCGTGTCAGCATAACAATGATATGACATGAAACGTCAAGATATGATCCAATAGTGTCAGCATAACAATGATATGCGTATATTGTCAAGATATGATCCATTAGTGTCAACAATATCAATGTATGACATATGATGTATGACCTGTCATTAGTGTTCGCCTACATTACATTTACAATGTCAAGATATGACCCGTCCTTAGTGCACACTTACACATATGAAAATAAATATCAGGATATGATTAGTGTCAGTCTACATAGGATAGATAATTACAAATACATAGAGGTTATCCCGCAAATGTGTTTGGGGATTGTAAATATCACTGGGTAAGTGATGTGTCAGTCGGGCAGTGACAGTAGCCAATATAGTTCCCACTAAAATCTGTTTCTTATACAGTGGCGATGCAACATATACGCAAAACAACAATTGTTTTTAATTGCCTTTCGCGGCAATCTATCGGTCTGTCAGCTAGAGTAACTGCACTTTGTCAAAGGGAAGCTACTCTAACCCTAGTCTATGAGACGTCACGGCCACGTTCAGACGTTGTTGACAGTCGGTCTGCCCTGTCATAACGTTAAGAAGTTACGTCAGATGTACACACAGCAACAAAAAGAAACAAGGTAACAAATGAAACATATTTCGGCCAAATCCAACTATTTTAATTTGTGGAAAAGATTTCAAGCACAGATATGGCTACTGATCCCGCTTTGCTAGGCCTAGTGCCCTCGCAAAATTGTTTCGAAATTTATATCTCCAAAGTTGCCAAAACTTATAAAATGCCTTAGCTACGTCACAGTTAGACACTGATTTTCAGTATATTAGACTGTTCTTTTGATAATAATAGAATTATCCCTTTAGTTTATAATTATCCAGATTCCCGATGGTTAATTCTGACTCGATCGCCGAATGACAAGAGCGACGCCATTTTTGTTTATAAACACTGAAAGTAGTCCCTACTTGACCTTTGATATTTGCATCTCTATCCGCATATGACCCCCAACGGATATCGTTTGTATCCGTTGGCTTTATCCTGCCGAGAAACCTACCCATTATATGATAAAATATCATATTTATAAACTGCTGGGCAAACACTTGAACATTGGATTTGACCATCACAACACTGGAATTGAAGGTCCAAACACACAACTATGTTACCCATTCCTTGTTTGTTTCACATTGAAACAAACAGGGGTGTATTCATTCTTTTACATTGCAGTTTATAGTGTTTTATCTTTATTGACAGTAGTGAATGTTTACTGAAAGCTTTGGAATTGTTGTAGCTTCTGAGGACTTAATAAACATCCATGCCCTGATACTTAGTGTATTATTAGCTTATGTTACACTACTTGTTGTCATCATTAGAAGGTCAGACCGACAGGACTTGATCTGGAGAAGTTTACATGTGTGTTCGACATGTGTGTTGTACTTGTGTGTTGTACGTTTGTGTTGTACATGTGTGTTGTACATATGTGTTGTACATATGTGTTGTACGTGTGTGTTGTCCATGTGTGTTGTACATATGTGTTGTACATATGTGTTGTACATATGTGTTGTACGTGTGTGTTGTACATGTGTGTTGTACATGTGTGTTGTCCATGTGTGTTGTACATGTGTGTTGTACATGTGTGTTGTACATGTGTGTTGTACATGTGTGTTGCACATATGTGTTGTACATGTGTGTTGTCCATGTGTGTTGTACATGTGTGTTGTACATATGTGTTGTACATATGTGTTGTACGTGTGTGTTGTACATGTGTGTTGTACATGTGTGTTGTCCATGTGTGTTGTACATGTGTGTTGTACATGTGTGTTGTACATATGTGTTGTATGTGTGTGTTGCACATATGTGTTGTACATGTGTGTTCGACATGTGTGTTGTACATGTATGTTGGACATGAGTGTCGTACGTGTGTGTTGTACGTGTGTTGTACATGTGTGTTGTACATATGTGTTGTACATGTGTGTTGTACATGTGTGTTGTACATATGTGTTGTACATGTGTGTTGCACATATGTGTTGTACATATGTGTTGTACATATGTGTTGTACATATGTGTTGTACATGTGTGTTGCACATATGTGTTGTACATATGTGTTGTACATTTGTGTTGTACATATGTGTTGTACATGTGTGTTGTACATGTGTGTTGTACATATGTGTTGTACATATGTGTTGTACATATGTGTTGTACATGTGTGTTGTACATTTGTGTTGTACATATGTGTTGTACATTTGTGTTGTACATATGTGTTGTACATATGTGTTGTACATATGTGTTGTACATTTGTGTTGTACATATGTGTTGTACATGTGTGTTGTACATGTGTGTTGTACATATGTGTTGTACATATGTGTTGTACATATGTGTTGTACATATGTGTTGTACATATGTGTTGTACATATGTGTTGTACATGTGTGTTGTACATTTGTGTTGTACATGTGTGTTGTACATGTGTGTTGTACATATGTGTTGTACATATGTGTTGTACATATGTGTTGTACATATGTGTTGTACATTTGTGTTGTACATATGTGTTGTACATGTGTGTTGTACATATGTGTTGTACATATGTGTTGTACATATGTGTTGTACATGTGTGTTGCACATATGTGTTGTACATGTGTGTTCGACATGTGTGTTGTACATGTATGTTGGACATGAGTGTCGTACGTGTGTGTTGTACATGTGTGTTGTACATGTGTGTTGTACATGTGTGTTGTACATGTGTGTTGTACATATGTGTTGTACATGTGTGTTCGACATGTGTGTTGTATATGTATGTTGGACATGAGTGTCGTACGTGTGTGTTGTACATGTGTGTTGTACATGTGTGTTGTACATATGTGTTGTACATGTGTGTTGTACATGTATGTTGGACATGAGTGTCGTACGTGTGTGTTGTACATGTGTGTTGTACATGTGTGTTGTACATATGTGTTGTACATATGTGTTGTATGTGTGTGTTGCACATATGTGTTGTACATGTGTGTTGTACATATGTGTTGTATGTGTGTGTTGCACATATGTGTTGTACATGTGTGTTGTATGTGTGTGTTGTACATGTGTGTTGTATGTGTGTGTTGTACATGTGTGTTGTATGTGTGTGTCGTACGTGTGTGTTGTACATATGTGTTGTACATATGTGTTGTACATGTGTGTTCGACATGTGTTTTGTAGATGTGTGTTGTACATGTGTGTTGGACATGAGTGTCGTACGTGTGTGTTGTACGTGTGTGTTGTACATATGTGTTGTACATGTGTGTTGTACATATGTGTTGTATGTGTGTGTTGCACATATGTGTTGTACATGTGTGTTGTACATGTGTGTTGTACGTGTGTGTTGGACATGAGTGTGGTACGTGTGTGTTGTACATATGTGTTGTACGTGTGTGTTGTACATATGTGTTGTACATGTGTGTTGTACATGTATGTTGGACATGTGTGTTGTACATATGTGTTGTATGTGTGTGTTGTACATATGTGTTGTACGTGTGTGTTGTACGTGAGTGTTGTACATATTTGTTGTACGTGAGTGTTGTACATATTTGTTGTACTTATGTGTTGTACATATGTGTCGTACGTGTGTGTTGTACATATGTGTTGTACGTGTGTGTTGTACATATTTGTTGTACTTATGTGTTGTACATATGTGTTGTACATTTGTGTTGTACGTGAGTGTTGTACATATTTGTTGTACTTATGTGTTGTACATATGTGTTGTTCATATGTGTTGTACGTGAGTGTTGTACATATTTGTTGTACTTATGTGTTGTACATATGTGTTGTACACATGTGTTGTACATGTGTGTTGTACATATGTGTTGTACGTGTGTGTTGTACGTGTGTGTTGTACGTGTGTGTTGTACGTGTGTGTTGTACGTGTGTGTTGTACGTGTGTGTTGTACATATGTGTTGTACATGTGTGTTGTACGTGTGTGTTGTACATATGTGTTGTACATATGTGTTGTACGTGTGTGTTGTACGTGTGTGTTGTACGTGTGTGTTGTACGTGTGTGTTGTACATATGTGTTGTACATGTGTGTTGTACGTGTGTGTTGTACATATGTGTTGTACATATGTGTTGTACGTGTGTGTTGTACGTGTGTGTTGTACGTGTGTGTTGTACGTGTGTGTTGTACGTGTGTGTTGTACGTGTGTGTTGTACCTATGTGTTGTACGTGTGTGTTGTACATGTGTGTTGTACGTGTGTGTTGTACGTGTGTGTTGTACCTATGTGTTGTACGTGTGTGTTGTACGTGTGTGTTGTACATATGTGTTGTACATATGTGTTGTACATGTGTGTTGTACGTGTGTGTTGTACGTGTGTGTTGTACGTGTGTGTTGTACGTTTGTGTTGTACGTGTGTGTTGTACGTGTGTGTTGTACGTGTGTGTTGTACATATGTGTTGTACATATGTGTTGGACATGAGTGTCGTACGTGTGTGTTGTACATATGTGTTGTACGTGTGTGTTGTACGTGTGTGTTGTACGTGTGTGTTGTACGTGTGTGTTGTACGTGTGTGTTGTACGTGTGTGTTGTACATGTGTGTTGGAC
The DNA here is from genome assembly GCF_023055435.1 of Haliotis rufescens. Lineage (NCBI taxonomy): Eukaryota > Metazoa > Mollusca > Gastropoda > Lepetellida > Haliotidae > Haliotis > Haliotis rufescens. Next base: position 639,048 of record NW_025963798.1, read on the forward strand.
ATGAGTGTCGTACGTGTGTGTTGTACATATGTGTTGTACGTGTGTGTTGTACGTGTGTGTTGTACGTGTGTGTTGTACGTGTGTGTTGTACGTGTGTTGTATGTGTGTGTTGTACATGTGTGTTGTACATGTGTGTTGCACATGTGTGTTCTACGTGTGTGTTGCACATGTGTGTTCTATATGTGTGTTGCACATGTGTGTTCTACGTGTGTGTTGCACATGTGTGTTGCACATGTGTGTTGTACATGTGTGTTGCACATGTGTGCTGTACGTGTGTGTTGTACATGTCTGTTGTACATGTGTGTTGGACATCTGTGTTGGACGTGTCTGTTGGACGTATGTTGTACATGTGTGTTGTTCATGTGTGTTGTACATAGGTGTTATACATTTATACAAGTCTCACCAATGCAATCCATATCACATATGGCCAATGCTCTGTTGTCATTATTGCGGTCGAGAACGTTATGCCAGTTTCACGCTGATCTCACCAACCAATTTGCAGCAATATGTCGCCGTCCTGTGAATCTGGGCGATACAAACCAGTGATTGGTGCTGGACCAGCGTCACACGCCGCCTCTCACGACTTTACGCAATTATTGTCACAAAGTTACCCAGCCTGACCGCTTGATTACGTTGCCTCACCCAGCCTGACCGCCTGATTACGTCGCCCCACCCAGCCTGACCACCTAATTAAGTCGCCCCACCCAGCCCGACCGCCTGATTACGTTGCCCCACCCATCCTGACCGCCTGATTACGTCGCCCCACCCAGCCTGACCGCCTGATTACGTCGCCCCACCCAGCCCGACCGCCTGATTACGTTGCCCCACCCATCCTGACCGCCTGATTACGTCGCCCCACCCAGCCTGACCGCCTGATTACGTTGCCCCACCCAGCCTGACCGCCTGATTACGTCGCCCCACCCAGCCCGACCGCCTAATTACGTTGCCTCACCCAGCCTGACCGCTTGATTACGTCGCCCCACCCAGCCTGACCGCCTAATTACGTTGCCTCACCCAGCCTGACCGCCTGATTACGTCGCCCCACCCAGCCTGACCGCCTAATTACGTTGCCTCACCCAGCCTGACCGCTTGATTACGTCGCCCCACCCATCCTGACCGCCTGATTACGTTGCCCCACCCATCCTGACCGCCTGATTACGTTGCCCCACCCAGCCTGACCGCCTAATTACGTTGCCTCACCCAGCCTGACCGCTTGATTACGTTGCCTCACCCAGCCTGACCGCCTGATTACGTCGCCCCACCCAGCCTGACCGCCTAATTACGTTGCCTCACCCAGCCTGACCGCTTGATTACGTTGCCCCACCCAGCCTGACCGCCTGATTACGTTGCCCCACCCAGCCTGACCGCCTAATTACGTTGCCTCACCCAGCCTGACCGCTTGATTACGTTGCCTCACCCAGCCTGACCGCCTGATTACGTCGCCCCACCCAGCCTGACCGCCTAATTACGTTGCCTCACCCAGCCTGACCGCTTGATTACGTTGCCCCACCCAGCCTGACCGCCTGATTACGTTGCCCCACCCAGCCTGACCGCCTGATTACGTTGCCCCACCCAGCCTGACCGCCTGATTACGTCGCCCCACCCAGCCTGACCGCCTAATTACGTTGCCTCACCCAGCCTGACCGCTTGATTACGTTGCCTCACCCAGCCTGACCGCCTGATTACGTCGCCCAACCCAGCCTGACCGCCTAATTAAGTCGCCCCACCCAGTCTGACCGCCTGATTACGTAGCCTCGCCCAGTCTGACCGCCTGATTACGTTGCCCCACCCAGCCCGACCGCCTGATTACGTTGCCTCACCCAGCCCGACCGCCTGATTACGTCGCCTCACCCAGCCTGACCACCTAATTAAGTCGCCCCACCCAGCCCGACCGCCTGATTACGTTGCCCCACCCATCCTGACCGCCTGATTACGTTGCCCCACCCAGCCTGACCGCTTGATTACGTTGCCCCACCCAGCCTGACCGCTTGATTACGTTGCCCCACCCAGCCTGACCGCCTGATTACGTCGCCTCCTACGACACGCAAGGGGACCTAGCCTAACCTGAGTCCAAACGCAATATGCAGAGCATGAACACATAAATAAATAGTATGATACGATATTCTTTATAATTTTATCACCACTTGTATAAACTTACAGAACAAAGTTTACACAAACAGGCATCAATGACACGATTATATAACACAGTCATGTGACGGACAATAGCTAACACATCAAATGAGTTGACACGAGTGGTGCCTGTTTGGGAGATGTCCATCCGTCGTTTATCGAGATGGTGCTCACACCCCAGGTTACAGCAGATACATTTGTTTATTTGTTTCGTCGTGTAAGTTTCAAGGGTAGCAAGCTGAGAGACAAACGCTACTATACCTCTCAGTTGATTTAAGCATATCTCTGACTGACAATCACAAATATTTTAAGCTAGACAATTTATATCCCCAACTTATATACTGGCACTTAGTCAGCACACAAACACATACTACTACATCGCTTTATTATATATATATAAATTTGATTTAAAATTTTTAACAATATAAAAATTCGCATTATACAGAACTGTTGATGGGTATCAAAGACATCTTTTCTTTTAATAATAATAAATTTGCTTTTTCAGGCACAAATTTCAAAAATAGTAGAGCTCATGTGGTTACATATTCATTTCTTCATTGAACCAATATATTTTTACACAAACTTACCCATCCACAGATTACTCCATACAAACTGCTACTGGAATGAGTGATGGTGAAATAGCCAGAATCAAATTTAACAACAGCAACTGGATTTCAAATTTTAATTACATTAATAACAAACTCGTCCCTCATGGGCACGGGTGGTCCAGTCGTCTAAGGCGCCGCGATTCGCTGTGCAGAGTTGCGTCCCGTGGGCACACCAGAAACCTATAATTGTGAGTTCGAATCCCGGTTCGCTCCGATTATGTTTCTAGGTTTGTCAGCACCATACCCGTGCTCATGGGTTTCACCGAAGTGGTGAACGTCTGAGACCTGTATCACTTCAGGCTTCCCTCCCATATTAAGCTGACACGCCACGATATAACTGGAATACTGTTAAAAGCGGCGTTAAACCCAACTCACTCACTCACTCTTTCGCCCCTCGGTTTAATATACGAGCATGTGTGTCATGAGTTTACGAAACGAGTGTCAGAATTCTCATATTTCCCGAGCGAGGGCGTCTTTCCGTCCTTACGTCACAATAAGATTCGAATGACGACAACAATGCCGGTCGGAGGACGTGAACAATACACTGGTGTGCGTGACGTGATATTTTCACTACTGCGGATACGATATTTTTCAACTCGTTTATTTCTAACCCTATAGGCAATAAATTTCGATATGCCGTTATACAATGTCGATACAGACGACGGCATACCGGGACTGCACGTTTTAAGCCCAGGGCTTAAATACAGATTTTTCCTATTTTAATTAAGTAACATTTTGTAGGAATTTGAGCCCAAGGCTTAAGGACAAAAACATGATAAGAAGGATGAATATCTCAAAATGCATTAATACCCACAAATGGAATGCGAGAGCAATACTTTTACATCACACATTATGTTCTTTTTCAACTTGAAAATTATGAGGCAAGAGCACGTTCAAAATTGACAGCTGTAAAAAACGAAACCACAAATCAATATCGCATTAATGCGTGTTGGTCATATGCGTTTAAAATGTGACACTGAGTTTCAAGAATATCACCTCCGCATCACCATATAGAAGCGTGCTACAACGCGGGTTGCAGCACATCCGGTATGATCAATCGATTTTCAACATAAAGCGTTTTAATTTTCTGTTTCGAAAACCATGGGCTGAAAAACGGGCGGACTTAAAAGCGTTAAAAGCGTTCGATAATCAGAGGGGGGTGGGGGGGGGGGGGGGGGGGGGGGGTGTTCTCAAGGTCATAGTTTATAGTTCATATATGATGTGTTGTTGAATTGTGGCAGCACTATATACATCAACACTGTACTGGGGGATACATGTCTTCATTGCAGCACTATACACATCAGAACTATACCGGGGGATAAATGTCTTCATTGCAGCACTATATACATCAACACTATACCGGGGGATAAATGTCTTCATTGCAGCACTATATACATCAACACTATACCGGGGGATACATGTCTTCATTGCAGAACTATATACATCAACACTATACCGGGGGATACATGTCTTCATTGCAGCACTAAATACATCAACACTGTACTGGTGGATACATGTCTTCATTGCAGCACTATATACATGAACACTGTACCGGGGGATACATGTCTTCATTGCAGCACTAAATACATGAACATTATACCGGGGGATACATGTCATCATTGCAGCACTAAACACATGAACACTGTACCGGGGGATACATGTCTTCATTGCAGCACTAAACACATGAACACTGTACCGGGGGATACATGTCTTCATTGCAGCACTAAACACATGAACACTATACCGGGGGATACATGCCTTCATTGCAGCACTAAATTCATGAACACTGTACCGGGGGATACATGTCTTCATTGCAGCACTAAATACATGAACACTGTACTGGGGGATACATGTCTTCATTGCAGAACTATAAACATCAACACTATACCGGGGGATACATGTCTTCATTGCAGCACTAAATACATGAACACTGTACTGGGGGATACATGTCTTCATTGCTGCACTATATACATCAACACTGTACCGGGGATACATGTCTTCATTGCAGCACTAAATACATGAACACTGTACCGGGGGATACATGTCTTCATTGCAGAACTATATACATCAACACTATACCGGGGGATACATGTCTTCATTGCAGCACTAAATACATGAACACTGTACTGGGGGATACATGTCTTCATTGCTGCACTATATACATCAACACTGTACCGGGGATACATGTCTTCATTGCAGCACTAAATACATGAACACTATACCGGGGGATACATGTCTTCATTGCAGCACTATATACATCAACACTGTACCGGGGGATACATGTCTTCATTGCAGCACTAAATTCATGAACACTGTACCGGGGGATACATGTCTTCATTGCAGCACTAAATACATGAACACTATACCGTGGGATACATGTCTTCATTGCAGCACTAAACACATGAACACTGTACCGTGGGATACATGTCTTCATTGCAGCACTAAATACATGAACACTATACCGGGGGATACATGTCTTCATTGCAGCACTTAATACATGAACACTGTACTGGGGGATACATGTCTTCATTGCAGAACTATATACATCAACACTATACCGGGGGATACATGTCTTCATTGCAGCACTAAATACATGAACACTGTACTGGGGGATACATGTCTTCATTGCTGCACTATATACATCAACACTATACCGGGGATACATGTCTTCATTGCAGCACTAAATACATGAACAATATACCGGGGGATACATGTCTTCATTGCAGCACTATATACATCAACACTGTACCGGGGGATACATGTCTTCATTGCAGCACTAAATTCATGAACACTGTACCGGGGGATACATGTCTTCATTGCAGCACTAGATACAAGAACACTATACCGGGGGATACATGTCTTCATTGCAGCACTAAACACATGAACACTGTACCTGGGGATACATGTCTTCATTGCAGCACTAAATACATGAACACTATACCGGGGGATACATGTCTTCATTGCAGCACTAAATACATGAACACTGTACTGGGGGATACATGTCTTCATTGCAGAACTATATACATCAACACTATACCGGGGGATACATGTCTTCATTGCAGCACTAAATACATCAACACTGTACCGGGGGATACATGTCTTCATTGTAGCACTATACACATCAAAACTATACCGGGGGATACATGTCTTCATTGCAGCACTAAATACATGAACACAATACCGGGGGATACATGTCTTCATTGCAGCACTAAATACATGAACACTGTACCGTGGGATACATGTCTTCATTGCAGCACTAAATACATGAACACTATACCGGGGGATACATGTCTTCATTGCAGCACTAAACACATGAACACTGTACCGTGGGATACATGTCTTCATTGCAGCACTAAATACATGAACACTATACCGGGGGATACATGTCTTCATTGCAGCACTAAATACATGAACACTGTACTGGGGGATACATGTCTCCATTGCAGAACTATATACATCAACACTATACCGGGGGATACATGTCTTCATTGCAGCACTAAATACATGAACACTGTACTGGGGGATACATGTCTTCATTGCTGCACTATATACATCAACACTGTACCGGGGATACATGTCTCATTGCAACACTAAATACATAAACACTATACCGGGGGATACATGTCTTCATTGCAGCACTAATTACATGAACACCGTACCGGGGGATACATGTCTTCATTGCAGCACTATATACATCAACACTATTCTCGCCGTTTCTTTCTTTACATGTCTCCATTGACGCTGTGTAAACATCAATCTCTCGGGTTTTTCCTTTGTACAACAGGTTCCTGTTTGCACAAGGGAATATATCGTTTCTCTCACCTCGGGTACCTACTGCACTGATCAACGTATATTTTACGTACCCTTCTTTCATAGACAACGTCTTCATGAATGTGTGCTGAGTCGGTACACCCAAGCAGTTGTTCAACCTATTGGTCATGCAATTTCCAAAATGGCGTAATGTGAGTCTTGTTCGAAAAATGCTATATCTTGAATGTACATTTACAGACGTGGACCGAAGCTGTTATGTACCCACCACGGCCGACCGGTCTTTCCTGGTAACGGTTCTTGAATTTTATGAGAAGTTTACCCTTGGGTCCATAACTTGGTGTACCCCTATATTCTTATTCCCTTGTACCAATGTACCCCATTTACAACATCCCCACGTCAGCCGTGTACACCAGAACCAACATATACCACTGCACTGCTATACTCATCAACCAACATATACCATCGCACTGCTATACTCATCAACCAACATATACCACTTCACCGCTATACTTATCAACCTACATATACCATCGCACCGCTATACTCATCATCCTACATATACCACTTCACCGCTATGCTCATCAACCAACAGATACTATCGCACTGCAATACACATCAAACAACATGTACCATCGCACCGCCATACTCATCAACCAACATATACCATCGCTACGCCATACTCATCAACCAACATATACCATCGCTACGCCATACTCATCAACCAACATATACCATCGCACCGCTATACTTATCAACCAACATGTACCATCGCACTGCTACGCTCATCAACCAACATATACCATCGCACCGCTATACTCATCAACCTACATGTACCATCTCACCGCTATACTCATCGACCTACATATACCATCGCACTGCTATGAACATCAACCAACATATACCACTGCACCGCTATTCTTCATCAACCAACAGATACCATCGCACGGCTGTACACATCAACCAACATATACCATCGCACCACTATACACATCAACCAACATCTACCATCGCACCGCCATACTCATCGACCAACATATTGCACGGGGCTGTACACATCAACCAACAGATACCATCGCACGGCTTTACACATCAACCAACAAATACCATCGCACGGCTATACACATTAACCGACCCACCAATCCATCATTTCACCCATATACCACAGTTTTCGAGGACAATATACCTCAACCCCAACGCCTCAAAATACTCGTGCAATATTTAACCATATCTAAAGTACGTTATTATTATGCGTAATAAAACATATCCATGTACAAATATAAATGAATTCCATGTATCAATAAACCCATATTCTTTTTACACTAATATACACACACAAACACCAATGTACCGATTTACTTATACGACTATACCAAAATAATCCAAATACCAATTTCATACTGTACTAGTTTGTTTTCGCTATGGACAGTATTACACAATAATATCAAAATGTGGACTTATGTATCGCACAAAGTCCTGTATCTCACATGTTCCTCAGATCACAAGACATCAACAGAAAGTACTAGTGTAAGGGTGTTTTCTGACTGACATATCACTGAAATGTGACTCCACTGACCGTTCAGACAATGCTCTGACTAGACTCAAATCTCCCCCTCATACATGCTTTTCGTCATTTCGTCCATCTTCCCGAGGCAAAGGAGTTAACTGACTAGAAAAGTCCAGTTTCCACCCTTGCCGAACTAGGCTGGTATTATGGAGTTACATTTTGGCAGGACTAACGAGTCTATGCATAGTCCAATAAAAATCGCGCATCGAAATCCAAATCCGGTTCGTAAAATGTCATGCAGATTTCGGTGGATTGTAGGATTTGTAGAGCATGTGCACGCCAACTTCCCAGCAAATACTTTCAAAATCTTTGTCCACCTCGTCACATGCCGATACTAGAGCTTATGTTGTTTATTTCTCCACCTCGTCATATGCTGACACATGAGGTTATGTTGTTTATTTCTCCACCTCGTCACATGCCGATTCTGGAGCTTATGTTGTTTATTTGTCCACCTCGTCACATGCTGACACTGGAGCTTATCTTGTTAATTTGTCCACCTCGTCACATGCTGACACAAGAGTTTATGTTGTTTATTTCTCCAAAGCGTCATATGCTGACACTGGAGTTTATGTTGTTTATTTCTCCACCTCGTCACATGCTGACACAAGAGTTTATGTTGTTTATTTGTCCACCTCGTCACATACCGATACTCGAGTTTATGTTGTTTATTTGTGGATGTGCAGCACTACGTCTGTAACTCAATCCAATGATGTCGCTTGCTGAAAAACAAATAATTGGAAACGTTTAAAAACCGTTATGAAAAAGCACGCACACACCCACATACAACCACACCCATATACACATCCACTCACGAGACCCGTGAAGATCCGGGTTAAAATAGATCTTCAGCAACCCATGCTTGTTGTAAGAGGTGACTAAAGGGATCCAGTCCTGCTGACTTGGTTGATGCACGTCATCGCATCCTAATGGCGTGATCGATGTTCATGATGACAATCACTGGACTGTCTGGTAGACCTGATTATTGACAGACCGCCGTCATAAATCTGGAATATTGCTGAGTGCGGCGTTAAACAACAAAGAAACAAAACGAAACTCACCTACACATACACAAACAAACAGACACGAACACCCGTACGTACACCCACAACCAAAAACAAACATTCAACCGTAATTATTTTCGTCAACCACCAATCTCGACAAAACAGGGCATAGCCAGGCTACACTCAACACTGAACGTTTTTGCAGAACACATATATACAGGACAGTCGTCAACTCTGCTCTCAAGGCCAATACAGGACGACGCTGTACTTAATAGATTTGCATCGTCATTCGTGACGGTTTTCAAGCTGAATTAAAGCTGAATAGAACGGGCAAAAGTAACAGAACATGATATACCTTATCATGCAATACCTTCAGAAAAACACCCATCTCTCATGCGATAATGAGTCATACAAGACACGTTGGTTGTCGACCCAGCTTGTACAGCAAGCCACGTGTCTAGTCATGCAGTAAATAAACACACCGGTAGAATTACAACTGGTATATTTTAAAGCAGGAAGTGGCGTAAGGTTAAACTGCAGACGATATAATCTGGCTTCAAATCCCCAGCTGTGGCAGGCATATTACACCCGCTTGTTGATAAACCCTGACAACGCACCCCGGAGGGTATATAACGACAGAAAACAGCAGTACGTTTGATATGTGGGAATCATGATGTATATTACTATCATATTCTGCTTCTCAAAACCTCTCAACCCACTTGACAACGTATCATTTGCGTATGTTAAGCCAGGCATCCTTTGCTTTGAGAACGAATAATCAGTGATGAGTCACTGCCTGATTATTTTGATTGTTAAGTTTCTGGACAAAAAAGAGTTCTGAAAGCAAACGGCCTATTAAGAAAACCCACTTAATACCTAAACGCCAGCAATACGAGGACTGGTCAAAAAGTTCAACAAAACCAACAACTGTGAAGGCGTCTTCAATTTGTTTTTTAACATATTCTCCCTGCTTTTCAATACATTTCTCATATCGATGGTGAAGCTTTTCAATTAGAGTCAGGAAGAAGTTTTCTGAAGCCACCCTGAAAAACACATTCAGCTTTGAGGTCATTTTGTCGTCATAGCGCTTTCCACGAATGTGTTCTTTCAGTTTAGGAAACAGGTGGTAATCAATTGGTGCCAGGTCTGGCGAGTATGGAGGGTGAGGAAGCTCATCGAACCAACATTGTCGCACAGCAGCCTTTGCAAGTCGAGAGGTGTGAGAAGAGGCATTGTCATGAAGTAGTACAACTCCAGCAGTCAGCATTAATATCCTCGCCGCTTTTCTCTAATAGAAGCAAATCAGCAAAGTAGGCACGGGTAATCGTCGTATGACTTTCTTAGTAAACAACAGGGATAACACCCTTTGCATCATTGAATTCAGTAGCCATAACTTTCTTCACTGATCTCGAAGACTTGAATTTCTTTGGTGCCGGAGAAGATGAATGGTGCCATTCCTTCGACTCGGGATAACAGTTTCATCACCCGTTACTAATCTCTTATTGAATTTGACAAAATCCTCCCCAATAGATTTCATCGGCAATGTCAGTTCAGTTTTCCTAAAGATCAGAATTTAGAAACTTTGGCACCCAACGAGCAGATATCTCATTCATCTGTAAATTTCACGAATACTTGTTTCAATCGACCCATGGCTTAGACCTGTGTCTTCCTCAAGTTCAACAATTGTAATACGTCTGTCTGACAGTATAAGGTTTTTTTCTATCTCCTTGGTTGTATCTTCAATGATGGAAGTTGAGGGACGTCCAGACCTAGGGTCACCTTCAAGGCTTGTTCTCCCTGCCTTAAATGTAGCTGCCCAACGTTTAACAGCGAAATAGCTAGGGCACTTATCCCCATACACTTGTGACATACGGTCATGAATGTCATTTTCTGAAGTAAACAACTCGGTGACTGCTCGGTAGACGTGCTTTTTCCATTTCTGTGTCCATTCACTGGACACCTACCCCGTTCAACTGGCTCTCACTAGTATACAAATGGCCTCAACAGACCAAATAAACTTGCAATGATCTACTCACACCATGTACTACATTGGCAGGTTCACTTTGTTATGGCCCATAGTTGAAGCTTAAGGTTAGTCAGGTTTGCAACTCTTTGACCAGCCCTCGTATAAACAGATGGAGTTGAGCAGTAGAAGACAACCTATAAGGATTGCTTGTTTTTTTAACTAGAATATATAATACAAAAGAACAGAGGAACGAAACAGTTGTATAAGTGAAAGTATTTGTTTAAGGGGACAAATTATTTAATTATCCCAGGTGTAGGGGTGTTAAAGTCGCAAGAAGTAGCATGAGGATGATGGAAACGACGACGATGATGATGATGATGATGATGATGATGAGTGAGTGAGTGAGTATGGTTTTACGCCGCTTTTAGCAATATTCCAGCAATATCACGGCGGGGGACACCACAAATGGGCTTCACACATTGTACCCATGATGATGATGATGGAAATGATGATGATGATGATGATGATGATGATGATGATGATGATTGCCATTAACAGTAAAGAAAAAATTATACATACATGAACTACTCGATGACGTCACTGGTGACCGTAATGACCTTGATATGGTAGAGATCAAAGTCGAACCTCTTTGACGTGGGAGACGTCGTGGTCTTTGACAGCTGAAGGTAATACGGGCCTCCTTCCGGAATCGTTTTCCTTTGACAAAACACGTGATGAAGTTGGTGGAGTTGTTGAGGTACATCAGAAGGCTCACACATGCATTTATAAGATCTCGCTGTGCTTCTGCCTCAGCCCCTGGGGAACTGTCCTTCCAATAGTTCTCGAGAGCGTAGAAGACGGACACGGGCAAGGTGCAGAGGAGGTACACCAGGTTCAAACTCAACAGCATCGTTGTCATGGACTTTACGAGACTTTGCCTTGATCCATCTGCCCCAGGCGTGGAATCATGTCTAGCCATGGTCCGAGCATGCGTACGTAGTCGGTAAATGATGAGAATATTGCACACAAGATGGACAACGACAGGTACAATACACCACACACACAGATCTATCCAGGGAAACACTTTGCTGAGAAAGTCTTCATACTCAGCTGTCTCTACGGAATCACACACATAAACTCCTGGTTCTGTTTTAGTATGTTCCAAGAAGATCAGAAAGTGACTATTTAATATCAGGCATATGCTTATAACAATACCAACACTGATGGTGGCTACACGCTTGGTGCACAAGATCCTGTATCGCAGAGGTCTCCAAACAAATACCGTGCGTTCAATGGTCATAGAGACTTGAATCCAAGCCGATGTGTGAAGGCTTGAGTAGGTTAACCATGCGTGGATCTTACAAGCGACTGTATGAACGTCGCGGATATCCTTCTCAAACCCATGAAGCACCCATTCTCTTAGAAGTCCCACATACAGAACCGCTAGATCAGCCACTGCCAGACAGGTTAGGTATTTGGACATATTGGACTTCCGCATTGCCTTACGGGTCAACACAACAATGGAAAGGAGGTTGCCTACCGTGCCAAGTAGAAGGAGAATTGGCGAAATGATCGTCCACAAGAGATTAGCTGTTTCCTCGTTAGGCAATATGGCTTCATTCTCTTCGTTCGAACAGTTTGAATCATTCATCCTCATATTGGGTAGATCATATAAATAAATAAACTCCTTTGCCAACTATAAACAGAAGTGGTGAAATAATTCTCCAGAGAATGACTGGCGGTTTCCCGGTTTGGCAATATGTCTTCACCTTGAAGTTTGACTTGTTTGAATTAGTCATTTCTAAACTTACTTTAAAATATATAAGCAGCTTATAACCAATATGTTCCATGTCCTAGTGTTGTGTTTCTCTTAACTGATCTCTTCCCATTACAATGTGACTAGCTTAGCCAGGCAGGTTAGGTATTTGGACATATTGGACTTCCGCATTGCCTTACGGGTCAACACAACACTGGAAAGGAGGTTGCCTATTGTGCCAAGTAGAAGGAGAAATGGCGAAATGACCTTCCACAAGAGATTGGCGGTTTCCTGGTTTGAATCATTCATCCTGATATCGGAAAGAACATATGTGAATGCTATGAGTAAACCTTGTTCCAGTGAAAGTGTATATCTTGAACAGTGTGCATCTGCTGCTGGTTCCCTTAGGGTAATACTGATCTTCTTAGCATGTCATCAGAGAATCTCCACGGTATGATTCATGTGAACAGGGTGTCCCCACGGTATGATTCATGTGAACAGGGTGTCCCCACAGTATGATAAATGTGAACAGGGTGTCCCCACAGTATGATTCATGTGAACAGAGAATCTCCACAATTTGAATCATGTGAACAAAGTATGCACAGTCGATTCATGTGAACAAAGTCTCCACAGTTTGAATCATGTGAACAAAGTCTCCACGGTTTGAATCATGTGAACAAAGGCTGCACAGTCGATTCATGTGAACAAAGTCTCCACAGTTTGAATCATGTGAACAAAGTCTCCACGGTTTGAATCATGTGAACAAAGGCTGCACAGTTGATTCATGTGAACAAAGTCTGCACAGTCGATTCATGTAAACAAAGTCTCCACAGTATTATTCTTGTGAACAGAGAATCTCCACAGTTTGATTCATGTTAACAAAGTCTGCACAGTTGATTCATGTGAACAAAGTCTCCACAATTTGAATCATGTGAACAAAGTCTCCACAGTTTGAATCATGTGAACAAATTCTCCAGTTTGAATCATGTGAACAAAGTCTCCACAATTTGAATCATGTGAACAAAGTCTCCACAGTTTGAATCATGTGAACAAAGTCTCCACAGTTTGAATCATGTGAACAAAGTCTCCACAATTTGAATCATGTGAACAAAGTCTCCACAGTTTGAATCATGTGAACAAATTCTCCAGTTTGAATCATGTGAACAAAGTCTCCACAGTTTGAATCATGTGAACAAAGTCTCCACAGTTTGAATCATGTGAACAAAGTCTCCACAGTTTGAATCATGTGAACAAATTCTCCAGTTTGAATCATGTGAACAAAGTCTCCACAGTTTGAATCATGTGAACAAATTCTCCAGTTTGAATCATGTTAACAAAGTTTCCACAATTTGAATCATGCGAACAAAGTCTCCACGGTTTGAATCATGCGAACAAAGTCTCCACGGTTTGAATCATGTGAACAAAGTCTGCACAGTTGATTCATGTAAATAGTCGGGGTCCACAGCCCGGACACCTTTCACTCCAACAGCCCTGTAGTCTTCCTGCCTTGTTCTATCCCAACCTCACCCTCACCTTCCAACAACGTCTTGGGTCACCACAGCCGTAGTCCTCCATGAACGTGCAGCTGCCTGCTACCGGACGATCCATGCACAACACCATGCATCTGTAACGCGGATGTAAAGATAGTGTCATGGTGCATGGGCTGATTTCAGATTGACATAGCTGCATATTGCCTGCACAATGCAGGAGACACAAGACACACATCACGCGCTAGGAATAGATACGTCACAGTGTATGCCCCAGGTGGTTAAACAATGCAGGGGGACTTTTCATGCATTCAGGCCAAAGAAGAATTTAAACATGATAGCATGTTGTTTTTTTACGAGCGCGGTCGTAATGGTGACAAAACATATCTGTCAATACTTGAGGGTTGTTTTTTCATCTGATACTTTGCCAAATTTGTATCTCTAACATGACATATTATTATTTCTTTAAGTGAAATTCAGGAAACGATTTTGTACCTTTAACGTTACGACAATTGGGATAGCAAGCATGGGTATGTCTGTATGTCTGTGTGTGTGTGTATGCATGTGTGTGTGCGAGTATGTGCATGTGTGTGTGTGCATGTGTGAGCATGCGTGTGTGCAAACGTGTATATGTCAGGTGACAAAATGACCAACAATAAGATTAAAGCAACCCACCAAACAGGAAGGAACCAGCCTCTATTAATAACTGCTGGTTACATATTTAAGTTTATATCGTGACAAACGTGATATCCATCTGTATGCCTGATACCTCATACCTCCTGTAGTTATACTACACATGTATTACAATGCTGTATTCAGCAAAATACATAATACCGATAAGGTTGCTTGGCTACTACACAAAGCCTCCACACACTGGAACACAGGCACAACTTTGCTAGATTAATGATATCCGAGTTTAGCTTGTGCAAATTACAGCTATTAAGTTTGACAAGGCGGATATAATAGTTTGTTTATTGTTTAACGCCGCACTCAGCAATATTCCAGCTATATGACGGCGGTCTGTCAATAATCGAGTCTAGACCAAACAATCCAGTGATTGATAGCATGAGCATCGATCCACGCAGATGGGATACGATACGCTTCATCCAAGTCAGAGAGCCTGACCACCCGATCCCGTTAGTCGCCTCTTACGACAAGCATGGTCGCCTCTTACGACAAGCATGGGTTGCTGAAGACCTATTGAAACCCGGATCTTCACGGCACTGTAGACATTAAAAGCTGAGCATTCATAAACAAAAAAATTAATTTCCCTCCATGAGAACATAAATAATTCTATGCCATGAAGGAAGGTTCTTTCGTGTTGATCAAGCTCAAGGAATATATAACTTGACTTTTTGAACATTAAAACAATAAAGCAACGATCATGAGAACAATTTCTAGATTGAATCTTTCACATGATAATCTACGTAGCTGTAATATAGCACAGAATAGTCTACATCGTGTCTGCTATTCATCATCCGCGACTCGCAATTTGAATAAAAATGTTTGTTTGTTGCCCATGTCGCACAGCAATGCCCGTCAAACGACGGCGGCCTGTAGACAATCACGTCCTCCCTAGACAATTCAGTGACGGACCAGACAAGGTACGTGGTGGACCTGGTGTTGAAATACAGTTGTTGTCCAATCTATTCTCTAATATCGAGATAGTCTTATTTGTCTTATATGTTATTTCAAAATGTCACCTGATTAAAGGATTAACTGGCCATACCGACCGGACTGATTTGTACTTGAATGTATATATATATCTATGTTTTACAAAATATATTTCTATGTTATTAAAGAAGTCTCAAAGAGTGAGTGTAAAAGTTGGGTGCTTATGATTTCATACATATACTCTACGCTAAATAAGAGGTGAGGTGAGGTGAAACTGGGTTTAACGTGGCCTCCAAAACTATTGCACTTTTATAGCGACGTTCACACTAATTGAGAACCTGAAGGACTAGCTATATGACACATCAAATTGTCTTGAACATGGGCGAACTCCCGTGCATAATTGACATACATGTCCAATAAACTACATTGACAAAACAAAACAAACTATAGACAGTGTTCTAGATTGGCATGAATATTAAAACTTAGTAAAACCCATGACTAAGTATTGGTAAACACAATTCTTTCATTACTCACTTCTGAAACAATATTGATGGTTTCGCCATGTCTCCCCAAATGTTCATAATAACACCCGATAACCAATCACAGGCGACGACACAAATCAGGTGAAGTAAAGCAACATTGTTTGCTGAGAGACCTTGGCAGCTCATCTTCCCGAGGCAAGGGAGTTAACTGACTATAAAAGTCCAGTTTCCACCTTGCCGAACTAGGCTGGTATTATGGAGTTAAATTTTGACTGGACTAACGGGTTATGCAAAGTCCAATCAAAATCGCGCACCGAAATCGAGATCCGGTTCGTAAACTGTTATGCAGATTTCGGTCGATTGCAGGATTTGCCCAGCATGTGCACCGCCAACTCGTTGTCAACTGATATTTTTCAATTCTTTTCAAGTTTTTAATCAAGCTGCTCACGTGATTTGATGCATTTCGCGATGTAGGACCCGTTTTCTCACAATGTAGATCTTGATTGTCGATCAGATCGTCTTAACTGGGAGCCGCCATTTTGTTTGAAGAAAATGCAAGTGATACGAGAGGTGGAATCTGATTGGTCCATAGGAGAGGCATAGAAGGGACTTAACTCGTAATAGCCACTGGTGGCGCTATGATCGAGCCCAGGAATTCCAGCCTAGTTCGGCAAGGGTGGAAACTGGACTTTTAAAGTCAGTTAACTCTCTTGCCTCGGGAAGATGTGGCATCTTGGCTCCTGAGAGTTTCGAGGGCTTCGGTCATGTAACACAAGTGGCGTCTCCTGTGAGGCTTTGTTCGAATCGTGCCTCTGTTCACCCAGCAGTGAATGGGTACACGGTAGGATGAGATAACAATGTAGTTATCTCCTAGTGCTTCAGACAGCTTGGGTTGTATACTCCCCAGGGAGCTGAGAATGATTATTGAGTGTACACTGATCCAGTGATCGGGGCAATAAGAGTCATTTGAGCATGCCCCTAACTGTTGTGGACATGTCCGCAATATGAATAGCCTATTATAATAATACAAGATCATGGACGTTGTCAAAAGTTTATTACGAAACATAAACATAAATACGATAACTGGAAATGTGGGGATATTTGGAAAGCTAAAACAGATATTTGTTTGCTAGCCGTGTGCTGTAAGTGCCATGCATGCATCTGCCAGTGCGAGGTGAATGTTAGCAGGTATAACTAATTATGGTAGCTGCAAATCAAATTCTGAAGACGCCGCTTCTTATTTCTCATATTTTCCCGTTATTACATGCTTAGTGGTTGAAGCGTTCCCTCGTCACGTCGAAGACCATGGTTCGAATCCCTACATGGGTACAATGTGTGAAACCCATTTCTGGTGTCTCCCGCCGTGATATTCCTGGAATATTGCTAAAAGCGGCGTAAAACCATACTCACTCACTACTTGCCCGTCACGTGACTTGTAACTGGTGGGTTTGGCATAATTAGTGACATGTTTCTCTACCTGACCATAGGAGTCACAATGTCGTTACATGTGACGTGCTACTGACAACTGAACAACGAATGCTATATGGCTATTAAAAAGTAAACTATTTTACTAATTGTTCCCGAGTGACAAAAATAGACAGACTGTAATAAAAACATTCATAGAGTAAACCATCTCTACATCAAAAGACATATAAACCGCACTGAACTAACTTTCAAGCAAATCCTTAGAATCAAAGACCTTGGGAACACGTAGCTTTTTCCATGTTATTTCAGAGCTGCACACATATTTGTCACCTCTCATATTGTTGATGCAGTATTACTCTGTTTGATGAGGGAGTGATTGTGTGTTGATTGTGTGAAACTGTCAGTTATAAACATATATCATCTGTGACGTATGTTTCATAAACTAGCGTCAGCTTAATATCAGTAGTCATGAAGAGGTATATACTTTTAGACAGTATACTTAAAAGTACATGGCTGGACCATATCCACAACAAACACGATGTTTTGGAAATATTAATTTTGCATATAAACCAAATGAAAACTAAAGTGTGGCCATGACCCTTAACACGCACAAGACAGTAACACCAGCATACATGTATTAAAGTAAAATACATTTGTCATTGGGATACAAATGCAAAGTACTTTCACGGGAGGACTACGAAAAGGGTGAACATATACAAAAGGTTGACCATTGAAACGTAACACATCAGAGTGGTTATAAAGAACCATCTTTAAAGCAGGCACACAGCCCAGGAGACCTCACAGTTCACAAGTGTACAGACAGCAGCATGTACACCGTTTCCAGTTTTGCAGCGAGTGCCAAACCTGGATCATTTTCGGTACCAACCAGTCGTCATGAAAACAAAAACGAAATAAAATGAAAAATCCCAAATCATCAAAAGGCACCATTTCACTACTAGACTGACCTGTATAGCAAGTTTCAACAAGCAATATTCAATAGGTCAGGAGTTATTGGTCAAAAGGCGGCGGAGTGGACAAAAACGACTGTCTGTTCATGTGGGTGAAAGGTACCTGTTCGGTAGTATTATTGTACATATCTATTAAGGAAAGATAGGCTTGTCATGGGGATACAACATTAATGCAGATCACTTTTACAGGGTGACTAAAAAAGAGTGCTGAATACAAAATTCTGATCTTAGACAATGAAAACATCACAGTTGTTAAAGCCATCTTTAAATCATGCCTACAACCCAGGCAAGCTCACAATTCACATGACGTGTACATACAGCAGTGTATGCACCATATCTAATTTCTCATATTCCCACTGGGTAAACCGAGACTGCTGTCCTAGTCAGAGGACATAGAGTCTTGAAGGAAGTCATCAGCAAACCTTAGGACCTGCTTGAGACACAGCAACAGAGGCATATCAACACGCTTGTCTACCTCGACCTCGTCTTCGTAGTTCTTCACTGGGAACACACACGATCGAGGAAGGCCGAAGAGTTGTCCCGCTTGTTCCACAAGATCACCGATGGTGGCGCTGTTGAACATTTTGCCGACATTTTCCTGTACCTCCATGCAGACTTTGTCAGCCTTGGTCAAGATGATCACTTGGGGTATACCTTTGGAATTAAATAACATAGGTAAGAATTTCAGAAATGGAATGACATGCATTCCCTTCAAAACGTAATCAAGTGACTTAGGAAATAAAACGATATATTCACGCAAGAGAGACATTGGAGCTATGAGTTGACATTGGTCGATATTGGGATTATCACAGGCTTCACGTGAAGACGACATCGGTGGTCCAGTCGCCTCAGCTCCGCAAAGACGCTGTGCAGAGTAACAGCGTGACACAAACCTATGATTGGGGGTTCGAATCCCAGGTGTGCACTCGTTATACTTCTTGATTTGTCAGATGTATAGTCTGGAGGCTTTCAGACACCTGCATCACTTCGAGCTTCCCTCTCACCTCAAGAGTGAGTGAGTGAGTTGGTTTTAACGCAGCTTTTAACAGTATTCCAGTTATATCGCGGCGTGTCAGCTTCATGTGGGAGGAAAGCCCGTCACAGACGTTTACCAGTTTGGTGAAGCCCACGTGCACGGTCGTTGTCCTGCAAAACTAGAAACAATCGGGGCGAATCAGGATTCGAACCCATTATCAAGGTTTCTGGCGTGCCCAAGGGACGCAACTCTGCACAGCGAATCGCGGCGCCTAAGACGACTGGGCCACCCAGTGGATCAAGAGGATATGCTCTGATATAATAGATGTTTCCAAGCAGCGCGAAACGAAACTAACGAATTTTATCCACACGGATGCTTAATTCCCATTTATTATAGTTTTACTCGTAAACGATCAATACTTATGTTTTTGTCTGCTTTTCGACTTCATGTAGACATGGCGGTGAATAATTCTTGTTGGAATTTACGATTTTCCTGAAGTTACCTTTTGTGTTTATTCTTTGCTGTAGTGACTTGATGGCGTGAAGAATTTTCTCAGGGAAAACGTCGACAGTTGTACCGTCAATGACAAAGGCGATGCAGTGAATCTTGTCATCTGGGGAGGGGCTACTGTTGTACCCCGTACAGTCAGAGTTGATAGGCACCGTTGGGTTAAACTAAAACACATATTAATTCAAATCAATAAGACATCACTGACATCAAACAGGGTGGGGGGCAGAAGATACCCATTTGGGTCATCGATTATACATGCATCATGTACACGATTGTATTATGTCTCAATTTATTATGTGTACTTTGTATTATGTTTACTTTGTATAGTGTCTCCATTGTATTGTGTTTACTTGGTATAGTGTCTCCATTGTATTGTGTTTACTTTGTTTAGTGTTTACTTTGTATTGTGTTTAATTTTTATAGTGTGTCCATTGTATTGTGTTTACTTCGTATAGTGTCTGCATTGTATTGTGTTTACTTTGTATAGTGTCTCCATTGTATTGTGTTTACTTTGTATAGTGTTTACTTTGCACCTGGAATTCGATCTGAAACTGGTTTCTCACCTACAGTTTTGTAAGTAATGTATTTCCCACATACTCATGTATGTAAGGTATAAGGCGACACCTTTCACGGGAGGCCTAGTTTTATAAGGTGATTGCGTCCTCAGGGTACACCAGAAAATTACGATAGTTGGTTCCAATCTCCGATTACCATATTTTCATATTTTCGAGATTTGTCATGGGTTTCAATGTAAACGTCGTAAATGGATTTGTAAACGTCTGAGACTAACATGACTCCGGGATTTCCTCCCACATTAAGCTGACGCCCCATGATATAGCTGGAATATTGTTATTTGCAAAGCGGCGTAAAAACAACTTCACTCATACTCACTCCATTAGGACAAAAGTATTGTTCGATAAGGCTGAAATATTGCCGATGTGAACTTTCAAGTGAACATTATTCAATATTATTAACACGATATGATTCTGATAGTATATACTATGTTCATACCCGCTGTATTGTGGTGTCACACACTACATTGTATTATATCCTATCATAAAGGATTAACCCACCGACCTGGAATCTGTCTGGGACGTGACCTTCGATGACGGCAATGAGGTCAACAAGGTCAAGGCCACCGTCACACTCCAGTCCCCTGGTGTCACAAAAACGCATCTTCAGGGTATCTCCGGTCACGTTTGACTTCACTCTGTAGCGTCGGTACTTTAGTTAACAGAATGACAAAACAAATTATACAAAGCTAACCAATTTGAGGTATTGTCTGACAAATCACTTTTTTTTAAATATTTTTTTTAATTTATTTTTTTATTATTATTATTTATTTTTTTACAAAGTTGAGCAACTGTAAGCACTTTCTGACAAATAAATGTAATTGGGGTGTCTTTTCTTACCATTGGCTACATGCTGTTTTCACTTACCGTGGTTGTTAAGCTCCTGTCAGCACTTCCGCTTCTAGCTAGACCAGTTATCTCCCTTTGGAACACTGAGTTGATGGAGTTAAAGAAGCTAGATTTCCCTGCTCCAACCGCACCTAACAGTAGCATGTTGACAGCCTTGACCTTGCTGCCTTCTGGCGGGGTGAATCGTTCAATGTAGGACTGCAGCATCTGAAACCAAACAATTCTCCCTGGCTCAAAGGCACATAACCAATCCACTTTCATCACGACAGACACATATCAGACATAAAGACACTAAGCATGATCGCTATAAGGCTTACTGTTTTAAATTTGTGATAACAACTTAAATCCTCAAGTGTTTACAAATACTTAATTAAGTAAAAATCGCAATGAGAAACAGGCTCCCAGGACAAGCTTATATTCCGACAAGCTACACATTCACATGCACAATCTTCATGACTGAAAGAAAAGCGCTATATATTAACCTATTTTGCGCCAAACACTATCGATGGAGGCTGAGCGCATGCGCTCGGACTATTTATAAAGATATGAATATGGTAATGGGGCCAGGGGGATGAGGTATGCACGCACAAACATATAAACCCGGTTCAAGAGATCAGCTTAAATCTTAAAGTGTTTACAATGACTTATTTTAGTTAAAAGTCGCTTCCGACAAGCTCAATTTATAGCATATACAATCACCCTACAGTCTGCACACACACTATTTGAAAGAAAAGCTTCAACGTACCTCGTAATTTACTTGACCAGTTTGGCGCCAGGCACCATCAGCAAGGAGCTTGCTTTCGGACTCTACAGAAAGACATGAAAATGCTCATTATTTAAAGTGTATTTGTGTATATAAAGTCAGGGAATATATATATATATATTATACATATTACATATAATACATGTACATGTAATATATAATACAAGATAAAGTCCACGATAGTCCAACATCTTCTTTATATCACTTAAACTGATAAAGAAGATGTTGACCTAACGTGGGCTTTATTATTTTATGTTTTATACGTATAAATATAATGTGTGTGTGTGTGTGTGTGTGTGTGTGTGTGTGTGTGTGAATGCGGGAGGAGAGGTATGTATATAAATAAAACATAACATACACACACAAAATGGTTTCAACAAAACAATCGTTATCATGTTAACGACAGATTTATAGAACTGTAATGAACTATTGCCTTTCCGTAAGGGGGAGCTGTGTTTGATTGAAGCATCACGAATATGTAAACAGTAAGCTGATACAGTTAACCCTCTTTTCATGTCATTACCTGTGACGCGGTAGACCTCAGAATTTCCTGTGACGTGTTAGACCTCGATATTACCTCTGACGGGGTAGACCTCAGAATTTCCTGTGACGTGGTATACCTCGATATTACCTCTGACGGGGTAGACCTCAGAATTTCCTGTCAGGTGGAAGACCTCAATATTACCTGTGACGCGATAGACCTCAGAATTTCCTGTGACGTGGTAGACCTAAGAATATTACCTGTGACGCGATAGACCTCAATATTACCTATGACGTGGTAGACCTCAATATTACCTATGACGTGGTAGACCTCGATATTACCTGTGATGAGGTAGACCTTGATATTACCTGTGACACGGTAGACCTCAATATTACCTGTGACATGGTAGACCTAAATTTTACCTGTGACACGGTAGACCTCAATATTACCTGTGACATGGTAGACCTAAATTTTACCTGTGACACGGTAGACCTCAATATTACCTGTGACATGGTAGACCTCAATATTACCTGTGACGTGGTAGACCTCAGTATTACCTGTGGCGTGGTACACCTCAATATTACCTGTGACGTGGTAGTCCTCAATATTACCTGTGACGTGGTACACCTCAATATTACCTGTGACGTGGTTCACCTAAATATTACCTGTGACGTGGTTCACCTCAATATTACCTGTGACATGGTAGACCTCGATATTACCTGTGACATGGTAGACCTCGATATTACCGGTAACTTGGTAGACCTCGATATTATCAGCGACGATGTAGACCTTGATATTACCTGTGACGTGGTAGACCTCAATATTACCTGTGACATGGTAGACCTCGATATTACCTGTGACGTGGTAGGAATCAATATTACCTGTGACATGGTAGACCTAAATTTTACCTGTGACTTGGTAGATCTCGATATTACCAGTGACGTGGTAGACCCCAATATTACCTCTGACGTGGTAGACCTCAATATTACCTGTGACGTGGTAGATCTCGATATTACCTGTGACGGGGTAGACCTCGATATTATCAGCGACGATGTAAACCTTGATATTACCTGTGACGTGGTAGACCTCAAAATTACCTGTGACATGGTAGACCTCGATATTACCTGTCACGTGGTAGGAATCAATATTACCTGTGACATGGTAGACCTCAATTTTACCTGTGACGTGGTAGATCTCGATATTACCAGTGACCTGGTAGACCCCAATACTACCTCTGACGTGGTAGACCTCAATATGACCTGTGACGTGGTAGATCTCGATATTACCTGTGACGGGGTAGACCTCGATATTATCAGCGACGAGGTAGACCTTGATATTTCCTGTGACGTGGTAGACCTCAATATTACCTGTGACATGGTAGACCTTGATATTACCTGTGACGTGGTAGACCTCAATATTACCTGTGACGTGGTAGACCTCAATATTGCCTGTGACGTGGTAGACCCAAATATTACCTGTGACGTGGTAGGAATCAGTATTACCTGTGACATGGTAGACCTCGATATTACCGTCACGTGGTAGACCTCAATATTACCTATGACGCAGTAGACCTCAATATTACCTGTGAGGCAGTAGACATCGATATTATCTGTGACGAGGTAGACCTCGATATTACCTGGGACGTGGTAGACCTCAATATTACCTGTGACGTGGTAGACCTCAATATCTGTATACTGAACGTTGTTTCCACAGAACGCAGTCTTGTCATCTCCCGCCATGTTGTAGTGGGTTCCCACATTTATTGACCCATTTCCCTGGAAGTAGTTGTGAGTCTTGGTGACAGTCTTGGTGAAGGGCTGTAGGTCGGACCCGAAGCAGGGGCCGTTAAGGCTGTTCTGCATAACTGCATTTCCAGCTTGTTTGACAGGGTAACATTTTGGCTTGAAGGACTTCTTGTCTGTGAGTCGGAAGATGAAGGCTGTGGGGTCATTGCTATACTGGCTTGTTGTAGACAAGTGGGATTCGTTACGGTTGTTGCCGCAATAAGGGCAGATCCATGTGGTAGTGGCTGGTGAATAACTGGCATGGTTACCACACAGACAAGTGACGGTCGTCGCTGTCCACGGGATGGAGGTGTATCCGCCGAACACATAACCTGCTGTGTTGTACAAGAGAGTGACCGTCGGGCCTTTGCCATTACACTTCTGATGAAACACAGGTGCACTGCATCCATCTCTCGTAGCCTGGTACAACAGAGTAAACTCCTTCCTCCCTCCCAACCACTTACTCAGGACAGACTTGTAGCGACGCTGTATTTCGGCCATCGTCGTTTACCATGGACTATCTACAAAACAACAACATCGACATAGATATGGCGTACATGGCATGTGTAGAAATGTATTAGTCAGACCGAAGACGTATATAGTCATTGTATACACGTCTTTGGTCAGACAACTTTTGATATTGAATATCAGTTTTCCATGTGTCAGATTGGTCCACATATTGGATTTGATATCGAATAGGGAGGGGGGACTAACACGTCCGTCACCAAACTACTTCGCGATCTTAGGTGAGTTACGTCGGAGTGACTTTAAGTGGTGTGTGTGTGGGTGGGGGTTTGAGGAGGTGGGGACTAACGCGACACATGCATTTAACCTGCGATTCTTCATACTCTTTTAACACAATATATGAGAGGTAGAGGTTATCACGCGAGTTTGTTTGGGGATGGTAAATATCCTGTATAAGGAATAAACATTGTATTTAGTGAGCCTTGATATTTAGCCCCAACGGATATCGTTTTTATCCGTTGGCTTTATCCTGCAGAGAAACCCAGCCATTATATGATAATAGTGTAGATCCCTTTCCTTTATTTAATTTAAATTGTGAAGTCTTTGTTTCGGAATTTGATCGTCTTTATCATGCAAAGTATTGTTTAAAAAATAGAGCTTAAGGTGATCTCGATCTTTGGATCGTGGTCTCACATGGACACATTGATAGTAGAGGTGGAAGTTACCTCCCTTGAGACCGTGTATGACAATCTGAAATAAAAATTATCAGCAACACACAGGCCAGATAAGATTGATTGATGGTGTCAGGTACAATGTAGGTCAGAACAAACAAATTAACGGCGTTTTACTCCTGTGTTCGCGTGGTACCAGACACTACACACAGTTCAGGTGAACCTTCATCCTACATCCCCACACCAGTCAGTTGATGGACATGGACAAGGAGTCTGATGTCTCACCTCAGTACCTGGATAACGTATAGATGGTGACAGCGAGCCGGACTTTCATCAGCTTTATCCGGAAAGGGATGACGGTTGCACTTCCTGTCTCGGGTGCGCATACACCTACTTTCGGTTTAACATTGGGGTATTTTACGACGTCTTCTACAACTAGCGACGATTGAGTTGGTAGTCATTGTGTTGTGTGTCTGTAAACATTGTTGACGCAGTAGTCAGCCAAACAGACACACATCCAGACATGTTTCTTCCTTATCAAGGCCTAATGGTCGGGGTTAGCCTAGTGGTTAAAGCGTTCGCTTGTCACCCGGGTTCTATTCCCGACATGGGTACAATGTGTGAAGCCCATTTCTGGTGTTCCCCGCCCTGATATTGCTGGAATATTGCTAAAAGCGGCGTAAAACCATACTCACTAACTCACCCTAATAGCCTAAAATTCAAATACAATGCAAGAACGTCAGCATGCAGTTGTCAATAGTACACAAGTAAATCTTCGAAGCTTACATGAACAAGAAAATTAATTCATCATCACTGCAACGTGACACGATTAAATTGCTGCTTGGACTGAAGCATTTTTACAAGGTCTTGTTGAAATTAATAATATTTAGTAAATATTTATTTCTCAACATGTGTAGATATATTTCACATTTATATAAAATATGATATCCTCAATTGCACCACTACCACAACTGTGCATACAAAATCACGTACCTGACCAATACATTCTCTTCACGGGAGGGGGGCGGTCGGGTAGCCTAGTGGTTAAAGCGTTCGCTCGACACGCCGAAGACCCGGGTTCGATTCCCGACATGGGTACAGTGTGTGAAGCCCATTTCTGGTGTTCGTTTACTCTCTGCTCCATTGATGACACACGTTCAATGTTTACAAGCCACTATATGTTGCGGGCTGTCATCCAGGTTATATTGAAACTGTTCCTCTGGTTGCCGCCATATTGCCAGAACTGTCATGGAATTCCGGGACAAGGTTTCAGTCGGTGTGAACAGATAACCCTCCCGTATGCATCACATCTGGGTAGTGTCTACAACATCTTCCCGAGGCGAGAGAGTTAACTGACTATGAAAGTCCAGTTTCCACCCTTGCCGAACTCGGCTGGTATTATGGAGTTACATATTGGCTGGACTAACGAGTCTATGCATAGTCTAAATCTTTTCATGTTTTTAATCAAGGTGCTCACGTGATTTGATGCACTTCGGGATGTAAGACTCGTTTTATCACAATATAGATCTTGATTATCGATCAGATCGTCTTGATTGGGCGCCACCGTGTTGTTTGAAACAAATGCAAGTGATACGAGAGGTTGAATCTGATTGGTCAATAGGCGAGGCATAGAAAGGACATAACTCGTAATAGCCACTGGTGGCGCTACGATCGCGCCCAGGAATTCCAGCCTAGTTCGGCAAGGGTGGAAACTGGACTTTGAAAGTCAGTTAACTCTCCTGCCTCGGGAAGATGTGTCTTCAAGAGAAGGATGCTAGGCCCAGGAACACAGGAACTTGCATCAACACATATCCATGAAAGGTGGCGTTGCATTAAAATTCATAAACAACAGACCGCCTCCGTGGTCTAGTGGTAGAGCGTCCGCCCGTAGAGCGGAAGGTCTGGGGTTCGATCCCCCGACCGCGTCATACCAAAAGACGTTAAAAGATGGTACTTGTTGTTACCATCAAGATTTGATACCATATAGATTTGCGATGTGCCTCAAAATACTTCAGCACAAGTGGCACACACTTGGCAAGAGCGAATATTTATTTTCTCAATTTGCAGGTGATACATGTTCAACTATAACATTAGATGACACGGGGACTAGTCTTAGGCATAGCATTTACTTAAAACAATCTCGCAAAGAGGGTGAAGCTTAACAACAAAGACAAACTCAAGAGTATTAAAAAAACTAACAAATACTTACAACAGCATTACCTCTGGTCAGCTGGACATGCTCATGATATTGTCGGAATTGTACAATCGATTCTGCTTTTAGATCAGCTAAAATATTGGCAAAGAACAAGATATAAGTAAGAAACAAATTCTGCTGCTAGTATTGAACTGAGGTTAAGATTGGCAAAGAACAACACATAGATGTTTGCTAATTGTGAGAGTGGCGGGTGCTGTCAGAAAAGCAGGGCATGATTGACGCTTCCTGTGAACATCTGCTGTCATCACTGATTTTCAGTGATCCATTTATAGAATTTCCCTCACTATTGACGCCCGATGGAATCTGTTTCGGCAAATAAACGAGACTGGTTACACTCTGCCGTTGACGTTTGAAATATATTTGCGTGGCAGATTCGTTTTCTATTTCATTACATAAGTACTTCCCTGGAACAGAAGAACGCCATCTCTGTCATAGAACTCATTTCTGTGCGTACGAATAACTGAACATATATCTCAGTTCTGCAAGTAATGGTGGCCACAGCAACCTCACAGATTGTGACAACTGTCACGTGTCTGGCCACGACTCCGCCACATCCCAATCCCCGGACACTTCGACTGCAGACAAAAATGCTGACATTTGAAACCTCTGACAACCTATGAATTTGTTTAATGTTAAGTCAGGTGCTCTTAACTTGTTTGTGCACCGCAGCTGGAATGTATTAATGACATGAAAAAAGAAGGAGTAGTTTTTATTTTAGTATCTGTGTTTAAGAATATATATATATATATATATATATATATATATATATATATATATATATATATATATACAAAAATGAGGTAAATGTTCACTCGGTGTACATGTAATATATAATAAAATAATAAAGTCCACGTTAGTCCATCATCTTCTTTATATCAGTTTCATACATAGTACTTTCGCTGTCTCATGACAGCTCTTCAGTGTGAAGTTCATGAAGTGTGCTCTTCTGTCATGAGACAGCGAAAGTACTATGTATGAAACTGATATAAAGAAGATGATGGACTAACGTGGACTTTATTATTTTATTATATATATATATATATATATATATGAATATATATGAATAACTGAATAAATAGCGGGAAGCCTCTGTTTACAAAGGAATATTAATAATAAACTACAAATAATAATTACTTGCTTAAAATGCGGTTGATATCGTGTCATTGTGAAAGTACATGTTTTATATATCATGTATATATGTTTAGTTTCCACAACTTGCTTTGATCACAGATGACATCCCCCTCAATATTTACAGCTCGACAATCCATGTAGGCATGGGTCGCCCTACATCATAATATGTATGTATAACTTATGGAGAATATAAGTGATCCAGGCAGATCCGTATTCCAGGCGGTTACCCTTGTGACGTTCATCTTTATTAATAAAACATGTCTACTATTTTTCTTTAATCCGGACACCTGTTTATCTGGGCGATTTCCCCCGGAACTGACTGACACGGTGTCACCGTATATATCTACAGCAGCATGTACAGGCTTTTGTTGTTTGTTTGTTTGTTTGTTTGTTTGTTTGTTTGAATTGTGTATTTATAGATTACATACACATATTTCATGTTACAGGTATCTCCTATGGTACCCATCACTTCCAGGAAGACGTCATGTCCGCCCCTTCCTCCCTGGAATCACGATTGTACATACAATGGAATCTGTCAAAACACGACTAGAACTATCCGGATCTTTATCAATACCGGACAACGAGTACGATCACGAACTTACAATGATAATTTATCGTCAATAAGCTGGCTGGTGTGCAATTTGGATTCAATATTATGTACGATCCTGCTTGTTCATGGCTTGATATCAAGGGACGCAACTCTTGCTGAAATATCACTGATACGGACCAGTTTGTGAATTGGACTCAACTTTCGATCCAACACAATTCCAATTTAGACAGATTCCACTAGACACTATGCATATCAGGATAAGTATTATTTCTGTGACTGTTGTGTTGGAAGTACCTGATTGAGCGCATGGTGGGAGTCCCTCCTGGCCAGTTCCCCAAACACCCAGTCCATCAGATCTGAGGATAGCTTCTGGTGTTGTGTGCCAGGGAGAGGCCACGGAGATTGGCATGGACCCTATCCGACCAGCCAGCCTATCAGGGAAGACGGTCTTACAGCCACACATGACCAGGGTTCTTAGTTCCTCACGGAAACCATGTTGCTAATACTCACTATCTATCTATGATAATAACTATTTAATTTCTATGATAATATAAGTGATATCAGGTGAATTGGGGTTTAAGGTCGCATTCAAAATTATTCCACTTAGCGACGTTCAGACGCGTGCTTACGTGCGTCTGTGCGTGCGTGCGTCCGTGCGTGGTTGTTAGTACTAGTCCGGACTTTATAGTGCTAGCGATTTTAACATGGATAGACAACTCGAACAATCTATGCTGGATCCAAACAGACCAGTCCTTGTTCTATCCCCTATTACAGTCAGGGTAACAACAAGTATCACCTTTTAACGTCTTTTAGGGATCGAACCACCGACCTCCACTCTCACGGCAGACGCTCAACCACGGGGGCGGTTTTGTGATTATCGGGCAATATGTGTTTGTTGCTGCTTGTACTAGTCCGGACTGATGCCGATTTATAGTGCTAGCTCACTGAGATACCATGCCGCAGTTTCACATGAATACCCCACTCAGACACAGTATACTGTGCGCCAGACAGGGTAACAACAAGTACCATCTTTTCACGTCTTTTGGTATGACGCGGCCGGGGATCGAACCCCGGACCCCGGACCTTCCGCTCTCCGTCACCACAAGACCACGGAGGCGGCTGGGGCAATATCAGCTGCACATACAGAAATAAATGTCTATTGCATATCATGCTAATTAGTGTTCAGAAAGTGGACTAGACACCAGTTTACCAGTCTCTTGTTGAATAAATAAACGTGGAGATCACTGGTCCGCCTACGAAGATGTTGTCCTGACTGTTGGCAGATGGCAGGACTCCCATAAAAATCCAAATTAGTGGCGTGACCTTCTGCAAAGGGTCGTGACATTGTCCCGTGATAGCTCGGCTACACAATGCATTGAAATGTCAAGAGTAAAACTATCGGGTCACCTTTACATCCATTCTTTTATTTGTACATTCATCGATTAATTCCACGCGAACATAATTTGTTGTCAATTTATCTGCAAGAAACTGATAAAATGTGTCGAAGAGTTGGGCGAATATGCGTCGTGTGATTCCAGTTTGATCCCACTACTACTACCACTACTACTACTACTACTACTACTATTACTACTACTACTACTACTACTACTACTACTACTACTACTACTACTACTACTACTACTACTACTACTACCACTACTACTACTACTACTACTACCACTACTACTACTACTACTACTACTACTACTACTAC
Source organism: Haliotis rufescens (assembly GCF_023055435.1). Classification (NCBI taxonomy): domain Eukaryota; kingdom Metazoa; phylum Mollusca; class Gastropoda; order Lepetellida; family Haliotidae; genus Haliotis; species Haliotis rufescens. The sequence goes on from NW_025963798.1 coordinate 670,501, forward strand.
TACTACTACTACTACCACTACTACTACTACTACTACTACTACTACTCCTACTACCACTACTACTACTACTACCACTACTACTACTACTACTACCACTACTACTACTACTACTACTACTACTACTACTACTACTACCACTACTACTACTACTACTACTACTACTACTACTACTACTACTACTACTACCACTACTACTACTACTACTACTACCACTACTACTACTACTACTACTACTACTCCTACTACCACTACTACTACTACTACCACTACTACTACTACTACTACCACTACTACTACTACTACTACTACTACTACTACTACTACTACCACTACTACTACTACTACTACTACTACCACTACTACTACTACTACTACTACTACTACTACCACTACTACTACTACTACCACTACTACTACTACTACTACCACTACTACTACTACTACTACTACTACTACTACTACTACTACAAATACTACTACTACCACTACTACTACTACCACTACTACTACTACTACAAATACTACTACTACTACTACTACTACTACTACCACTACTTCTACTACTACTACTACTACTACCACTACTACTACTACTACCACTACTACTACTACTACTACCACTACTACTACTACTACTACTACTACTACTACAAATACTACTACTACTACTACTACTACTACTACTACTCCTACTACCACTACTACTACTACTACCACTACTACTACTACAAATACTACTATTACTACTACTACTACCACTGCTACTACTACCACTACCACTACCACTACCACTACCACTACTACCACTACTACTACTACTACTACAAATACTACTACTACTACTACTACTGTTACTACTAGTACAAATTTTACAACCACTACTAATGCTGCTGTTGCTTCGACTGCTACTAGCTGCTACTACACTTGCCACAACAACCACTACTACTACTATTACTACTATTACTACTATTACTATTACTACTTCTCCCTGGTTTGACTTGTACCATATGTTCCCGTGTGTTTTCATGTGAATAATTGACTTGCCTTTGTGTGTGTTTGTGACGTGTTTTACGGGTGATTCACAAACACGTGCTTATGATATAGTTGGGATCCTACAACGGATTGCTAATAACTATGGAAAGGGTTTTGTAGCTTAGTTTGAATATGTAGGACATATCTCACACTTAATGACAAACGGGTGAGGACAATATTCTCCCTCCGACTCTTTATTAGAACATCACGTGTTCGTATGTTGGTCATTGAGTCAAAATACGACAGCGAACGGTACAAGGTCCAGGTGAAGATTTGAAAGTCCACGTGCATCAACATATAATGTTGTTTCTCGCCCCTCCCACTCAAACCCCAACCCCACCTCTCCCCCGCCCCCAATGTCATCACACCAACACACGCACGATGCCCCGCCCCTCCCCACCCCCACTGTCATGACATTAACACACGCACGATACCCCTGCCACCCCGCCCTTCCCCACTATCACCTCTCCCCCGTCCCCCAATGTCATCATGGGACCACACGCATGATGCCCCTCCCACCCCGTACCTCCCAACCCCCACCTCTCCCCCCCCCCCCACCCCCAATGTCATCATGGGATCACACGCATGATGCCCCTCCCATACCGTACCTCCCAACCCCCACCTCTCCCCCCATCCCCAATGTCATCATGGGATCACACGCACGATGCCCCTCCCACCCCGTACCTCCCAACCCCCACCTCTCCCCCCCCCCCCCCCCCCCACCCCCAATGTCATCATGGGATCACACGCATGATGCCCCTCCCACCCCGTACCTCCTAACCCCCAACTCTCCCCCACCCCAAATTTCATCACACTAACACACGCGCGACGCCCCTATCACCCCACACAACCCCACCCCCACTTCTCCCCCACCCCCAATGTCATGACATTAACACACACACGATTCCCCTCCAACCCCGTACCTCCCAACCCCCACCTCTCCCCCACCCCCAATGTCATGACATTAACACACGCACGATACCCCTCACACCCCGTACCTCCCAACCCCCACCTCTCCCCCATGCCACATTTCATCACACTAGCACACGCACGACGCCCCTCCCACCCCACACACCCCACACCCACTTCTCCCCCGACCCCAATGGCATCGCCGTCAGAGACAAATGACTGTCTGCCTAAGGTCTCACTTTGTCTCTGTGTAAGGTGTCGCATGTAAAGTGAGTGCCTGAGTATTGGTTTACGCCGCTTTAAACATTATTCGAGCAATATCAGGGTGAACGATGCAGGGAATAGGCTTCACACGGTGTATCCATGTGGGGAATCGAACCAGGGCCTTCGTCGAGCGAAGGCTTTAACCACTAGGCTACCCCTGCGTTTAAGGAAAAACAAAATTATCAGAAGGCAAAGTTCTGTTGTAGAAATGTCGTCATAACTTAATCGCCGGCCTATTGTAAAGCAAAACAACCACGGTAATCAAGATAGTATTTATTTGATCAACAGTGATCGTCGTTGGTATTCCTATGTGCAGATTTACAACGTATTGTAACACGTAATATGACAATCGTGATATGGTAATAATAATAATATACATGTATATCTTATATAAGTACTCAACTTGTCTGATAAATTCTAGATATATGCTAAATTAGTAAGTGCGTCAAGTCAAACGTGTACAATAATAATTACCTATATAAAGCTCAAATTAATTCTAACAACATCCAATTATTTCGTCACCGGGAATTCTATTTTTCTGATAAGTCCATTATCACTTGGGTCTGTGGGTTGTGTCAAGGTATGATTCATGCAATAACAATTTCTCGGGACAGTTATAAGAACCCACGGCTGTATCATTGCGCAGGTCTGTGATCCAAAACGACTGCATACGATATGATGTTACGTAGTTAAAGTGTGAATGTAGGTGGTCTTCTTTCTAGTAGGTCCGATATGATATAAAATAGGTAGCTGGCACGATCTGGAAATGACATTGCAAGATTGTTTCTTAAAGAAAAGAATTCTACGTTATTCCCAGATCAAGTACATACGTTTTGTACCTGGCTGTTCATTTTGAAAACATGTAATCAGATCAGCAAATATACTGTTACAATGTAAGCATGCCATTCGTTTGTGGACTGATTCCTCAGCATTGCAGTGTCACCCTGTTAAATTGTCATGTGTGTTTGTATATTACTAGAACGGACACACTGGGTTGTAAACATTCGATACGGTTGTAATTGTAACTTGTGGGGTGCGTATGTACAAAATAAATAAAAATACCACAGACACTGGGCATCAGAAGATACTATCTTCCTGGTGTTGACATGTTCCAAGCTTAAACAAGCCCATCCTTCTGATGGCATATTACCAATGTATTCCCTGTAAACGTAGAGAGAGTGAGTGAGTTGGGTTTAACGCCGCTTTTTTGTTCTAATGGAGTGAGTATGAGTGAAGTTGTTTTACGCCGCTTTGAAAATTATTACAGTATGCCAGTTATATCGCGGCGTGACAGCTTATTTTGGGAGGAAAGCCCGAAGTGATGCAGGTCTCAGACCTTTACCACTTCGGCGAAACCCACGAGCACGGGTATGGTGCTGACAAATCTAGAAACATAATTTGATAAACTTCAAACCACAGAGAGTTTTGAATACGAATTATGCTGAATAGTTCACAGATAATACAAAAATATAGGTTTTACACGGGTAATTTATTTGTTCAGCGGCAACGGAGTCCGAAATGAGAACACGTGTGGATGACTTGAAATGACAGGATAATGCGGATTTTATTCATATATACTCACCGACAAAAGAAAGGCAAATATCCTTTATGTTGGTTAATACATGAAGAATTACTCACATTCACAAACGAACATACTGGTTTGTTGTGTGAACCGACGCTCTTCAACGCATCAAATGTGACGTCATAGATCCATGACTCGAGATACACCATTAGTCTCGTGCAGGATTAGCATGTAATGTTTGGAAATCACGTGCAGCATATCGTGATAAGAATAAAGACAATGTGGTAACACTTGACTGTTAGTTTTGTCATTAATTGGTAAACATGACAAACATCTCTTCTGAAAGTAATACTTCTCTATATGTTTCTGTGGGTTGTGTTTCTTTTGCTGGTGAGTATATTTCAGTGTCTTTCCTAATACTGAGATAAAAATGTAAGTAATTTAGTTCACGCACATTTTAGGCGCGAAAGTAACTGTTCCCTGTCCTCAAATAACAACTTAACAACTATTAATTATCTATGTGTGGATAAACATAACATATATATATAAAGCACAGTAAAGTTCTAACTCTCAGGCACAATATAGTAATAATTACTTAGGTGGAGTTAGAGATTGAACCCCAGTTTTAATTTTAATTGGCTAGCGCTTTCAACTCGTATCACGTACGAGTCTCATTAGGCCATAACTGAATAACTGAATATAGTTACGTGACGTCACAACATTTAGAGAACTATGACGTCACAATACCAGGGTGACAATGGACAAATAACTTACGCCTTTACATTTAAAGTTAAATATAAAGGCGTAAGTTATTTGTCCATTGTCACCTTGGTATTATGACGTCATAGTTCTCTAAATGTTATGACGTCACGCAACTATATGTTACTACTTCAAGTCCGTTATTCAGTTATGGCCTGATGAGACTCGTACGTGGTACGAGTTGAAAGCGCTAGCCAATTAAAACTGTGTTCAATCTTACTCCACTTATTTAATTATTACTATATATATATATATATGTCTATGTGTATATAAATATAATGACAATACATCTTCACACGTGCGTTGATTATTTTCCTTAGTTTTTCAGCTCCTACTTGCAACGTTGTTGAAAGTTGTAAAATACATGGTGCTTGCTTCATGACGTCCGGTGATGGCCCGGACAGTGTAATATCTACCGTTATATCACAGATACACTTCAACAGGTCGTCGGTGGGGCCTCTCTCTATCTGGATCCAGGCCATATTTTACCCCCGTGTTTGTAGATGTTTGTGGGGTGGCCCCTCCCAGACGCTGTCGTCATTCTCCCCGACATGTCATACCCGTCATCAGACAGCGGGACGGACCCCCTCCGATTAGGCGCCCTGCGTTCCTCCCCCATCCACGACCCCTGGCTGCTCGGGGGACGCCCGTACGTGTCGGTCATGTTTCCGCTGCCCCTGTTCTTGAAGTATTTCCACAGTGCCATGCCTCCCCCTGCCAGAACCATGGAACTCAGGGCACCCGTGGCAGCCGCCAGACCGACACTACGCGTGTCCTTGGCATCGAAAGCCGTCGTGTCGCCATCTTGGAACGTGCACGTGCAGCCGGTGTTTGTATTACACTGTAAAGCAATTTACATGAGAGTGTTTATAAGATGAATTTCATGTTTTATTTGTTAGTGAGACCGCTGTAAGAAATAGTGGAGACACTAAATACTGCACATCACGAGATTATTCATGATGTAAGCTTGTATCTATACAGTTTTAAAACAGTAAGACATTTTCCCTCTTCGATTGTTAAATGCGGTAATATACGGCGGATTAATTTTGCATGAAAGTATTTTGGACCAATGGCCTGAAGAGATTCTCTATCTGTCTGTCTGTCTCTCTGTCTGTCTGTCTGAAAAGCAATATATCATGTTGATGCATTTCCAGCACATTGAATGGTGGGTAGTATAGAATTATTCTTAATTTTTTTAAAAATTATTTTTAGTATAGAATCTTGATAATACGATTTGGATGAATATTTGATATATCTATTTGATATCTGTTTGATCTATTGATATTTGACAAGTGAAATTTACCCGCGGGAAATACAAAAGGGAAGGTGTACAAAGGGACATGACATCATGACTTTATTTGTTTATCCTGGTGTAGGTAATACACATACTGCTATAGCAATGGACGATGTCGGGGATAGTCACCACGATGTCGGGGATAGTCACCACGATGTCGGGGATAGTTACCACGATGTCGGGGATAGTCACCACGGGTGACGGGGATAGTCACAACGATGTCGGGGATAGTCACCACGGGTGTCGGGGATAGTCACTACGATGTCGGGGATAGTCACCACGATGTCGGAGATAGTCACCACGGGTGTCGGGGATAGTCACCACGATGTCGGGGATAGTCACCACGATGTCGGAGATAGTCACCACGGGTGTCGGGGATAGTCACCACGATGGCGGGGATAGTCGACGCGATGTCGGAGATAGTCACCACGATGTCGGGGATAGTCACCACGGGTGTCGGGGATAGTCACCACGATGGCGGGGATAGTCGACGCGATGTCGGGGATAGTCACCGCGATGTCGGGGATAGTCACCACGATGTCGGGGATAGTCACCACGATGTCGGGGATAGTCACCACGATGTCGGGGATAGTCACCACGGGTGTCGGGGATAGTCACCACGATGTCGGGGATAGTCGACGCGATGTCGGGGATAGTCACCACGATGTCGGGGATAGTCACCGCGATGTCGGGGATAGTCACCAAGGATGTCGGGGATAGTCACCACGATGTCGGGGATAGTCACCACGGGTGTCGGGGATAGTCACCAAGGATGTCGGGGATAGTCACCACGGTGTCGGGGATAGTCACCACGGGTGTCGGGGATAGTCACCACGATGTCGGGGATAGTCACCACGATGTCGGGGATAGTCACCACGATGTCGGGGATAGTCACCACGGGTGTCGAGAACAATCCCGGAGAAAGGTCAGTCACTAATATCTGCCGAAGCAGTGATCTTGCATTGAAGGGAAAATAGTGATGGATCAGACACTTATATGACTGTATCCCTGACGTCAGTGATGACACCGGTTGTTCCCTCTTGTCATACAGCTTGGTACAGAGGTTGCCAGCATCTGAATGTTTATGCATCCACCCAGAAAGGACACTGAATACGGTATCTCAGTTTTGTCTATGACTTCCAATTCTGGTGGATAGATGAGGGAAGACACTCATTTATTTGGCTGACAGAAATGAGGTCATCTAGATGTCTGAAAGTGAGGGTGAACATTTCTTTTATGTAACTGCATTAGTCCTAGAATTCTATTGTTGACAACAAACCAGAGATCCGCTGTTAGAGGGACGCAATGGTGCGTTTTTATTTGTTACTCACAATTTTTACCCGCTCCCTCTAAATCTCAGCCTGAGTATTGTCCTGATAGCTACGACATAATAATAGTATATTACGTTATATGAACAATGCATTTTTAAAAACATTTAAAAATACCGATTTGGAAAATAGTGGAACTTTAGGAACTCTTGTAGATGCTTCAGATTAATAGCTATTACCATTTTGGCGCCACATGAATACGATAAGTTAAATATTTTTAAACAGGGTAAAAAAGTGTATCTTTAAAACAGGGGGTTCCGCCTCGGCAATGTGTACCTTGAGAGAGAGAGGTTGGGTTGGGGTGGTATGGGTATAATCCAAAAGCCTACCCACAACATCACGAACAGATATGTAAACCATTGTTGTACTTTAACAACCAAATTACCACGTTATCATGGTGGAATCTTTTTTACACTTTAAAAAGGGGGACGGTCACCCCCAGAACACCCCCTCCTCTGAATCCGCCACTGATATCGGCATCATTTACATCTACAATATATCGATTTCTGTCAGTGTCTGGTTAATGAAATATATATAGTTTGTTTAACTACAAAAATCCAAAATAATTTACAAACACCATTGTAGTTCTTTAGTTAGATGTTAAAATTAAAGTTAAACTAAAGTTAGTTAAATTATAATCTCAGTGAGGAAATTGAATCCGTCACCGAACTGCAATGCGTCAATACCAGTGTTGACAGCCGCTTCTGCCAATATGATGTACAGTATTTTGCTGGACAAGCTGATGAAGATGCTCAGTTCTCTGTAACTCACCTCCTCAGCAACCACTTCGATGAGAAGCAAGGTAATCCAACTGAGCACAATGCCACATACGGGCACCTTCAGACTCATCTTCCACTCCGCTTGGCGTGTCACGGTGTTGTCCGAGTCACGACAGCGCACCCCCATCCAGTCCAGTACCACGGTGACCAGCAGTAGCGGCAACCAGCGTTTACACAAGCGTCAGTCACGTGTCATTAGCAGACAATCGAAGTAGGTTATCAGGGTTCCCGTTGGCTAATACACTACAAAAGTCTCAACCCCACGTCCACGGACGAAAATAACAGAAATCAATAGGATTAAATTGCCTTCGTGAAGAGATATATCTTCCAGTGTTATCACATAGCCGTGCAACGTCGGGGTATCATGGACAGTTTGACATATGCTTATTTTTGTCTATTAAAGAGTTAATGTTGTGTTGACGTTTGTATGTAAGATTCCTCCCGTGTTGTGCACAACCCAATATACGTCATGGAGTTGAAACAGTCGTTGTTTGATGTGACGGCCAACATGACACAAGACGGGTTCTCTCCTTGTTGACACGTGTGAATAGCATCAGCCGTGATACCTTACCACGGCAGTGTAATGTGTACTGATTATAGTGGAATGATAAAGACGTATCTTATAACTATTTTATTTTCAAAATTGTTTATTTACATTCTCTTAAAGACAATATAGTTTACCGCAATACATTTTAAGATGGTGTAAATGTATGACGGCGACAGCATCTTCATCGTCTTATATAGTTATACTTATTCAGACACTCCACTCTTATCAAAAACCACTCCAATAAACGTACGTGAATCACCTTGCAGGAACTGCTTTTAATACGCTCCATGAATCCATACAATGTTTGTCTACTTAATACATATCAGGCTAATGTTCACAGTGTTTGTCTACTTGATACACCCAAGGCTAACGTTCACAATGTGTGTCTATTTAATAACAGCTTAGACTAACGTTCACAATGCTTTTTCTACGTAATACACATTCCCCTAACGTTCAAAATGTGTGCCTACTTAATACACCCTCCTCTAACGTTCACAGCGTCTGTCTACTTAAAATACCTTTCCCTAACGTTCACAATGTGTGTCTACTTAATACACCTCAGGTTAACGTTCACAATGTTTTTTTTCTACTTAATACACCTTCCCCGAACGTTCACAAAGTGTGTCTACTTATTACAACTCCGGTTAACGTTCACAATGTGTGTCTACTTTATACACCTCCGCCTAACGTTCACAATATTTGTCTACTTAATACACCCCAGGCTAACGTTCATAGTGTTTGTCTACTTAATACACCTCCGCCTTACGTTCACAATATTTGTCTACTTAATACAGCCCAGGCTAACGTTCATAGTGTTTGTCTACTAAATAACCTTTTCCTAACATTCACAATGTTGGTCTACTAAATACACCCCCGCCTAACGTTCACACTGTTTGTCTACTTAATACACCTCCGCCTAACGTTCACATTGTTTGTCTACTTTATACACCTCCGCCTAACGTTCACAATATTTGTCTACTTAATACACCCCAGGCTAACGTTCATAGTGTTTGTCTACTAAATAATCTTTTTTATAACGTTCACAATGTTTGTCTACTAAATACACCCCCGCCTAACGTTCACACTGTTTGTCTACTTAATACACCTCCGCTTAACGTTCACAATATTTGTCTACTTAATACACCTCCGCCTAACGTTCATAGTGTTTGTATACTAAATAACCTTTTCCTAACGTTCACAAAGTGTGTCTACTTATTACACCCCCCGCCTAACGTTCTCATTCTCTTAAAGACAATATAGTTTACCGCAATACATTTTAAGATGGTGTAAATGTATGACGGCGACAGCATCTTCATCGTCTAATATAGTTATACTTATTCAGACACTCCACTCTTATTAAAAACCACTCCAATAAACGTACGTGAATCACCTTGCAGGAACTGCTTTTAATACGCTCCATGAATCCATACAATGTTTGTCTACTTAATACATATCAGGCTAATGTTCACAGTGTTTGTCTACTTGATACACCCAAGGCTAACGTTCACAATGTGTGTCTATTTAATAACAGCTTAGACTAACGTTCACAATGCTTTTTCTACGTAATACACATTCCCCTAACGTTCAAAATGTGTGCCTACTTAATACACCCTCCTCTAACGTTCACAGCGTTTGTTTACTTAAAAAATCTTTTCCTCACGTTCACAATGTGTGTCTGCTTAATACACCCCAGGCTAACGTTCACAGTGTTTGTCTACTAAATAACCTTTTCCTCACGTTCACAAAGTGTGTCTACTTATTACACCCCTAGCCTAACGTTCACAATATTTGTCTACTTTATACACCCCAGGCTAACGTTCACAGTGTTTGTCTACTAAAAAACATTTTCCTTACGTTCACAAAGTGTGTCTACTTATTACACCCCACGCCTAACGTTCACAATATTTGTATACTTAATACACCTCCGCCTAACGTTCACAATATTTGTCTACTTAATATACCCCAGGCTAACGTTCATAGTGTTTGTCTACTTAATACACCTCCGCCTAACGTTCACAATATTTGTCTACTTAATATACCCCAGGCTAACGTTCATAGTGTTTGTCTACTAAATAACCTTTTCCTAACGTTCACAAAGTGTGTCTTCTTATTACACCCCCGCCTAACGTTCACAATATTTGTCTACTGTATACACCCCAGGCTAACGTTCACAGTGTTTGTCTACTTAATACACCCCAGGCTAACGTTCACATTGTTTGTCTATTAAATAACCTTTTCCTAACGTTCACACTGTCCACTAAATACACTCCCGGCTGACGTTCACAACGTTTGTCTACTTAATTCACCTCAGGCTAACGTTCATAGTGTTTGTCTACTAAATAACCATTTCCGAACGTTTATAATGTTTGTCTACTAAATACACACTCCTCTTACGTTCACAATGTTGGTCTACTAAATACACCCCCGCCTAATGTTTACAATGTTTGTCTACTAAATACATCCCCGCCTAACGTTTACAATGTTTGTCTACTAAATACACACTCCTCCTACGTCCACAATGTTTGTCTACTAAATACATCCCCGCCTAATGTTTACAATGTTTGTCTACTAAATACATCCCCGCCTAATGTTTACAATGTTTGTCTACTAAATACATCCCCGCCTAATGTTTACAATGTTTGTCTACTAAATACATCCCCGCCTAACGTTTACAATGTTTGTCTACTAAATACACACTCCTCCTACGTCCACAATGTTTGTCTACTAAATACATCCCCGCCTAACGTTTACAATGTTTGTCTACTAAATACACCTCCGCCTAACGTTCACACTGTCTACTTAATACACTCCCGGCTTACGTTCACAATGTTTGTCTACTTAATACATCCCCGCCTAACGTTCACAATGTTTGTCTACTTAATACACCTCAGGTTAACGTTAACAGTGTTTGTCTACTAAATAACCATTTCCTAACGTTCACAATGTTTGCCTACTAAATACACACTCCTCTTACGTTCACAATGTGTGTCTACTAAATACACTCCCGCCTAACGTTCACAATGTTTGTCTACTAAATACACCCCCGCCTAACGTTCACACTGTTTGTTTACTTAATACACCTCAGGTTAACGTTAACAGTGTTTGTCTACTAAATAACCATTTCCTAACGTTTACAATGTTTGCCTACTAAATACACACTCCTCTTACGTTCACAATGTGTGTCTACTAAATACACTCCCGCCTAACGTTCACAATGTGTGTCTACTAAATACACACTCCTCTTACGTTCACAATGTGTGTCTACTAAATACACCTCTACCTAACGTTCACAATAAGTTTACGACGGCGCTTTCTTTATGTGTTCGTCTGTTTGTACACAAACATGGTGACATATGATACAAAACAAACATGTGATACATAGGACGGTACACTCTAACATTGGGGGCAGTGGGGTAGCCCAGTGGTTAAAGCGTTCGCTCGTCATGGGTACAATGTGTGAAGCCATTTTGCTGGTGTCCCCCGTCGTAATATTGCTGGAATATTGCTAAAACCTTACTCACTCACTCACTGAAACTGTGTTTCCGTATTGGAATTTTCCGCATTATTATATATCATATATCAGGAACAGAAAATAGGTTGTATGCTCGCCAAAGGCTCGCTTAATGTGATTTGTATTCATGACATGGGATATATACAATGTAGAAACTGTAATCTTTGTACCTGGAACTGTGAATAAACAGATCTTAAGACTTAACGAAATGTCACCGGTGATGACATTGTCAATGAAATAGGAGCGACGAAGCTCTTTCCAGAATCTTTAGATATTTCCGTTGACAGTAGACTGAATTTATACGATTGCGACTTTGTCATAAGCCTGTGTCCAGGAATCACTGTCAACGAATATGATAAAAGATGTTCGCGAAAAGGTGAATGTATACTGTCACACTAATGATGCCTGTCACAAACACCTGCAAAGGCAAAGTAAGTGTTCATCTGAACAAGAACTGAAATATATGAAGGCAAAATAGGAATCGCATTGGACAAATCTTTTGCCACTGGCGTCAAAATATGGATCTGTCCACCATAAAATGTTTTGAAAGCCTTGCTGGGGCTTTGAATGTTGTAATCAAACATGTTTTGGAGCATGAGCCGTATGACACTCTTTTGAAATCTTTGAGGAAAGAACATGCTCGATTGTATCTCCATAGGTGGAGCTTCTGGAATGTTGCTCGACAGGAAGGGGAAATGTTACGATGAGACAATTGAAGTCATCCTTCTTGTCATACAATCTTGTGGATAGGCATTGTCACAAGGAATCGTTATGCATAGATCTAATTATGAAACACCTGTCTCTTTGATATCAACCTTAAGTTAAACTTCTTGGCCAAACTCCCTTGTTTCATTGTTTTCATATCCGAGCACAAATTTCGATTCCTATGCATAACGAAACAGATCAGCAAGGAGTGGAACAGGGTTGTTGCCTAGGCCAGGCCTTCTTGTTTCCTTAATGCCCTACCCGCTTACACTTATTCATTCATATTTGCTTTCATTTAGGGACAAACTTCGAAGATAGAGATGTAAGTATAAGAGAATGTCCGAAATCCCGCGATTATTTTCGCGCGTGAAGCTTGTTCGAGGCCGTCAGGCAAGTTTCACCTGCGAAAATAATCCCGAGATTGAGGACTTTCTCCTACTTAAAACAAAGGTTGATCAAGTTAACGCCTCAAACTAATCTTCAAGTGATATTCACAGTACTATGCGATACTATGGAAGGGTGACCGCTCTTGTTTAACTATGGAAGGGGAACCTTTCAAGGAAAACGATGGGACGATTTAGTGCCCATAATCAAACTATTGGAGTGTTGGCAAAATGATTGCATCTATCCAACTGTCATTGAAGTTCACGTAACTTTGTTTTAACTGTATCTACGGTCTCCGCGGTGAGGGACAAATACTCTATGGATCAAGGAAGGGTTCCCCAATCTTTGTGATAGTCGAAATATCCAATAAAGAAGATGTCAACTATGGATGTCAACTTCTTTATTATGAGGAGCACAACGTTTCGGAGTATGTAATTACAATTTAATCATGAGTTTTTAATTCAAGCGATTGTTTGGGACGTGGTTTGTAGGTAACAGGGCAATTATGTTGGAATTGATCAATAAACGATTTAAAACAGTTACCGCACATGTGAGTGCAAAATATGTATAAATAACTATATTTTATGAATATTGATAACCAAAAGTTGATTAATTGCAAATACGTTTCGATGCTAAGTCATGATAAGTCATACAGAGTTTATATTGTCTGATCAGCGACACTTTTAGCATCAGCTAGGTTTCGTTGTTTGAAGATATTAACACATACCAATCTGGACACATAAATCCTTCATTATATCGCCATACCAGGATCTCCCTCGTACAATCTCCCTTTACTTGTCTCTATTCACTTCAAGTTAATAGCTTAATCTCTTGAACAAATAGGTGCGTCTATAGCGCATGTTCCCTGTCGAGCAACCTGGGATAGTCCACGGTGGCGCAGATACTGACTCCTGTAAACGAGTCAAAGTATATCAAATAAATTGATCAGTAGCTGTTTTATTGTCATTTGCTGCCGGACTTCAGCTGCAGAACTGGCGTGTTTCCAAATGAGTTAATATAAAGTCAGCAGTGATTGAAAGGTTTATCTTCAAAGTCAATACTGATAGATTGAAGTTTAGCTGCTTATGACGTACTTATTTGATGGTTCAGCTGCTTATGACGTATTTATTATGATGGTTTAGCTGCTTGCGACGTTTCTATTGTGATGGTTTAGCTGCTTATGACGTATCTATCGTAATGGTTTAACTGCTTATGGCTGTATTTATTTGATGGTTTAACTGCTTATTGTGGTATTTATTATGATGGTTTAGCTGCATATGACGTATTTATTATAATGGTTTAACTGCTTATGGTGGGCATTCATTGTGATGTTTATGACGTATGTATTGTGCTGGTTTAGCTGCTTATGACGTATGTATTGTGATGGTTTACCTGCTTATGATGTATTTATTATGATAGTTTAACTGCTTATGACGTATCTATTATGATGGTTCAGCTGCTAATTGCGGTATTTATTATGATGGTTTAACTGCTTAAGGCGTATGTAATGTGATGGTTTAGCTGCTTATGACGTATGTATTGTGATGGTTTAGCTGCTTATTGCGGTATTTCTTATGATGGTTAAACTGCGTATGACGTATCTATTATGATGGTTTAGCTGATTATTGCGGTATTTATTTTGATGGTTTAACTGCTTATGGCGTATGTATTGTATTGGTTTAGCTGCTTATGACGTATGTATTGTGATGGTTTAGCTGCTTATTGCGGTATTTCTTATGATGGTTTAACTGCGTATGACGTATCTATTATGATGGTTTAGCTGGTTATTGCGGTATTTATTTTGATGGTTTAGCTGCTTATTACGTATGTATTGTGATGGTTTAGCTGCTTATGACGTTTTTATTGTGATGGTTTAGCTGCTGATGACGTTTTTATTGTGATGGTTTAACTGCTTATGACGTATTCATTGTGATAGTTTAGCTGCTTATGGCGTATTTATTTTGATGGTTTAGCTGCTTATGACGTATTTATTATGATGGTTTAACTGCTTATTACGTATGTATGGTGATGGTTTAGCTGCTTATGACGTTTTTATTGTGATGGTTTAGCTGCTGATGACGTATTTATTGTGATGGTTTAACTGCTTATGACGTATTCATTGTGATAGTTTAGCTGCTTATGGCGTATTTATTTTGATGGTTTAGCTGCTGATGGCGTATTTATTGTGATGGTTTAACTGCTGATGACGTATTTATTGTGATGGTTTAACTGCTTATGACGTATTCATTGTGATAGTTTAGCTGCTTATGGCGTATTTATTTTGATGGTTTAGCTGCTTATGACGTTTTTATTGTGATGGTTGAGCTGCTGATGACGTATTTATTGTGATGGTTTAACTGCTTATTACGTATGTATTGTGATGGTTTAGCTGCTTATGACGTTTTTATTGTGATGGTTTAGCTGCTGATGACGTATTTATTGTGATGGTTTAACTGCTTATGACGTATTCATTGTGATAGTTTAGCTGCTTATGGCGTATTTATTTTGACGGTTTAGCTGCTTATGACGTATTTATTGTGATGGTTGAGCTGCTGATGACGTATTTATTGTGATGGTTTAACTGCTTATGACGTATTCATTGTGATAGTTTAGCTGCTTATGGCGTATTTATTTTGATGGTTTAGCTGCTTATGACGTTTTTATTGTGATGGTTGAGCTGCTGATGACGTATTTATTGTGATGGTTTAACTGCTTATGACGTATTCATTGTGATAGTTTAGCTGCTTATGGCGTATTTATTTTGATGGTTTAGCTGCTCATGACGTATTTATTGTGATGGTTTACCTGCTTATGACGTATGTATTGTGATGGTTTAGCTGCTTATTGCGGTATTTCTTATGATACTTTAGCTGCTTATGACGTATCTATTATGATGGTTTAGCCGCTTATGACGTATGTATTGTGATGGTTTAGCTGCATATGACGTATTTATTGTGATGGTTTAACTGCTTATGACGTATGTATTGTGATGGTTGAACTGCTTTTGACGTATGTATTGTGATGGTTTAGCTGCTTATGACGTATTTATTATGATGGTTTGGTGTCGCTGCAACACATTGGGGAACGATTGGGGTTGGGTTTATGAATAAGTGTCATCTCATTTCAAACCTTCTTATCAGGTAAATAGAAATCGTTTACACCAGAGACAAGTAAGGGACCTACCATTTTATATGCAGGGGTTGGGAAAGGTGTGGATGTGCCCTAAAGATATGAATTGTTTAGATATTTAACATATGCTTTAAACTGTTGAAGAAAACAAAAAAATATCTGCCCAAAATTAACAGTTCAAGAGGTCATTTTATTTTATTTCAATTTTTAGGAAACAAATCTGGCATCCACATGTTTGCGTGCATGCGTGCGTGTGTGCGTGTGTGCGTGTGTGTACAAGTCATGACTAAATAGTGCAGTGCTAAGTGCAAACGTGATGCCATGTGACCTCGTAAAGCTGAGCAAGGAAGAGTTCGTTAAAGTTTACATAACGTGGTGTGTTGGTCTATCGTCCAATATAAGCGTCAACATACCTTCCAATATAAGTGTCAATATATCACGATCAATGCCAAGCAAATAATAAAAATACAAAATCATCATGGAATTGCTGTAGGATCAGAGCGTAGGATGTGTTTTATGTGTAGGCCTTAGTTGCACGAGGAATGTCACATTGGATTTCTAAATCCTCCAATCGTACTCTGACCGATATGGTGACGTCATAACCAGTCCCGGGGATTTATAGGATAACACGTCCGTGTCAGACGTCTCCGGGAGGTCCTCGCAGGGGAGCGGAGGGGAAGGAGGGGCGGGGGTGAGGGGGAGGGACAGAGTACACAAACTGAGGGACGTCAATAAAGACAAGTCGAACCACTGTTTACATCTAGGGTACCTATTGATTCGAAACACTAGTGTCAATACTTGTGCTGTCCACCCCTGGGCAAGTGACTTAGTTCAAATGTGCCTCTGTTCACCCAGCAGGGAATGGGTACCCGACATGTGAGGTGGATGTAAAAACCTTCTAGCGCTCCTGGGTAGCTTGGGTTGTATACTCCCCAGGGAGTTGAGAATGACGACTGGAGTGCAAACGGATCCACTGGTCGGGGATCAAATAAAACCGCATTGAGCAGATACTAGTACCTGGATACCTGCGGTATATAAATGTATAGTTGACGTAGTTAGTTAATTATCAATTTTAATAATCCCTAGCAACTCTCTGTACACCCTGTATAAACGCAGAATTCTTTCCTCCTCAGTGCTTCTCTCCGTCCCATTAGGTTATAATTCATTCATTGTTGTATCTTAAGAATTACTTATTCTCTAGTTCCATCATTTTGTGCGTCAACAAGTATATACATTATTTAAATATTATTTGATATTTGTAAGTACATTTGTGTTTCGTAACCTTATGGGGCTTGACGTTCCCAGTTTTACCAAGGTTACAATCATGATTTTATACACTGTAAATGCAAAGTGTGATACAAGAATAAAAGATTTTTCTTCTTCTCTCCTTTTTCTTCTTCTTCATATTTCAATTTTAATAAATTATGATATTCTTTTTCTTTGGTCTCGTGGATAATGCGTCTGCCTGGAGACGCCTCCGTGGTCTAGTGGAAAGAGCGTCTGCCTGGAGACCGCCTCCGTGGTGTAGTGGATAGAGCGTCTGCCTGGAGACCGCCTCCGTGGTGTAGTGGATAGAGCGTCTGCCTGGAGACCGCATCCATGGTGTAGTGGATAGAGCGCCAACCCGGAGAGTGGAAGGTCGGTGGTTCGACGCCTGGTCGCGTCATATCAAAAGAAGTTAAAAGAGTATATTTGTTGTTGCCTTGCTGGACATTCAGTGTATAAAACAAAGACTAGTCGGCTTGGAGACGATATAATGTGTCTGAGGGGTATTCATGTTGAACTGCGGAATATTTAATATGTTTACAAGGAAAGGATTACAGAGCATGTAATATTAGTGTATGTATTATTGTCAGTGACAAATACTTCTTTGACTACAGCAATGCATGCTTCCTAAAAACAAGGGAATCGCGTTTGTCCCGACGTTGCAGTTTCTTATTTGTCCAAGTTGACCTTTGTTTGACTAAACGCCAAAGTACAACATTGCGAGGACACTATACAGACTATAACTGGTTATAACTGTTGTGTTCTTCTAAAAAAAATCGGCCTCCCATTCGTTTTTAGTGGTTGTCGTTGTACTCAAGACGCGAATGGCATAAGGTAATGTACGCGGATAACTGCCTCAACATGTCGTTCGCTACAACCATGTCTTAACTCTACAATCATGTCTTAACTCTACAATCATGTCTTAACTCTACAATCATGTCTTAACTCTACAATCATGTCTCAACTCTACAATCTTGTCTTAACTCTACAATCTTGTCTTAACTCTACAATCATGTCTCAACTCTACAATCATGTCTTAACACTTCAATCATGTCTCAACTCTACAATCATGTCTCAACTCTACAATCATGTCTTAACACTACAATCATGTCTTAACTCTACAATCATGTCTTAACTCTACAATCATGTCTTAACTCTACAATCATGTCTCAACTCTACAATCATGTCTTAACACTACAATCATGTCTTAACTCTACAATCTTATCTTAACTCTACAATCATGTCTTAACTCTACAATCATGTCTCAACTCTACAATCATGTCTTAACTCTACAATCATGTCTCAATTCTACTATCATGTCTTAACACTACAATCATGTCTTAACTCTACAATCATGTCTTAACTCTACAATCATATCTTAACTCTACAATCATGTCTTAACACTACAATCATGTCTTAACTCTACAATCATGTCTTAACACTTCAATCATGTCTCAACTCTACAATCATGTCTCAACTCTACAATCATGTCTTAACACTACAATCATGTCTTAACTCTACAATCATGTCTTAACTCTACAATCATATCTTAACTCTACAATCATGTCTCAACTCTACAATCATGTCTCAACTCTACAATCATGTCTTAACTCTACAATCATGTCTTAACACTACAATCATGTCTTAACTCTACAATCATGTCTTAACTCTACAATCATGTCTTAACTCTACAATCATGTCTTAACTCTACAATCTTGTCTTAACTCTACAATCATGTCTTAACACTACAATCATGTCTTAACTCTACAATCATGTCTTAACTCTACAATCATGTCTTAACTCTACAATCATGTTTTAACTCTACAATCATGTCTTAACACTTCAATCATGTCTTAACTCTACAATCATGTCTTAACTCTACAATCATGTCTTAACTCTACAATCTTGTCTTAACTCTACAATCATGTCTTAACACTACAATCATGTCTTAACTCTACAATCATGTCTTAACACTTCAATCATGTCTCAACTCTACAATCTTGTCTTAACTCTACAATCATGTCTTAACACTACAATCATGTCTTAACTCTACAATCATGTCTTAACTCTACAATCATGTCTTAACTCTACAATCTTGTCTTAACTCTACAATCATGTCTTAACACTACAATCATGTCTTAACTCTACAATCATGTCTTAACTCTACAATCATGTCTTAACTCTACAATCATGTTTTAACTCTACAATCATGTCTTAACACTTCAATCATGTCTTAACTCTACAATCTTGTCTTAACTCTACAATCATGTCTTAACTCTACAATCATGTCTTAACACTACAATCATGTCTTAACTCTACAATCATGTCTTAACTCTACAATCATGTTTTAACTCTACAATCATGTCTTAACACTTCAATCATGTCTTACATTTACGATAATGTCTTAACACTACAATCATGTCTTAACTCTACAATCATGTCTTAACTCTACAATCATGTTTTAACCCTACAATCATGTCTTAACACTTCAATCATGTCTTACATTTACGATAATGTCTTAACACTACAATCATGTCTTAACTCTACAATCATGTCTTAACACTTCAATCATGTCTTACATTTACGATAATGTCTTAACACTACAATCATGTCTTAACACTACAATCATGTCTTAACCCTTCAATCATGTCTTACATTTACGATAATGTCTTAACACTACAATCATGTCTTAACTCTACAATCATGTCTTAACTCTACAATCATGTTTTAACCCTACAATCATGTCTTAACACTTCAATCATGTCTTACATTTACGATAATGTCTTAACACTACAATCATGTCTTAACACTACAATCATGTCTTAACCCTTCAATCATGTCTTACATTTACGATAATGTCTTAACACTACAATCATGTCTTAACTCTACAATCATGTCTTAACTCTACAATCATGTTTTAACCCTACAATCATGTCTTAACACTTCAATCATGTCTTACATTTACGATAATGTCTTAACTCTACAATCATGTAAGGCATAAATAAACGTCCTATTTCCTACAAACTGTCCACCCGGCAGTCAACAATTTAATGAAACAGTACATGAATGTACACATACCATGCCAGGCTTTAACGCTGGAGACGCTGCGTTTTGCCAAACAAATTGATATGTTTAATTTGTTACAGTCATTATTAAAATAAGGATTGTCCGTAAAAGCATTTAGACGCCATCGCATTTTGAAGGATACACTTCGGCAGGAACGAGACAATTTTCATATTTTCATGTATTTATTATACCTTATACATTAAAGACATTAATATACAAATGAAAGATTTGTAGATCTTGAAGTTTACAGTCAATCAATCAACAACACACAACATCAAATAAGAGGAAAATCCAAGGAGAAAAACATTATGCCAATTAATACTGGCTTTAGTGCTAATTTAATTTTGAAGGAAGCGTTTCTTGATTTTTAATCAGTGAATAATAACTCAGTTAGGTGACTAACTGACACCAACGTATTTCAACACGCATACCTCGATAGTCAGTATGTTCTTAGTTTGACAGTGACACAGGAAGTGGTCCATCACATCCACGAGTTGAAGCTTCCGGCACGCGGAGTACCGGACTGGGGAGCCGGCAAGAAGGAGGGGCGAGACATGGGCGCCCCCCTGGGGGTCCCGCTGAACATGGATCCATCCTCCCCAGTGAAGGAGTTTACAGAGGAGTTGCGAGGAAGGTCAACATCCGAGGGAAAGTCGTCGTCATCGTTATCAAACACCGACAACGCGGACTGCCGTCGCTTGTATGGGTCATACCCGGAACTTGTGCTGCTTTCCAGGGAGGCCTTCCGGTCGAAGTCCTTCATCAGCCCCTGCCGTTTGGGGAAACTCGGGTGGGTGACGTTGAACCCACCCGACGACGAGGATGCCAACTTCCACACCCCATACCCAAGCCCCCCTAGGACAAGGGGAGCGACAACTCCTGCTGTTGCAGCAACAGCTTCCGGCCAGATTGGTGTACCCTGTCCGCCACCGGAAGTACAGTTACATGTCCGCGCACACTAGAATGCAGAGACATTTCAATATAAGTCAAATATGTTTGTCTGAACTCCTTCGATGGTCACGGGTATTTATTCAAAATGAGACATCGTTTGTCAAAACGTCGTTTGAAGCGCCATCACTCCAAGGCACTAGCCCCTACGTTTTAAAGGAAGCTATTTCGCATTCCGACAAATAGAATTTGTTTCTGCAGATATTTGAGACTGGGTATTCTATGACGTTGTCGTTTTGACCTTGCTCATCTGGTTGTCTTTAATGTTTGAGTAAATTATATTTTGAAACTTTTAGTTGTATACAGTCGGTTTGAACTCGCTCAGCCTACGAGCTAGCGTTTTGGTTAATGCATTCCTATTCACACCCAATACCCAGGGTCGACTCCATCCGGCAAGGGCACAGTAATCCAATTATTTACGTCCACCTTCACAGAGAACATTGCTAACTTTTCACTTTATTTGTAACACTATTATTATTTATTCAACACAATACATTGGGTGAGGTGAAATGGGGTTTAACGTCGCGTCCAAGATTATTGCACTTATATAGCGACGTGCATGTACGTGTGTGTGTTTGTGTGGCTGCTTGTACTAGTCCGGACTGATGCCGATTTATAGTGCTAGGTCACTGAGATACCATGCCGCAGTTTAACATGAATATCCCACTCAGACACAATTTACTGACTCCGAGCCGACCAGTCCTTGTTTTAGCCCCTTAATGCCGAGCGGCAGACAGGGTAACAACAAGTACCATCTTTTAACGTCTTTTGGTATGACGCGGCCGGGGACCAAAGCCCGGACCTTCCGCTCTCCGGGCTCTACCACTAGACCATGGAGGTGGTCTCACAATACAATGGAATGTTAAAGATGTTATAGTTAAAACGCTGTTGTCGTTGTAGAGACATTACGATACAACGAGATTTCTGGTGTAGTGTTGTAGTTCTGTAGTGTTGTAGTTCTGTAGTGTTGTTGTTCTATAATGTTGTAGTTCTGTAGTGTTGTAGTTCTGTGGTGTTGTAGTCCTGTAGTGTTGTAGTTCTGTAGTGTTGTAGTCCTGTAGTGTTGTAGTCCTGTAGTGTTGTAGTTCTGTGGTGCTGTAGTTCTGTAGTATTGTAGTGTACACAGATATTGAAACGTTTTTAGGAAAATGGTTAATCATTAGAAACGTAAAAGCCAATAAAGAATATATCGAAAGCGATAACTCACGAAACTGTCGGCCGCAACCACAAGGCAAAGATGACAGATGGCCACACACACAAGCAGAGGACGCGCCATTGTGCTGAATGTGTGCTTGTGTTGACAAATCCCACATTAAGACAGGGATTTTATCTTTGTCGCCACTTTCATGGCCGCGGTACATGTATTGATTATTGACCGATAAGAAAGCACATTTTAACATGTTAATACTTTGTTTTAATAATTTATAAAGTTATAAAGTTATAATTATTCACGTTATTTCAACAAGCAAGGTATATATTTTTTGGGGACTATCAATATTTCAGCTCTATGACGGCGGTGAACCCATTTAAGGTCGGTTGGGTAACCCCTTTGGTTAAAGTGAGTGGGTGAGTGAGTTGGGTTTAACGCCACTTTTAACAGTATTCCAGTTATATCCCGGCGTGGCAGCTTAGTGGGGATGAAAAGCTCGAAGTGATGCGGGTCTCAGACGTTTACCACTTCGAGCACGGGTATGGTGCTGACAAACCTAGAAACATAATCGGGGCTAGCCGGGATTCGAACCCACAATCATAGGTTTCTGGCGTGCCCAAGGCATGCAAATCTGCACAGCGAATCGCGGCGCCCTAGACGACTGGGCCACCCGTGCCCCCCATGGTTAAAGCGTTTACTAGCAGACCGAGGTTCGATTCCCTTCATGTTTGAAGTCCAGTCGTCGCATTGACCCGCATTGGTAATTGCTGAATGCGACGTATATTTTGGTATGGTACTGACGCGCTAAGGATCGTATTGCACCGTGTTCCTGCAGCACCAGGACCCGTGAAGATCCGGGGTAGAATAGGTCTTCAGCAACCCATGCTTGCCGTAAAAGGCGACTATGCTTGTCGTTAAAGGCGACTACGGGATCGGGTAGTCAGGCTCGTTGACTTGGTTGAAGCATGTCATCGACCCCAATTACGTGCATCAATGCTCATGATATGAATCACCGGATTTTGCTGTATAGCTGAAATATTGCTGAGTGCGGCATAAAACAACCAACCTGTAGCACCGGTACCGTGATATGGAGACGTGCTCTCGGGTCCTGTCACAAGTTCCAAGCACATTGCATAGTGTTTTATTTCTCTTTATTCGAGAAAAATACGTTCATGCAGCAACAATTAAATTGTTCACTGTTCACTTACGTGATTCTACTATTCTCTTCAGCAACCCATGCTTGCCGTAAATGGTGACTATGCTTGTCGTAAGAGGCGACTAACGGGATCCGGTGTCAGGCTCGCTGTCCTGGTTGATGCATGTCATCGATCCCAATTGTGTAGATTGATGTTCATGATGTCAATCACTGGATTGTCTGGTCCAGACTGGATTATTTACAGACGGCCGTCATACAGCTGGAATATTGCTGAGTGCGGCGTTAAACAACAACCAAACAAACAAATACTGTCTCAGTATCGTATATATCACCTGTGGAAACAACATGAAAGAAACAAATGGATAGGGCGGCGTTAAACAACAAACAAACAAAACAACCAAATCGTATATATTATCACGTCTTTATTCTTAAGACACTTGGCCTAACTCTGCTTCAGATAACGGCAAATGATAGACAGCTAATTACAGTGGTAAATCCGACGCATCAAACATAACGGTAAAACTTCAAAGCAATACCCGCAGTCGTATAACAACGGTGATCAATGGTGTCCATACTGGCTTCAGGTGGGCTTACAGAGTTGACATTGGTGGTAGCTCGGGAGCTTCAGGTGAGAGAGTCTACTCCATCATGCGCTTTGAAGTCTTAATTGTATGTTGCACAAGGTCGAGGTCCTGGTCGTGTGTACACAACATGAAATCACACAAGGTGTCATGTGCAGTGGTAACTTTATTTTTTTTTCGTCTTTCAGAAATCCAAAATGAAAGTTTAAACACCAACTGTGCTTCAACCATTTAGGGACCGATCATTTGGTATTCGGGGCGGAGGAAGGGGGAGGAGAGTGGTTGGGGAAGGGTGTGTGTGTGTGTGTGGGGGGGGGGGGGGGGGGGGGGGGATTGGTGCTGGGATATTATCGAAGAAAATAAATTGTATTTAGAAAAGAATTATTATGCTTCAGACTTGAAAAAAAAGATTTGTCTCCCACAAAAATTACATCGTTGCAAGGTGTTTTTCTTTTAAAAATTATTCTTGCTCATAGTTTTAATTTAAAAATATCTGCTTTTGGAGCTGTATCTGTAAATGGCCGGTCACTTGTGATCATAAAAACAATAACGCTTAAATGTTTATATGTTGCCGAAAAGAACCATGTGGCTCGTAGATGTAAGAATGGAAGACCCCGTTAGCTTCAATGACGTAACGCACCATGGAGACACGAGGTCATGTACTTCTGACGACATTTCAGGTCACATACACTGTATCGGCTGGAACGTACGTGTGTGTGTCTGTGTGTCTGCCTGTCTGTATGTGTGTGTCTGTGTCTGTCTGCCTGTGTGTGTGTGCATGTGTGTCTGTGTGTGTACCTGTGTATATCTGTGTGTATGTGTCTGTTTGTGAGAGTGTCTGTATGTGTATGTCGTGTCTGTGTGTGTGCATGTGTGTCTGTGTGTGTGCCTGTGTATATATGTGTGTGTATGTGTGCATTTGTGTGTGTCTGTGTGTGAGTGTAGCTCCGTGTGTGCCTGTTTGTGTCTGTATATGTGTCTCTATGTGTGTATGTGTGTCTGTGTGGGTGTATCTCTGTGTGTGCCTGTGTATGTGTGTCTCTATGTGTGCCTGTGTGTGTCTGTGTATGTGTGTGCCTGTGTATGTGTGTCTCTATGTGTGCCTGTGTATGTGTGTCTCTATGTGTGCCTGTGTGTGTGTGTCTCTATGTGTGCCTGTGTGTCTCTATGTGTGCCTGTGTGTGTGTGTCTCTATGTGTGCCTGTGTGTGTGTCTCTATGTGTGCCTGTGTATGTGTATCTCTGTGTGTGCCTGTGTATGTGTGTCTCTATGTGTGCCTGTGTGTGTCTGTGTATGTGTGTGCCTGTGTATGTGTGTCTCTGTGTGTGCCTGTGTATGTGTGTCTCTATGTGTGCCTGTGTGTGTCTGTGTATGTGTGTGCCTGTGTATGTGTGTCTCTATGTGTGCCTGTGTATGTGTGTCTCTATGTGTGCCTGTGTGTGTGTGTCTCTATGTGTGCCTGTGCCTGTGTGTCTCTATGTGTGCCTGTGTGTGTGTGTCTCTATGTGTGCCTGTGTGTCTCTATGTGTGCCTGTGCCTGTGTGTCTCTATGTGTGCCTGTGTGTGTGTGTCTCTATGTGTGCCTGTGTGTGTGTGTCTCTATGTGTGCCTGTGCCTGTGTGTCTCTATGTGTGCCTGTGTGTGTGTGTCTCTATGTGTGCCTGTGTGTGTGTGTCTCTATGTGTGCCTGTGTGTGTGTGTCTCTATGTGTGCCTGTGCCTGTGTGTCTCTATGTGTACCTGTGTGTGTGTGTCTCTATGTGTGTCTCTATGTGTGTGTGTGTCTCTATGTGTGCCTGTGCCTGTGTGTCTCTATGTGTGCCTGTGTGTGTGTGTCTCTATGTGTGCCTGTGCCTGTGTGTCTCTATGTGTACCTGTGTATGTGTGTCTCTATGTGTGCCTGTGTATGTGTGTCTCTATGTGTGCCTGTGTGTCTCTATGTGTGCCTGTGCCTGTGTGTCTCTATGTGTGCCTGTGCCTGTGTGTCTCTATGTGTACCTGTGTGTGTGTGTCTCTATGTGTGCCTGTGTATGTGTGTCTCTATGTGTGTGTGTCTCTATGTGTGCCTGTGCCTGTGTGTCTCTATGTGTGCCTGTGTGTGTGTGTCTCTATGTGTGCCTGTGCCTGTGTGTCTCTATGTGTACCTGTGTATGTGTGTCTCTATGTGTGCCTGTGTGTGTGTGTCTCTATGTGTGCCTGTGTATGTGTGTCTCTATGTGTGCCTGTGTATGTGTGTCTCTATGTGTACCTGTGTGTGTGTGTCTCTATGTGTGCCTGTGTGTGTGTGTCTCTATGTGTGCCTGTGTATGTGTATCTCTATGTGTACCTGTGTATGTGTGTCTCTATGTGTGCCTGTGTATGTGTGTCTCTATGTGTGCCTGTGTATGTGTGTCTCTATGTGTGCCCGTGTGTGTGTGTCTCTATGTGTGCCTGTGTATGTGTGTCTCTATGTGTACCTGTGTATGTGTGTCTCTATGTGTGCCTGTGTGTCTCTATGTGTGCCTGTGTGTGTGTGTCTCTATGTGTGCCTGTGTATGTGTGTCTCTATGTGTGCCTGTGTGTGTGTGTCTCTATGTGTACCTGTGTGTGTGTGTCTCTATGTGTACCTGTGTGTGTGTGTCTCTATGTGTGCCTGTGTGTGTGTGTCTCTATGTGTGCCTGTGTGTGTGTGTCTCTATGTGTGCCTGTGCCTGTGTGTCTCTATGTGTGCCTGTGTGTGTGTGTCTCTATGTGTGCCTGTGTGTGTGTGTCTCTATGTGTGCCTGTGTATGTGTGTCTCTATGTGTGCCTGTGTGTGTGTGTCTCTATGTGTACCTGTGTATGTGTGTCTCTATGTGTGCCTGTGTATGTGTGTCTCTATGTGTACCTGTGTATGTGTGTCTCTATGTGTGCCTGTGTATGTGTGTCTCTATGTGTGCCTGTGTGTGTGTGTCTCTATGTGTACCTGTGTGTGTGTCTCTATGTGTACCTGTGTATGTGTGTCTCTGTGTGTGCCTGTGTATGTGTGTCTCTATGTGTGCCTGTGTGTCTCTATGTGTGCCTGTGTGTGTGTCTCTATGGATGCCTGTGTATGTGTGTCTCTATGTGTGCCTGTGTGTGTGTGTGTGTCTCTATGTGTGCCTGTGTGTGTGTGTCTCTATGTGTACCTGTGTATGTGTGTCTCTATGTGTGCCTGTGTATGTGTGTCTCTATGTGTGCCTGTGTATGTGTGTGGCTGTGTATGTGTCTCTATGTGTGCCTGTGTGTGTCTGTGTATGTGTGTCTCTATGTGTGGCTATATGTATGTATGTGTGAATATGTGTGTCTGTGTGTATGTGCATGTGTGTGACTGTGTGTGAGTATGTGTGTGTATGTGATTGTGTGTGTATGCATGTGTGTGTATTTGTGTGTATGATTGTGTGTGCCTGTGTGTGTGTGCCTGTATGTGTGCCTGTGTATGTGTGTGAATATGTGTGTCTGTGTGTATGTGCATGTGTGTGACTGTGTGTGAGTATGTGTGTGTGTATGTGATTGTGTGTGTATGCATGTGTGTGTATTTGTGTGTATGATTGTGTGTGCCTGTGTGTGTGTGCCTGTATGTGTGCCTGTGTATGTGTGTGAATATGTGTGTCTGTGTGTATGTGCATGTGTGTGACTGTGTGTGAGTATGTGTGTGTGTGTATGTGATTGTGTGTGTATGCATGTGTGTGTATTTGTGTGTATGATTGTGTGTGCCTGTGTGTGTGTGCCTGTATGTGTGTGTCTGCCTGTGCGTGTGCGTGCGTGCGTGCGTGCGTGCGTGCGTGCGTGCGTGCGTGCAGTACCCAGGAGGCTAATCAAGCTCACACTCAGCAATGGAAATTTGTTTATTTGATTTTTTTCTGATATCCAATATACACGTAAGACACTTTTATCTTCACGGGACTTAAAACTCGTATTTATTTTGCCGATAATGAACCAGTCGCACCTTGACTCGACGTGCAATATGCATATAGCCCCTCTATACTCGGGTTTGTGTGAAGGTTTTTTAACAGTGAAAGTCCTACGTGTATGGTATGTGTTAACATATCAGTCTGATTTGATTTCTAATCGAATATCCTTAGTTGCATAAATATCCCTCTACCAAATGAAGACATCAATAACGTAGATAAGACACATCACCCACCCTGATCAATTTCACCGATCCTTTGTACTATACTGGTATATGTCAGACATAAGCTTGTCAATATCATGTCTATTTCAACTGAAATTAATGGAACACCCTATCAGTTATCGCTGTACAGATAAGGGGTGTCAATGTACATACTGACATGATTACTGAGATCAATTCATGTTGCTAATATCGGTGACATCTGAAATGTATTATCCCGGTATTTGGCAGGGGGCCATCAAATGTATTGCCTTGAGATTGCCTGGCAATACAACTTGAAATGATGGTCTCTGGGACAGCTGCTAAACTTCCACTGTTTAACACTGTCTGAAAATACAAGCTACAAAACACACACTCGTTCGATAGGGACTGTTTCAGAGCAGAGAAACACCCACTCTGAAACAATATGATGATGTTGAATCAGTCAATAGTTAAACAGGGGTGGTCATGTACACCCTCTAGCGTCTCACGGGCAGCTTGAGTTGTATACTTCCTAGGGAGTTGAGAATACGAATAGTGGGTCCTAGCGCATCACGTCAACGGCCTTTGACCTATGCAGCCAGCGCTTGATTGTATGAGCACCGATCCCAGTTATCGGGCAATGTCAGGTCCAGGGTATGTCAGGTCCGGGATATGTCAGGTCCGGAGTGTGTCAGGTCCGGGGAGTGTCAGGTCCGGGCAATGTCAGGTCCGGGGAGTGTCAGGTCCGGGGAGTGTCAGGTCCAGGGTATGCCGGGTCCGGGGAGTGTCAAGTCCGGGGAGTGTCAGGTTCGGAGTTTGTCAGGTCCGGGATATGTCAGATCCTGGTGTGTCAGGTCCGGGATATGTCAGGTCCGGGATATGTCAGGTCCGGGGTGTGTCAGGTCCGGGATATGTCAGATCCTGATGTGTCAGGTCCGGGATATGTCAGATCCGGGAGTGTCAGGTCCGGCGTGTGTCAGGTCCGGGATATGTCAGGTCCGGGGGATGTCAGTTCTGGGATATGTCAGGTCCGGGATATGTCAGGTCCGGGGTGTGTCAGGTCCGGGATATGTCAGGTCCGGGGAGTGTCAGATCCGGGATATGTCAGGTCCGGGATATTTCAGATCCGGGATATGTCAGGTCCAGGGTATGTCAGGTCCGGGATATGTCAGATCCTGGTGTGTCAGGTCCGGGATGTGTCAAAGTCAAGTCAAAGATGTTTATTGTATCAAAGGCCATCGGCCCATATACAAGTTCAGATAAATACAGTGGGTGAGAATTTACAGATTGGGAGATACAACAAAAATTATATAAATATAACATTCATTTAACAATCGGTGATAATCATGAGGACTTTCTAGGGTGAGGTAATTAAAATTATGAATTTCCACTCAACATGTTATTTCGTAGTTCCATCCCATGTTTTACAAATAAAGACAGTTTAAACATTACATCGGCATCATTCGATGACAAAATAGAAACAAAAGCTATTCTACTTGTCTTAGATAAGAAACATTCTGGTATATATTTAGTACGTAATTCTGCATAATAAGGACATTCAAAGGTAAAATGTATTTCGTCTTCTATTGCAGAGTTACAGAATGGACAAATTCTTTGTATTCTTTCAAGTGATATATTCCGTCCATAGTTAATCATAAGTTTTGACAAGCCAAGTCTGTATTTAATATATCCATTTCTTAGGTGACTATTTGTTAAAACTGATAGATATTTTTCTGGCTCTAATAGAGTCTTAAATGTTCTGTACAAATCATAACGTGAACTATTTTCCAAGTTGCATTGCCACCCTTGATAGAACATATTTATTGCTATTTTACGAAAATCATTTAGAAATAAATGTTGATCACCAACAGATTGGTTAAGCCATATATACCCATATCCATGTGAGAATAATAGTGTCCTAATATGCGATACCCATGTAACCTTACCGATGCTATCTAAATGAAAGAGCATGTTATAAGCTTTTTTCGGAAGCCGATGTTCTGGCATACGGATGATATTAAACCAATATTTTAAACACTTTATTTGTGAATTAATGTAAAGTGGGTATCTTCCACATTCTCCATATATCATATTATTTGGTGTTGCTATTCCAACGCGAAGAAACTTTTTACATGCCAGTAGGTGAATTCTTTCTAAACATTCATATCTTCGGTAACCCCACACTTCAGATCCATACAATAAAATTGGCTGTATTTGAGTATCAAATAATTTGAAAAATACTTTTGGAGTAATAACTCCAAGTTTATGTGAAACAGACATTATATTAAGTAAAGCTCGTTTCCCTCGCAGTGATAAGTCAGATACACATTTGTTCATATTTAGTGTTGAATTAAACATTATGCCGAGATACTTATAACCATTAACTACATTAATTTGTTGTCCATTTAAGTACCATCTTTCCCTAAAGTTTAAAGGACCCCCTTTTCTGAATACTATAATTTCTGTCTTATCTAAATTTACAGATAAATTCCATTCCTTAGTATATTTATCTAATACATTCAACTGATTCTGTAGACCAATAACAGTGTCAGATAGTAAAATAACATCATCGGCAAAAAGGAGCATAAGAAGTTCAAGGATGTCAGGATACATCTGACATCTGTCAGGTACGTGGTGTGTCAGGTGCGGGATATGTCAGGTCCGGGGGGTGTCAGGTCCGGGAAATGTCAGGTCCGGGAAGTGTCAGGTCCGGGGTGTTACAGGTCCGGGGAGTGACAGGTCCGGGATATGTCAGGTCTGGTGTGTGTCAGGTCCGGGTTGGGTCAGGTCCGGGTTGTGTCAGATCCGGGATATGTCAGGTCCGGGATATGTCAGATCCGGGATATGTCAGGTCCAGGGTATGTCATGTCCGGGATATGTCAGATCCGGGGAGTGTCAGGTCCGGCGTGTGTCAGGTCCGGGATATGTCAGGCCGGGGTGTGTCAGGTCCGGGATATGTCAGGTCCGGGGTGTGTCAGGTCCGGGATATGTCAGGTCCAGGGTATGTCAGGTCCGGAATATGTCAGATCCTGGTGTGTCAGGTCCGGGATGTGTCAGGTCCGGGGTGTGTCAGTTGCGGGATATGTCAGGTCCGGGGAGTGTCAGGTCCGGGATATGTCAGATCCGGGATATGCCAGGTCCAGGGTGTGTCAGGTCCAGGTTATGTCAGGTCCAGGGTATGTTAGGTCCGGGGTATGTCAGGTCCGGGATATGTCAGGTCCAGGGTATGTCAGGTCCGGGGTATGTCAGGTCCGGGATATTTCAGGTCCAGGGTATGTCAGGTCCGGGATATGTCAGGTCAGGGGGGTATCAGGTCCCAGTCAGTCAGCCAGCTTTGACGACGAAAGGTTGATGTCTACACTGCCCTGGAATCCCAAATTGGAGTCAGAGAATACAATTGATGAAATATCTATGAAGTTTATGTTCCGTGTAGACAAAATGTGTAAAGACTACATACATCACATCGTAAATTCTATTTATGAAATATAAACAAAACAAAATAAAAATAATATTTTCTTTCGTAGATCTGTCAGTACTTTTGTATATTGCTTTTGACATTTGCCTGCTGTTTAATGTATTCCCAGGTGATCTTCTAAAGGCACCGTTCGTTAAATTAAGGCCACCTTAAGTAAATGAACGACGACCTACATGAATGGCACCAGGCATTCTCAAAGCACGGTGCCTGGAATCAGACAATTCCCATGAACGGCAATGGTACCAGGAACCTCCCCGAACTGTTGTTTGGGGGGTGTACTATCCCCGACCTACACCCGTAATTCCCACGAGTATTGTGGATCTCATCAGGAGATTAGTTTAGCCCCAAACGGCATAATACAAATTCAAGATTTTCACACAAGTTACGATTATCTGTGTATATCAACTACATATGCATGTGTAAGTTTACAAACAATAACATCAATCTAACTCACAAAAACACAAAGTCAGACCTGCAGCCAAGAATAAGGTGAATGCATGACATACGTCGCCCTGAAGACCCTCCGTTTCTGTGAATTTGAGTACGACCTGTACAGAAGGCTATATACAGTGAGTGAGTGAGTGAGTATGGTTTTACGCCGCTTTTAGCAATATTCCAGAATTATCACGGCGGGGGACACCAGAAATGGGCTTCACACATTGTACCCATGTGGAGAATCAAACGAACCACAAGACTATCCCACCACTCCGATGCTACATACAAAAGGACTCCGACAGACATGGCAACGCCAAAATCATAAGTTGTTTCAACTTTCAACCATTTTCTAATCACCCATTTTTATATAATGAATGGAACTGGCGATGACAAATGTGTATACCGGTCTAAGTGATGGTGGATGTGTGGGAGTTTTGTACGACAGTAACGTGTGGATTGTACGGCCGTTTCTACCACGTTGATTAACTACGATATCGTCTTGACGGTTGACTTGGGCCTTAATTCCAGATCAGTTTAAACACTTCGTTTTACCC
Source organism: Haliotis rufescens (assembly GCF_023055435.1). Classification (NCBI taxonomy): domain Eukaryota; kingdom Metazoa; phylum Mollusca; class Gastropoda; order Lepetellida; family Haliotidae; genus Haliotis; species Haliotis rufescens. The sequence goes on from NW_025963798.1 coordinate 703,384, forward strand.
CCTTAAACGACCGCCTCCGTTGTGTAGTGGTATGTCATGTCATCTTCCCCTCAATCCCCATGTCATCTTCCCCTCCCTCCCCATGTTAAATCCCCCTCCCTCCCCATGTCACATCCCCCTCCCTCCCCATGTCACATCCCCCTCCCTCCCCATGTCATATTCCCCTCAATCCCCATGTCATATTCCCCTTCCTCCCCATGTCATCTTCCCCTCCCTCCCCATGTCATCTTCCCCTCCCTCCCCATGTCACATCCCCCTCCCTCCCCATGTCATATTCCCCTCCCTCCCCATGTCATCTTCCCCTCCCTCCCCATGTCATCTTCCCCTCCCTCCCCATGTCACATCCCCCTCCCTCCCCATGTCATATCCCCCTCCCTCCCCATGTCATCTTCCCCTCCCTCCCCATGTCATCTTCCCCTCCCTCCCCATGTCACATCCCCCTCCCTCCCCATGTCATATTCCCCTCCCTCCCCATGTCATATACCCCTACCTCCCCATGTCATATTCCACTCCCTCCCCATGTCATACCCCCCTCCCTCCCCATGTCACATCCCCCTCCCTCCCAATGTCATCTTCCCCTCCCTCCCCATGTCATATCCCCCTCCCTCCCCATGTCACATCCCCCTCCCTCCCGATGTCATCTTCCCCTCCCTCCCCATGTCATATACCCCTACCTCCCCATGTCATATACCCCTCCCTCCCCATGTCACATCCCCCTCCCTCCCCATGTCATATACCCCTACCTCCCATGTCACATCCCCCTCCCTCCCCATGTCATATACCCCTACCTCCCCATGTCATATACCCCTCCCTCCCCATGTCACATCCCCCTACCTCCCCATGTCATATTCCCCTACCTCCCCATGTCATACCCCCCTCCCTCCCCATGTCATATTCCCCTCCCTCCCGATGTCACATCCCCCTCCCTCCCCATGTCATACCCCCCTCCCTCCCCATGTCATATCCCCCTCCCTCCCCATGTCACATCCCCCTCCCTCCCCATGTCACATCACCCTCCCTCCCCATGTCATATTCCCCTACCTCCCCATGTCATACCCCCCTCCCTCCCCATGTCACATCCCCCTCCCTCCCCATGTCATCTTCCCCTCCCTCCCCATGTCATCTTCCCCTCCCTCCCCATGTTAAATCCCCCTCCCTCCCCATGTCACATCCCCCTCCCTACCCATGTCACATCCCCCTCCCTCCCGATGTCATATTCCCCTCAATCCCCATGTCATATTCCCCTTCCTCCCCATGTCATCTTCCCCTCCCTCCCCTTGTCATCTTCCCCTCCCTCCCCATGTCACATCCCCCTCCCTCCCCATGTCATATTCCCCTCCCTCCCCATGTCATCTTCCCCTCCCTCCCCATGTCATCTTCCCCTCCCTCCCCATGTCACATCCCCTTCCCTCCCCATGTCATATCCCCCTCCCTCCCCATGTCATCTTCCCCTCCCTCCCCATGTCATCTTCCCCTCCCTCCCCATGTCACATCCCCCTCCCTCCCCATGTCATATTCCCCTCCCTCCCCATGTCATATACCCCTACCTCCCCATGTCATATTCCACTCCCTCCCCATGTCATACCCCCCTCCCTCCCCATGTCACATCCCCCTCCCTCCCAATGTCATCTTCCCCTCCCTCCCCATGTCATATCCCCCTCCCTCCCCATGTCACATCCCCCTCCCTCCCGATGTCATCTTCCCCTCCCTCCCCATGTCATATACCCCTACCTCCCCATGTCATATACCCCTCCCTCCCCATGTCACATCCCCCTCCCTCCCCATGTCATATACCCCTACCTCCCATGTCACATCCCCCTCCCTCCCCATGTCATATACCCCTACCTCCCCATGTCATATACCCCTCCCTCCCCATGTCACATCCCCCTACCTCCCCATGTCATATTCCCCTACCTCCCCATGTCATACCCCCCTCCCTCCCCATGTCATATTCCCCTCCCTCCCGATGTCACATCCCCCTCCCTCCCCATGTCATACCCCCCTCCCTCCCCATGTCATATCCCCCTCCCTCCCCATGTCACATCCCCCTCCCTCCCCATGTCACATCCCCCTACCTCCCCATGTCATATTCCCCTACCTCCCCATGTCATACCCCCCTCCCTCCCCATGTCACATCCCCCTCCCTCCCCATGTCATCTTCCCCTCCCTCCCCATGTCATCTTCCCCTCCCTCCCCATGTCATACCCCCTCCCTCCCCATGTCACATCCCCCTCCCTCCCCATGTCATCTTCCCCTCCCTCCCCATGTCACATTCCCCTCCCTCCCCATGTCACATCCCCCTCCCTACCCATGTCACACCCCCCTCCCTCCCCGTGTCATATACCCCTCCCTCCCGATGTCATATACCCCTCCCTCCCCATGTCATATACCCCTCCCTCCCTATGTCACATCCCCCTCCCTCCCCATGTCATATACCCCTCCCTCCCCATGTCATATACCCCTCCCTCCCCATGTCACATCCCCCTCCCTCCCGATGTCATATACCCCTACCTCCCCATGTCATATACCCCTCCCTCCCCATGTCACATCCCCCTCCCTCCCGATGTCATATACCCCTACCTCCCCATGTCATATACCCCTCCTTCCCCATGTCACATCTCCCTCCCTCCCCATGTCATATACCCCTCCCTCCCCATGTCATATACCCCTCCTTCTCCATGTCACATCCCCCTCCCTCCCCATGTCATATACCCCTCCCTCCCCATGTCATATACCCCTCCCTCCCCATGTCATATACCCCTCCTTCCCCATGTCACATCCCCCTCCCTCCCCATGTTACATCCCCCTCCCTCCCCATGTCATATACCCCTCCTTCCCCATGTCACATCCCCCTCCCTCCCCATGTCATATACCCCTCCCTCCCCATGTCACATCCCCCTCTCTCCCCATGTCATATACCCCTCCCTCCCCATGTCACATCCCCCTCCCTCCCGATGTTACATCCCCCTCCCTCCCCATGTCATATACCCCTCCCTCCCCATGTCACATCCCCCTCCCTCCCCATGTCATATACCCCTCCCTCCCCATGTCATATACCCCTCCCTCCCCATGTCACATCCCCCTCCCTCCCGATGTCATATACCCCTCCCTCCCCATGTCACATCCCCCTCCCTCCCCATGTCACATCCCCCTCCCTCCCCATGTCATCTTCCCCTCCCTCCCCATGTCATATACCCCTCCCTCCCCATGTCACATCCCCCTCCCTCCCCATGTCATATCCCCCTCCCTTCCCATGCCATATTCCCCTCCCTTCCCATGTCATATTCCCCATGACATTTTTGGGTGACCCACCCCTGATTCTCTCCCCCACCTCCCTTTTTAAATGGCAGGTCCCTTAGCAGATCTAATATGTACGTGACAGCCGGGTCATTTAGCAAATATTTGAATCAGCTCATGGAAATAGCCTGGAATTACTCTGCTGTATCTGAGTCATTGCTTCATGCGAGTCATGACATGGGTGTCCCCACATACAACTGTGATAGACTTACATACTTCATACTTCATAGCGAATATTGCGTGCTATGCTGTGTTTTTGTAAGGAGTTACATTTTCTTGTGAATCCAAGCAATTCTAAAAAGAATTGTTACTAGTGTACCCCTTCCATGTATTGCTCAAGCTGTTTCACCACCAGATTGTGCCATCAAAACCAAATGAAAATGTGCTTTCAACTACTTACGTAAACCACAGGACCATATAACTAATAATAATAACAAAGAAATCGTCTGAGAGGTGTTTTTTTGTTATTATTCTTAGTTACATGGCCCTGTGCATAAACACAACATCGCACGTAATCTCTGCTATGAAGAGTTGCGGTCATATAATGCTTGACAGATTGAAACATGAACCGTTTTGTCCGTGGAGGTTGAAATAGTAACTATATGTAAACATAACAAACCTGATAACGCTCTCTTGTTGACCCAGTTTATAATTTCTTTTTCTGCCGTCAAACTCAAATTTCCCTCTGACGCCATTCCGGTTTGAGAAAGAAGCGACCACAGCCAGCGATTGACGCGATTGCAAGCGGCTGAAAGTTAGCATTGACGCTTTGCAACGCACCCTTGTATCTACTTCACGTGAAACGTGACTAATAAAGTCATATGACGTCATTCCTTTATCAATTGGCACCAATGACGTCATATTGCAAGGGGCATAAGCCATGGTGTGTTTATTGTTGAAAAAGAATTCTCGGTAAATATGAATAATATGATTTAATGAATGAAATAATTCAGATACTTGTGATATTTTTATTGTTTTACCTCTGACACTACTAAGTAAATACTTTTCATGATGAAAAAGTACAAGAAAAATAAGTTTATTTTCGTGTGAACTTGCCCTTTAAACCCCATTTCACCTCACCTTCACCTTGAGTCTATTCTGCCCAGCAGTTCCCCCATGAGGTAAAGCTGAGGAATACCTATGTCCATATATGTGTAATGCGTAATAATAGTATTTCATAGTATAATATAATAAATTAAAGATAATTACATTATTGCAAGTCCGATCAGCTACAATTTTCACAATAAATGAAAAACAGTTGGGTCAATGAACGTTATATTTTCAACGCAGGCGATCGCGATGGGTGTAGTTGTCAGCGTGATTTATCAGCCATGTTGCCGGAAATAAAAACCGATAAACTGAAGTTTGATCAGCCCGTTACGTGAAACCACAATATAGCATGTTTCCGGCCCCAGAAACGCAGCGCCGACACTCAGCCTGATAAAGAACATTTGGCCATGCACACGACAGCCCAGCAGCGAAAAGCGACTTTCCACCAGGGTAAGTGTATCTCATGTATATATATATATATATGGAGGCGGCCCATCCCATTGTGTGTGGTCATGTCCAACCAGGGTACAAGGAGAGCAGGGGAGAATGTATACAATGAACAACATTAGCCTGTAAACTGTTGTTATGATAGTTTTAAGCTATTTATTTCAAGGTCATGTTTCAGCTTCCTGGTTAAATCGCTTGATGTATTCATTTATTTGGGATTCGAAATATGTCGGGTTTCAGTGACATGTTGTGGATATTCTTATCCCGTTTAATGAGATTCGAATGTCTGTAAAACAGGGAATATCAAGGTGTTATAATATGTGTAACCTGCGACTGTAGAAAGTCAAGCTCTCTCGACCTTCTCTTCATAATTGCTTATTTCACACAAGAGATTTTTCCCCTTCTCAGACTTCACCCCTGTTTGTCTCACAAGTCAGACTTCACCCCTGCTTATCTCACAAGTCAGACTTCACCCCTGCTTATCTCACAAGTCAGACTTCACCCCTGCTTATCTCACAACTCAAAATTCACCCTTCTTATCTCACAACGCAAACTTCACACTGCTTATCTCACAAGTCGTACTTCACCCCTGCTTATCTCACAACTCAAACTTCACCCCTGCTTATCTCACAAGTCAGACTTCACCCCTGCTTATCTCACAACTCAAACTTCATCCCCTGCTTATCTCACAAGTCCCATTTCACCCCTGCTTATCTCACAAGTCCCATTTCACCCCTGCTTATCTCACAAGTCACACTTCACCCCTGCTTATCTCACAACTCAAACTTCATCCCCTGCTTATCTCACAAGCCAGACTTCACCCCTGCTTATCTCACAAGTCAGACTTCACCCCTTCTTATCTCACAACTCAAACTTCATCCCCTGCTTATCTCACAAGTCAGAATTCACCCCTGCTTCTCTCACAAATCAGACTTCACCCCTGCTTATCTCACAAGTCAGACTTCACCCCTGCTTATCTCACAACTCAAACTTCATCCCCTGCTTATCTCACAACTCAAACTTCATCCCCTGCTTATCTCACAAGTCAGAATTCACCCCTGCTTCTCTCACAAATCAGACTTCACCCCTGCTTATCTCACAAGTCAGACTTCACCCCTGCTTATCTCACAACTCAAACTTCATCCCCTGCTTATCTCACAAGTCCCATTTCACCCCTGCTTATCTCACAAGTCCCATTTCACCCCTGCTTATCTCACAAGTCCCATTTCACCCCTGCTTATCTCACAAGTCACACTTCACCCCTGCTTATCTCACAACTCAAACTTCATCCCCTGCTTATCTCACAAGCCAGACTTCACCCCTGCTTATCTCACAAGTCAGACTTCACCCCTTCTTATCTCACAACTCAAACTTCATCCCCTGCTTATCTCACAAGTCAGAATTCACCCCTGCTTCTCTCACAAATCAGACTTCACCCCTGCTTATCTCACAAGTCAGACTTCACCCCTGCTTATCTCACAACTCAAACTTCATCCCCTGCTTATCTCACAAGTCCCATTTCACCCCTGCTTATCTCACAAGTCCCATTTCACCCCTGCTTATCTCACAAGTCAGACTTCACCCCTGCTTATCTCACAACTCAAACTTCATCCCCTGCTTATCTCACAAGTCAGAATTCACCCCTGCTTCTCTCACAAGTCACACTTCACCCTTGTTTATCTCACAAGTCAGACTTCACCCCTGCTTATCTCACAAGTCAGACTTCACCCCTGCTTATCTCACAAGTCAGACTTCACCCTTGTTTATCTCACAAGTCAGACTTCACCCCTGCTTATCTCTCCAGTCAGACTTCACCCCTGCTTATCTCACAAGTCAGACTTCACCCCTTCTTATCTCACAAGTCCCATTTCACCCCTGCTTATCTCACTACTCAAACTTCACCTCTGCTTATCTCACACGTCACACTTCACCCCCTTGCTTATCTCTCCAGTCAGACTTCACCCCTGCTTATCTCTCCAGTCAGACTTCACCCCTGCTTCTCTCACAAGTCACACTTCACCCCTGCTTATCTCACAAGTCAGACTTTACCCCTGCTTATCTCACAAGTCAGACTTCACCCCTGCTTATCTCACAACTCAAACTTCATCCCCTGCTTATCTCACAACTCAAACTTCATCCCCTGCTTATCTCACAAGTCAGAATTCACCCCTGCTTCTCTCACAAATCAGACTTCACCCCTGCTTATCTCACAAGTCAGACTTCACCCCTGCTTATCTCACAACTCAAACTTCATCCCCTGCTTATCTCACAAGTCCCATTTCACCCCTGCTTATCTCACAAGTCCCATTTCACCCCTGCTTATCTCACAAGTCCCATTTCACCCCTGCTTATCTCACAAGTCACACTTCACCCCTGCTTATCTCACAACTCAAACTTCATCCCCTGCTTATCTCACAAGCCAGACTTCACCCCTGCTTATCTCACAAGTCAGACTTCACCCCTTCTTATCTCACAACTCAAACTTCATCCCCTGCTTATCTCACAAGTCAGAATTCACCCCTGCTTCTCTCACAAATCAGACTTCACCCCTGCTTATCTCACAAGTCAGACTTCACCCCTGCTTATCTCACAACTCAAACTTCATCCCCTGCTTATCTCACAAGTCCCATTTCACCCCTGCTTATCTCACAAGTCCCATTTCACCCCTGCTTATCTCACAAGTCAGACTTCACCCCTGCTTATCTCACAACTCAAACTTCATCCCCTGCTTATCTCACAAGTCAGAATTCACCCCTGCTTCTCTCACAAGTCACACTTCACCCTTGTTTATCTCACAAGTCAGACTTCACCCCTGCTTATCTCACAAGTCAGACTTCACCCCTGCTTATCTCACAAGTCAGACTTCACCCTTGTTTATCTCACAAGTCAGACTTCACCCCTGCTTATCTCTCCAGTCAGACTTCACCCCTGCTTATCTCACAAGTCAGACTTCACCCCTTCTTATCTCACAAGTCCCATTTCACCCCTGCTTATCTCACTACTCAAACTTCACCTCTGCTTATCTCACACGTCACACTTCACCCCCTTGCTTATCTCTCCAGTCAGACTTCACCCCTGCTTATCTCTCCAGTCAGACTTCACCCCTGCTTCTCTCACAAGTCACACTTCACCCCTGCTTATCTCACAAGTCAGACTTTACCCCTGCTTATCTCATAAGTCACACGTCACCCTTGCTTATCTCACAAATCAGACTTTACCCTTGCTTATCTCACAACTCAAACTTCACCCCTGCTTATCTCACAACTCAAACCTCACCCCAACCCCCCAACCCCTGCTTATCTCACAAGTCAAACCTCACCCCAGCTTATCTTACAACTCGAACTTCAGCCCTGCTCAACTTACTCCTGCAACTTCACACCTGCATATTTCATTGCCTATCTTACTCTCTCGAACCCTCCAAATGAAACAGTTCACATTAATCAGGCATTCAAAGTCTGTCACGTTAATACTGTAGTGTCACGTGCTGACCCCAGTCTCTTCACACTGCGATATGATCCATGTTACACGTCTGAGTAAAGTCAGCATACGATTAGTCACTCACAGAAACTAGGAGAACATTGTTTGTGACGGAAGTTCACGACGTTTATCCTGTTTGATGCTAAAAATACATCAAAGTCAAACAGTCTCATGTTGATGTCGTTTCTCGTCTCGCAGTCATCGCGGGAGTGTCGGAAGCCAGGTATGTTAGTTCGGTACAGATGTAGGGTGCTTCGTATTTATTTCTTATATTTCTGCACTTTTATGTGAAGCTAATTGTTTTCCACGACTTAAGAAAATAGCACAGTGTTAGTGCTCTGGTCTGAGGTGCACTGTTGCAGATACAGGTCCTTATCACAGACTTACAGATGAAGTAACATGTTGGTCTATATCTGAAATGTTAGTATTCTGGTCTGAGGGGCACTGTTGCAGGTGCACGTCCTTATCACAGACTTACAGACGAAGGTACACGTTGGTCTATATCTGAAATGTTAGTATTCTGGTCTGAGGGGCACTGTTGCAGGTGCACGTCCTTATCACAGACTTACAGACGAAGGTACACGTTGGTCTATATCTGAAATGTTAGTATTCTGGTCTGAGGGGCACTGTTGCAGGTGCACGTCCTTATCACAGACTTACAGACGAAGGTACACGTTGGTCTATATCTGAAATGTTAGTATTCTGGTCTGAGGGGCACTGTTGCAGGTGCACGTCCTTATCACAGACTTACAGACGAAGGTACACGTTGGTCTATATCTGAAATGTTAGTATTCTGGTCTGAGGGGCACTGTTGCAGGTGCACGTCCTTATCACAGACTTACAGACGAAGGTACACGTTGGTCTATATCTGAAATGTTAGTATTCTGGTCTGAGGGGCACTGTTGCAGGTGCACGTCCTTATCACAGACTTACAGACGAAGGTACACGTTGGTCTATATCTGAAATGTTAGTATTCTGGTCTGAGGGGCACTGTTGCAGGTGCACGTCCTTATCACAGACTTACAGACGAAGGTACACGTTGGTCTATATCTGAAATGTTAGTATTCTGGTCTGAGGGGCACTGTTGCAGGTGCACGTCCTTATCACAGACTTACAGACGAAGGTACACGTTGGTCTATATCTGAAATGTTAGTATTCTGGTCTGAGGGGCACTGTTGCAGATGAACGTCCTTATCACAGACTACAGATAAAGTTAAATGTTGATCTTAATTGTTAGTGTTCTTGTGCGAGTGAGTGGGTGGTGGGTGAGAGTGATACAGCGGTGGGTGAATGAGTGATACAGTGACAGTTTTGTGAGTAGCAGTGGTGGATGAGTCAGTGAGTGATATTGGTGGGTGAGTGGGTGAGTTCTTCAGTGACGGTTGAGTGTATGTCAAGGAGATTTACCTAGCTTCTATACATGCATACATCTTGTGACGCGAACCATGTTGTATCCTGGTAATCCAGAAAATACATAAAAGGTGCACAGAAATTTAAAGTGTTTTAAATGTCACATAGATGTGACTGGTTTATGCTTTTAAACTGTTTAGAATACAGTAAACTACGGTTATAACGAACAAAAAGGGACCACTAACTAAAGTTCGTCACAACCGTTGTTCGTTATAAGCATTTATACAACATATACACAGCAAATGAACAGGACCAAAAAACAGTTCGTTATATCCGCCAGTTTGTTATAAACGTAGCTTACTCTATACCCGAGTGTTTACGTTGTCGCGCTACGCAAGACAACATATCGTTGGCCGAATACACAATACAACAGTGGACTGAGACATCCAGAGAGCGTAGACCGCCTCCGTGGTCTAGTGGTAGAGCGTCCGCCCGGAGAGCGGAAGGTCCGGGGTTCGATCCCCGACCGCGTCATACCAAAAGACGGTAAAAGATGGTACTTGTTGTTACCCTGTCTGGCGCTCGGCATTGAGGGGCTAAAACAAGTACTTGTCAGCTCGGAGTCAGTATACTGTGTCTGAGTTGGGTATTCATGTTAAACTGCGGCATGGTATCTCAGTGAGCTAGCACTATAAATCGGCATCAGTCCGGACTAGTACAAGCAGCCACACAAACACACACACGTACATGCACGTCGCTTTATAAGTGCAATAATCTTGGACGCGACGTTAAACCCCATTTCACCTCACCTCCAGAGAGCGTAAATCAGCATGTAACTGGTTGGAATGAACACACGCAGGGGTCGGAGTCTCGAGGTAGATAACGTTGCCTGGTAACTACTAATCCGTGATTGGTTGGTTCGACACAGCTATCGCGAGGTATTAAGAATCGTTCTTTAACGCTTTGCGTTCATTGTACCCAAGTCTGTAAGTCATATGTCTGATTGAATGTATCAATTTCTGCAAGGGATTCTCTCGCTGTCTCGAGATTGCGTGTTTTGGTGGGCTGTTTTGACAAATCCAGACTGCGAGATTGAAAGATCTTACATAATGTCCACATGTCGCCTTCTCCGGTTCATAGTACAAAAAGTACTATGTACGCACAAACACGAAATGCGAGAACGCGAAAATTTGGGCAAATCTCGCGTTCTCCCGATCTCGCACGTTTGGTATAATTAGCTTGTTACCAAAGGTCGAGATCGCGAGAATGCGAGTACACGAGAGTGCTATGATGAATGACATTATAAGTTTCAATCCCGTGGCGGTAAGCGATAGTTAGACCTCATCATTTCTTAATGATGGCCCAGTCGCGTAAGCCGCGATTCGCTGTGCAGATTTGCGTCCCTTGGGCACGCCAGAAACCTAGGATTGTGGGTTCGAATCCCGGTTCGCCCCGATTATGTTTCTAGGTTTGTCAGCACCATACCCGTGCTCGTGGGTTTCACCGAAGTGGTAAACGTCTGAGACCTGCATTACTTCGGGCTTTCCTCCCACAAAAAGCTGACACGCTGCGATACAACTGGAATACTGTTAAAACGTGGCGTTAAACGGAACTCACTGACTCTACATGAACCGGGATTAAAAAACGATGTGACATGGTATCAAAAGTAAAGCACTCACTCACGTAATGTACCAGTCTTGATATAACTGGAATATTGTTCAATGCTGCGTTCAACCGAACTCACTGACTCTATATGAACCGGGATTAAAAAACGATGTGACATGGTATCAAAAGTTAAGCACTCACTCACGTAATGCACCAGTCTTGATATAACTGGAATATTGTTCAATGCTGCGTTAAACCGAACTCACTGACTCGATGTGAACCGGGATTAAAAAACGATGTGACATGGTATCAAAAGTTAAGCAAATTAAATAACTTCCGTTTTCATACATATAATACATTCGGCCTGTTTATTAGTCGCATACTGTCGTAATATCGGGACGCATTTTAATAAAGGAAAAAGAAGCTTTTAGACCTAATTTGGCTTCCGGTTTTGACAAAGGCCCCCAAAACCCATGCATGTCGGACGTAGCGTCAGACTCGGTGAGCTAGTTGTCGTGTCACGTGACTTGGATGTCGTGTCACGTGACTTGGATGTCATGTGACGTGACTTGGATGTCGTGTCACGTGACTTGGATGTCATGTGACGTGACTTGGTTGTCGTGTCACCGTACGCGTTGCGTTGCGCGTTGCTCATAATGTCAGTCATTGGATTCTCAGGCATTGCCGGATCTCGGAGCGGAGGTTTGGGGGTCCCCCCTCTTTGTATCAAATGACATTTTGTATGTCTGCCATGATAACGTGTTGACATGGCTGCTGAAATAAAATTCCCTATTCCTCTCCCCGCCAGATCCAGAGTCGGTAAAGCTGGAATATTGCTGAGTGCAGCAAGGTACGGTTTCGATATATTACGATATATTACCAGACTCAATACACTTTTTTGAATTTAGAAAGCCATAAACATGGTACAATTTACATTAATCAGAATGCATCACATGGACACGGATATATGTAGCCATGCTGACTCACAACACTGCAAACCTTTCTTTCAACTTCCTCATATCTCCAACCGCTGATTCACTCTCACAGGGCGGTACATCGTTTCTGTTGGCCACACTTCCGGCAAGACATAAATGCAGATAGGGACACAGCGTGGACAGAAGAAACGTTTTTACATCGGTTAGGGTCTGACCATTCTGTATTCTATGGAGGCGAGATTTTTGTTTGAAAAAGATTGTTATTTTTAGTCAGCGTTTCAATGTCAGCGATTTTATGTTGGAAAGGGGAAGCTAAGTAACTTCTGTTTAATCCAAACACATCATGTTTTATAGCATCAAGCATACCAAGTGAACTGTCTAGGCTTTTGTTGTAAAACTCCAGGTCGAAATATTTTCGGATCAACATATTTTATTTTCAAACACCCGTAAACCCCATCCACAGTATACATGGTGGTTTGTGTGTTACAGACGCATAACATGCCATTTAGACGACGTCTGTGGTTGATTATTAAACCAGTTAAGTCCTTAAAAGTGTTAACATTAGTCCGCTACACCAACTTCATCAACCTGCATCCGACGTCCATCCACCAACTTATACTTTGTTTGTTACAGACCAACTTGCGTTGTGCTTGTTACAGTATGCGTTGCTGTTTATTACAGATGGACGCCGACGTTCACCCACCAACTTGTGATGTGCTTGTTACAGTATATGTTCCTGTTTGTTACAGGTGGACGCCGACGTTCATCCACCAACTTGTGATGTGCTTGTTACAGTATACGTTGCTGTTTGTTACAGATTCTACCATGAATTTGGAATTTACTCGATTCTGATTGGTCAATCAGAGGCTATTAAATCACAATAAACCCCCTCTGATTGAAACAGCTGGTTTGACGGCCGCATCACCGCGGAAGCTAATATTCATAGAATAGTACTATTTCCAGTCATTGTCGGTAGGCATATTTAAATAACTATATCTACAATTACAGGTTACAAAACGCACAGATGCGGTTACTTCAATATTCAAAGGATGTATGGCAATACATTTCGTGCAGAAAAACACGACAGAAATCAACAAAGGGAATGTATTTACGTTTTGGAGACAACAGAGAGCTTGAAATTTTGGCGTTTTTCTATATACGACTGTGACGTCATATCTTTGGCGTCACAATGAGCGATATGACGTCATAAGGGTGACGCGCGATGTAGATCGAAAGCCTTGCAAAGCTTGCTATGTTTTCTTTAGGGATGCTCACCTCATGTTAGCTTACCAAGTTGCCGTGCTTATATGCTTTCAATGCCTGTCATATGTTCGAGTGAAGTATTACGGTGTAAGCAAACTGCTTGAGTATATACAGCACCATATTTTGTTCGGTGATTCCGTAATTCAGATCGATAATTACCCACTCAAAACACTGAACTCAACCAATGCCGCTTCACTCAGTATTTTTGCTAACACCAAAGAGTTCGCGTTTTATTAAGTCATGGTAGAATGGAGATAAACATACTGTGTTTTCAATGTAGAGCTAAATTTAACATTTGAAACCTCACGCTGCGCGTTCGGTTCCAAATTCAATTTAGCGGGGTTAAATCTACAGGTAACCTAGCTCTACATTGAAAACACAGTATGTTTATCTCCTAATTAACGCCGACGTTCATCCACCAACTTGTGATGTACTTGTTACAGTATACGTTGCTGTTTGTTACAGATGGACGCCGACGTTCACCCACCAACTTGTGATGTACTTGTTACAGTATACCTTGCTGTTTGTTACAGGTGGACGCCGACGTTCACCCACCAACTTGTGATGTACTTGTTACAGTATACCTTGCTGTTTGTTACAGGTGGACGCCGACGTTCACCCACCAACTTGTGATGCACTTGTTACAGTATACCTTGCTGTTTGTTACAGATGGACGCCGACGTTCATCCACCAACTTGTGTTGTACTTGTTACAGTATACGTTGCTGTTTGTTACAGATGGACGCCGACGTTCATCCACAAACTTGTGTTGTACTTGTTATAGTATACGTTGCTGTTTGTTACAGGTGGACGCCGACGTTCATCCACCAACTTGTGTTGTACTTGTTACAGTATACGTTGCTGTCTGTTACAGGTGGACGCCGACGTTCATCCACCAACTTGTGATGTACTTGTTACAGTATACGTTGCTGTTTGTTACAGATGGACGCCGACGTTCATCCACCAACTTGTGTTGTACTTGTTACAGTATATTTGTAGTTTGTTACAGGTGGACGCCGACGTTCACCCACCAACTTGTGATGTACTTGTTACAGTATACCTTGCTGTTTGTCACAGATGGACGCAGTCACGAAGCTGGAGAAGCTGAATGAGAATTTCCTGACGTGTTGTATCTGCAGTGAGGTGTACAAAGACCCCTGCACCCTGTCCTGTGGGCACACCTTCTGTAAAGGCTGTCTGAAGAAATACCTCCGCAACATCGACGACCCCCTCCAGGGCTGCATTCCGTGTCCCTATTGCCGCCAAGCTACCAGAGTATCACACCCGGACGGGCCCGTGGAGGAGTGGGTGAAGCCCATCAAACCCAGCTTCCTCATACAGGGGCTGCTGGATATGTTCGCCCCAGGGGACAGGAATACACAAGGTAAGGGACTGTGACGGCTTGAGGACATCAGTTCTCAAAGGGATAATTCCGTTCATAGTAAAGTCAGCACCTCTTGAGGTGGGGATAATTCTGTCCATATTCAAGTCATCTCTTATCGAGGTAGGGATAATTCCGCTCATATTCAAGTCATCGCTTCTCAAGGTAGGGATAATTTTGTCCATATTCAAGTCATCACTTCTCGAGGTAGGGATAATTTTGTCCATATTCAAGTCATCACTTCTCGAGGTAGGGATAATTTTGTTCATATTCAAGTCATCGCTTCTCGAGGTAGGGATAATTTTGTCCATATTCAAGTCATCACTTCTCGAGGTAGGGATAATTCTGTCCATATTCAAGTGTTCACTTCTCGAGGTTGTGATAATTCGGCTCATATTCAAGTCATCACTTCTCAAGGTAGGGATCCGTACTCTCATATTCAAGTCATCACTTCTCAAGGTAGGGATCCGTACTCTCATATTCAAGTCATCACCTCAAGATAGGGATCATTCCTTTATATTCAAGTGTTCACTCTCAAGGTAGGAATCATTCCTCTCATATTCAAGTCTTCACTTCTCAAGGTAGAGATTATTCCGATCATATTCAAGTCATCACTTCTCAAGGTAGAGAGTATTCCGATCATGTTCAAGTCATCACTTCTCAAGGTAGGGATCATTGCTTTCCTATTCAAGTTATCACCTCAAGATAGGGATCATTCCTTTCATATTCAAGTGTTCACTTCTCAAGGTAGGAATCATTCCTCTCATATTCAAGTCTTCACTTCTCAAGGTAGAGATTATTCCGATCATATTCAAGTCATCACTTCTCAAGGTAGAGATTATTCCGATCATGTTCAAGTCATCACTTCTCAAGGTAGGGATTATTCCGATCATATTCAAGTCATCACTTCTCAAGGTAGAGATTATTCCGATCATGTTCAAGTCATCACTTCTCAAGGTAGGGATTATTCCGATCATATTCAAGTCATCACTTCTCAAGGTAGGGATTATTCCGATCATATTCAAGTCATCACTTCTCAAGGTAGAGATTATTCCGATCATGTTCAAGTCATCACTTCTCAAGGTAGGGATTATTCCGATCATATTCAAGTCATCACTTCTCAAGGTAGAGATTATTCCGATCATGTTCAAGTCATCACTTCTCAAGGTAGGGATTATTCCGATCATATTCAAGTCATCACTTCTCAAGGTAGGGATTATTCCGATCATATTCAAGTCATCACTTCTCAAGGTAGGGATTATTCCTCTCATATTCAAGTCTTCACTTCTCAAGGTAGAGATTATTCCGATCATGTTCAAGTCATCACTTCTCAAGGTAGGGATTATTCCGATCATGTTCAAGTCATCACTTCTCAAGGTAGGGATTATTCCGATCATGTTCAAGTCATCACTTCTCAAGGTAGGGATTATTCCGATCATGTTCAAGTCATCACTTCTCAAGGTAGGGATTATTCCGATCATGTTCAAGTCATCACTTCTCAAGGTAGAGATTATTCCGATCATGTTCAAGTCATCACTTCTCAAGGTAGGGATTATTCCGATCATGTTCAAGTCATCACTTCTCAAGGTAGGGATTATTCCGATCATGTTCAAGTCATCACTTCTCAAGGTAGGGATTATTCCGATCATGTTCAAGTCATCACTTCTCAAGGTAGAGATTATTCCGATCATGTTCAAGTCATCACTTCTCAAGGTAGGGATTATTCCGATCATGTTCAAGTCATCACTTCTCAAGGTAGGGATTATTCCGATCATGTTCAAGTCATCACTTCTCAAGGTAGGGATTATTCCGATCATGTTCAAGTCATCACTTCTCAAGGTAGGGATTATTCCGATCATGTTCAAGTCATCACTTCTCAAGGTAGGGATTATTCCGATCATGTTCAAGTCATCACTTCTCAAGGTAGGGATTATTCCGATCATGTTCAAGTCATCACTTCTCAAGGTAGGGATTATTCCGATCATGTTCAAGTCATCACTTCTCAAGGTAGAGATTATTCCGATCATGTTCAAGTCATCACTTCTCAGGGTAAGGTAAGATTCCATTCATACTGAGGACATCACTTCGCAAGGAAGAGAACTTTGTCCGCCGAAATCGAGGACACGAGTTCTCAAGGCAGATAACATTCCATTCATGTCGAGGACATCACTTATCAAAGTAAGTGAACCTTCCGCTTATATAGAGATCATCACTTCTCAAGGTAAGGAACTATCTCCTCTCACATCGAGGACATCAAATCTCAAAGTAAGGTACGTTCTGCTCTTTCAATGTGTGCCTTTCAATAAATATATATATATATCCAAAATTCAGTCACTTTGAAAATATGTGAAATGTTTCTTATTTTAAGACGGCATAGGTGAAGTCAAACGGACTGAACGTGGGTGGATTCTAAGAGTAAGACCCTAGGCCCTCCTCCCTCATATACAAGTTTATGATATAAGCGCACATATAGTGGTACATGATATAAGTTAGTGTTCCGCAATGCAATGCTACCTTCTTTAACATAAAAGATTGAATTGATCCCCATGGATAATTGGTTGCAGATGTAAGCGAACACATGTGTGTGTCCTGCACACTGCTGGGGGAGAAGAGGGACGTGGTGGAGTTCTGCTGCAGAGACTGTAACAAAGCTGTGTGTCTGAGCTGCTGCACCCTTCACCACAGAACGTGTGAGTCTGTCATGCCCATACAGACTGTGTTGCCGGAGGTCAAGTCCGTACTGATGGAAAACAAGGACAGGATCAGCAAGCAGCTGGATGACACGAGGTCCACAGTTTTACATCACCAATCACGGATCCTCGAGATCAGCCAGAAGAAGCTTTCGTTGGAATTACAGATCCGGATTGTCTCACAGAGGGCCACGGACTTAATTAAACAGAAGGAGACACAGCTGCTGAATCAGCTCAATGAAACGATTGAAAAGCAGAGTGCTGATCTGAAAGGACAGGTGAAATCTGGGAAAATAGACATCCAGATGTATCAACAATATGTTGAGTACATTACTCAGGTTATGAAGTCGGAGAGTGAGACGGAGATGCTTGACATTTACCAGATGTGTCAGTCAGGGGCAATCAAGGAGGCAACAGAGAGAAACGTCCATCTGGAGGATGATACAGTAGAAGAAGATTTTATATTCATAGATGAGTTCAACGAGAGAGCATTCCATACAGATGTCCGACTGGGAAGACTAGAAAGGCCGCTGTTTGACGTTACGTCTGCTCCTGTGCTAAGTGAGTCAATTGATGTCCGACTGGACAGTGACAAAGTCGCGCCTGATGCAGCTGATGTTGTTGTTGTGTTTGTAGACGACGTGGAGGCGCTCGTGGTTACAGATTGGAGCAACAAATGCCTGAAATCATTGTACACGTTGCAGAGTCGGCCACATCAGAGTAAACTGACGCTCAAAAGTAATCCATTTACTGTGACGAAGCTGAGAGAGAATCAGGTGGCTGTATCATTCTGGTCCTACAATGCGATAGTCATTGCACAGGTGACACCCGATCTCTTACTGATGTCCACCATCAAAACAAAGAAGAAGTACAGATGCCTGACATCCTTGAGTCCTTCAACATTAGCAGCAGGTTGCATGGATCCATCTTCTGTTGATGTGTTGGACATGGCGGGGGTAGTGCTGAGAACTTTCTCTGGGCACAACACTGGTAAAAACCTGATCCGGGAACCATGGTTCTTGAGCACTACGAACAAGGGCAACATCTTGGTGTCAGACGGTGGGTCGGGCTCTGTGTTTTGTGTCACGCTTGAGGGAGAGGTTGTGTTCACCTACACCCCTACAGGAGGGAGAGAACTGAAACGACCACGAGGTATCACAACTACCAGCACAGGCCACATCCTGGTGGCGGACTACTGGACGGAGAGGCTGGTACTGCTGACAAAGACTGGAGAGTTCATCAAAGACCTCCTTATGTCCAAGGATGGAGCTGAATCTTTGTGTGGGGTTTTCCTTCATGGAACAAGACTTTTTGTGACGGAAAGTTCCCAAAGAGTGAAAGTATTTGAATTCAAAAGGACTCAATCGGTATGCCGGTTTCCGATCCTCACGCTTACATAACCCAATTGCCCAATATTGAAAAAGAAAACATTGTAAGTCTCAAACAAAAGCATTTTATCATTCGATTTGACGCCGTGCCTTATTGTTTGTTGAAACATATCGTGTGTATTTAGTGTCTTGATGTGAGGTTACGGAAGTGGTCATGACTTGTTTTAAAGACATGCTTTACGCTTCTGTTGATTATGATAACACATTCTCAGTGTCCATGTCAAAATAGAAGAACTTTGGGGGACAAGGTGGGCAAGTCGCTGGAAACAGATGCGTTGCTTAGCTGAATCCCATATTCGTCAAGGACATCATCTTGTGTTCGTTAGCACCAAACCCCTACGCATTGTATTTAGTACTCTTTCATCGAACCAAACAACTAATGATGTTCTTGAATTTTGGCAAGATATATATGTATATTCGTATATAACTTAGCAATAAATTTGGTGCAATTATATTTTTTATATATTTCTAATGCTTATATACTGAACCGCAAAAGAAACGTCACCCCATGTAACATTGCATGGAAAGTTGTCTTATAAATATCTGGTTAATTTTTGTCAAGGTTTCTAAACTTTAACATTACCTTGTCCGGAAAAATGAAATCAGCGACACCAAGCCTTTGGACGATTGCAAGCTGTACAAACCGCCAGGCAAGTAGCAAATGCATTTCAAGTCCACGTAAGGACCATATACAGGCTACAGCAACGGTACCAGACCACCAACACTACAGATGACCGACGACGTAGTGGAAGACCAAGGGTCACCACCCGACGTCAGGATCGTCAGATTGTGCGACAACATGTTCAACATCGCTTTGTTACTGCTGCGGAAACTGCTTGACAGACCATGGGGACATACCAGCAACACATTAGTTCTGACATCATGCGTCGACGATTGACGAGCGGACACCTCTGTCACAGGCCACACCGAGGACACATTCTGACACCACGTCATCGCCGGGACCGTCTTCAGTGGGCAACACAGCACCATCATTGGTGCCACCAGCAGTGGAGAAGGGTCCTCTTCTCAGACGAGAGCCGTTACTGTATCTCAACAGCGGATGGCAGAGAGAGAGAGTCTGGCGACGCCGTGGGAAACGTTATTCGGATGCTTGTGTTGTTGAGAGAGACTCGTGGGGTGGTCCGAGCATCATGTTGTTGGGTGAAATTTGTCTTGCACAGAGTGTCGGCCCTGTGGTCTTCCAGAACATCGGTCCAGGGAGAGGCAATGGTGTCACAGCAGCTCGGTACATTGATCAAGTCTTGAGACCCGCGCCATACCTCATTTGGCAAGTCGCCGCAACTACGAGTTTCAGCATGAAAACGCCCGTGCCCACACTGCGAGAGCAACAACAGACTTCCTCCAGCAGAATGGCATCAGAACCGTGCAGTGGCCTGCCCTTGGTCCCGATTTAAATGCCATTGAGCACCTGTGGGACGAGATTCAAAGACGGCTGAATGACGTCCGACCAAGGCCGACAACTGCAGCTGAACTGCGTCAGGCGTTCCTCAGAGTGTGGGCTCAAGTGCCTATGGCCTTCATCAACCGCCCCATTCATTCCATGTATCGACGTTGCGCGGCAGTCATCAATCCAAATGGCGGAAACACGAGATGCTGACATGTGATGCCATTTTCTCAGAGACTAGTGTTGTGTTTCACTTTAAGAACATTTGACACTTTAATTTCCACCTTGATGATCAGTTTTGCAATCTTTCTAAAATCTCTCAAAGTATGTTTACAGTGTTTGGACAAATATGGTTTCTCATATATCTATCCATGGTGACGTTTCTTTTGTGGTTCAGTATATTATAAGAGGGCTGAATGGACGTTGTTGTTTCCATCTATGAAATACTGGTGGAAGCTTATACCTGCCGAACACATCTCGTCCTCAGATGGAATATTGCCTGAATGGACACTGACATCACAGCCGGTAATAGGTTGAGGATTTAGTTTGCGGTGACGCTGCCAGGGCCAAGGCTGATCTGCAAGTCTTGATGGCCGTATAGACATGTGTTCTGTGCAGATCATTAGATCAAATACATATAGTGTCTCCGTGGATATTTCGATGCAGACAAGGTCCCAAGAACTTCCTGCATGTGGTACACAAGCTGTTGTGGCTTGGCTCTGTGGCGTATGTTTGACGTGGGACGTTACTCATGATATCAACCACAGACTTACCTGATCCAGACTCACATATGTACAGGCTGCGATGCCATATTGCTGCCTGAAAGGTAGAACAACAACTACGTAGAAGTTATAAACTAAGCATCATGAAGGCGAGGCGCCATGTTTGCTTCGTGTATGTTGTCTCAGCCACGTGCTAGTCGTCTCAACTATATGCAAGGTGTCATAGCCACGTGTACGTTGTCTCAACTATATGCAAGGTGTCATAGCCACGTGTACGTTGTCTCAACTATATGCAAGGTGTCATAGCCACGTGTACGTTGTCTCAACTATATGCAAGGTGTCATAGCCACGTGTACGTTGTCTCAACTATATGCAAGGTGTCATAGCCACGTGTACGTTGTCTCAACTATATGCAAGGTGTCATAGCCACGTGTACGTTGTCTCAACTATATGCAAGGTGTCATAGCCACGTGTACGTTGTCTCAACTATATGCAAGGTGTCAAAGCCACGTGTACTTTGTCTCAACTATAGGCAAGGTGTCATAGCCACGTGTACGTTGTACGAGACACGTGTAAGTTGTCACAGCAACAAGTAAGTTGTCAGTGTCACGTGCAGGCTGTCTGAACCACGTGCAGGGTGTGTAAAACACGTGTAGGTTGTCTGTGCCACGTGTAGGTTGTCTGCACCACGTGTAGGTTGTCTGTGTCACGTGTAGGTTGTCTGTGTCACGTGTAGGTTGTCTGAACCACGTGTAGGATGTGTGAAACACGTGTAGGTTGTTTGAACCACGTGTAGGTTGTCTGAACCACGTGTATGTTGTCTGTGTCACGTGTACGTTGTCTGAACCACGTGTAGGTTGTCTAACCAACGTGTATGTTTTCTGTGTCATGTGTAGGTTAAATGAAGCACGTGTAGGATGTGTGAACCACGTGTATGTTGCCCGTGTCACGTGTAGGTTGTCCAAACCACGTGTAGGTCGCCTGAACCACGTGTAGGTTGTCTGAATCACGTGTAGGATGTCTGGACCACGTGTATGTTGCCTGTGTCACGTGTAGGTTGTCCAAACCACGTGTAGGTCGCCTGAACCACGTGTTGGTTGTCTGAATCACGTGTAGGATGTCTGGACCACGTGTATGTTGCCTGTGTCACGTGTAGGTTGTCTAAACCACGTGTAGCCCGCCTGAACCACGTGTAGGTTGCCTGAAACACGTGTAGGATGTCTGGACCACGTGTATGATGCCTGTGTCACGTGTAGGTTGTCCAAACCACGTGTAGGTCGCCTGAACCACGTGTAGGTTGTCTGAATCACGTGTAGGATGTCTGGACCACGTGTATGTTGCCTGTGTCACGTGTAGGTTGTCGAAACCACGTGTAGCCCGCCTGAACCACGTGTAGGTTGCCTGAAACACGTGTAGGATACCTGATCCAGGTGCAGGTTGTTTCAAATAGTTATGGTAAAGCCGTCACTTCAACTAGTGCATAATAGAACATATTGCTAAGAACAGTAAACATCTCTGTGCAGAGAGTGAAGGTATTTGTTGCTACAGGCGTGAGTGAATATGAGTACAATTATACAAAAATGGCACCAAGCAATACCTTTTCTGTATTTTATTACCAGTATAGCAACATCCAAATAGCAAGCATCTAAAAGGGGATAAATTGAACCGTATACAAAGAAACCGCTGACAAATCGGAAAAGACATGGCTTCAAACAAGTGAAAATGATGATCAATTCGCACATTCATTAACATTGTCCATGTCCTGGGCTTGTTATACAGTGATCACACAAACTACTCCATAGAACACTGCTTTTGTGTGCAGGTTTTACATTTTTCATAGTAACCGCATACATGAATGGCTGACGTTTACAGCCTTGACAGCGTCACGTACGTTACTGATGAACTGACCTATTCAGTTTTATGGCATGACATGTACTACTGAAAAGAAGCTACAGAAAAACCCATTATTGCTTCTGCAACTGCAGGCTGCTGTATTCCTGCCTAAAAGGAGACGGGTCCAATTCAGTAGAAAGGTTTAATCTGCACACCGGTTGAAAAACAGCATCCAAATGTACAGACTGACTGACTGACACGGTTCGAAAAACATGCTCGGTTTTTTGGCACCATCCCTCCCTCTCCAGTCATGCGACGTTCCCGCTCCGCGATCATGTGATCACTGGGTCCGATAATATCTTAACCATTCGGCCGCTACACCGATCCTTTCCTATTACTATAGTTATTGTCACATGACATGACAGATTAAGTATAGGAACATGGAAGAAGCGGGCGTCCTGTAAGGATTAAGCATTTAGTAGAATGTATTGTGGTAATTTGAGTTAGCTTTAAGTCGCGTGTGAGTGAGTGAGTGAGTGAGTGAGTGAGTGAGTGAGTGAGTGAGTGAGTGAGTGCGAGTGAGTGAGTGAGTGAGTGAGTGAGTGAGTGAGTGAGTGAGTGATACAACAGGACTCTATGACATGAGATTCTTTATTTCCTCCAGATGTCATTCCGAAGATTACAATGAAAATATATTCAATTACACGCAGTTAACACAATAAAAAAGGCATAACATATTTACAATTACACACAGTTTATAAAATTCAGATACCTAAATGATGACAGATTTTCACTAGAAGATATATATCAAAAGATGCCTTAGTTTGTACAGATACGAGGCGAATTGAAGTATAATAGTTTCCCAGGTGTGTCGATCCAGATTGTGAGTAAATTTTGTTTCAGCCCCAAATAAGCCTGATAACATATCTGTTTCGTCTTGCATTTCAAAATCAACATATTTTGAACGTCAAGTACGTCAATAAGAGAAGAGAAAAACGCATTTCTTTCTGATATCAGCGCTTCACAATGTAAAATAATGTTGCTTTCATAGTCGAGAGTTGTAAAGCAGGTCGATATTCCGGGTACAGAAAAGCTAATTGCCAAAGTACATGGTACAGTTTCCGAAACCGGACGGTCATTTTCATACACAAAACACTGAAATGCACACAAAAATGGCTCACTTATCCGGACAATACATTTCCGCTGGTGGTAATCCTTCCGCTGGTGGAAATCCTTTGATTCGGGAGAAGTCAATTAACCAAGTGACACTGAGTTACGTTTGAGACGAGCTTGTTTATTGTACATGTAATCCCCTTCGATAAATATGGCGTCTTTGGAGGTCGGAGGTCAATGTTGTGTAAGTATGGCCTGTCAACCAGCGAAACGTAAGCGACACGCAGTTACAGCACGCGAAAAAAAGGGAAATTTGTCTCTTTAAAGAAAAACACCCGTCAGCAAGTTTAGAAACCATCATTAAGCATTATGGCACTGCATTTGGACATACCATAGGAAAATCGACAATTGGTGACAGTTCAAACTTCCATGACAGACTTTTTGAAACGTGTATGAATAAAGATTGAGTGGATGTATCTGTTTGCTCTGTCATCTGTCATAAGTTGCATAATTGAAGGGAAGTAACTCTTCCAGTAAGAAGCTGGTTTCAGTTATACGGAAATTCGTTTATACGGACGAATTGTGAAATGACGCAAGTGTCCGTATAAACGAGGCACGACTGTATGTTAATTTCGTATGAATTCTCTTATAACGGGACATGCTTGCGTTATTTGATACATTTGCGAGCCATGATTGTTCTGCGTATTTGCATATAGTTTCGTTAACACGATTTCTCAATTTCAATTTTGGAGGGAAAGTACCCTACTGAGTATATGTAAGAAGGTAGGGACCCAGATTGCATTTTATCAAGTGTTGATTTAAGTTCTCCACACATTGTCTTTGAATTAACAGGGCTTGCAATGGACGCGCAAAAAATATCTTTTGCAAAGTTATTACAGTTCAGATTGCATAAACGACCAAGAAATAAAAGTTTGCATTTATTAATATATGCAGTAATTGTCCAAAGTCCAAGGTTCGAAATAGTAGATTCTGAAGAAGATCTTTTATCAAGACCCTGTACAATGCGTGCAAAATATCTTTGCGTGCCTTCCAACAGAGCGGCATGTTGACCCTTGATGTCATAGAGTAATTCACATCCATAAAGGCTGGTTTTGAGTATCATTCTGTGCCGTATTTTCACGCTTGAAATTGGATGAAGATCATAACTATTTAATCCTAAGCTTTTCAATTCTTGTTTTACAGGACAGATTGTATGTTAGAAGTATTCCACCATACACCGTAGAGTCAGTTTTAGTGATGTATATATTACCAAGTTTACAATGACAGTTATACCCCTTGCGTTTTGCTTTGGTGAACACAATTATTGCACTTTTTGATGGATTATATGTTAGGCGCCACCTTGAGGCAAATGTATGTACAATATTAAGGGATGTATGTAAGCCTCTCGGTGATGCGCTAATAAGTGTAGTATCGTCGGCAAGCAAGACTGCAGGAATATCCATACCATATGCACGAATGCCACATTGTGCTTGTCTAAGGGCTGTAATGAGGTAATTTATAAAAACAAGAAAAAAACAAGCAGAGATTACTCTGCCTTGGCCAACACCTTGTTGAACCATATATTTGTCTGATTGTTCACCTTAGTAGGAAATATAAGCATAACTATTTGTATAACAATGATGTAGTAATTTCCATGTATTACCTCTAATGCCCAGTTTATGCAGTTTGTAAAATAATCCATCGTGCCATATCCTATCGAATGCTTATTCATTATCTAAGAAAGCTGCATAGACTGCAGAGTCCCTTTGTATGTAATACTGAATGCCTACGATCAAAGTAAATACTGACATAATAGCTCCATGTTCTTTTCTAAAACCAAACTGTAGCATATCAGGCAAGTCTGGGTTAAGCCTACATAGTTTGATACGTTTGAGCAGTATTTTTTCAAAGAGCTTACAGAGACATGATGTGAGAGTAATACCTCTATAATTTCGAGGGTCAGATTTTTCATTCTTCCCCTTATATATTGGTATGACCATACCATGTCTGTAATTATGGGGTACATATTGTAGTTTCATCATATGATTAAAAAGTATACGTAAGGAATAAATAAGATGTTCTCCTGCATAGATAATATGTTCATTTGTAATCTTATCCGGACCTGGGGATTTATTCCTGCTGAGGGATTTGACGGCCTCTCTTATCTCTTGACATGTAAATTATTTTTCCAATTCCTCATCAGGCCTCTCTCGTACCTGTTTAAATATCTGTACCTTGCTAGTTTTATCTTCTTTAAAAACATCATCAAATCCTTCGGAATGGTAGGGTTTGGCTAAATCTGAAAAATATTTACCCCATAATCTGCAAATAGCTGAACCACTTTCATCCTTATAGTTAAGTATAGGTATCTCGACCACCCGCCCTCGTTGTTTTCTTACAGTTTTATAAAAAGAGTTTATATCAAGTTCAGCTGACCTCTCAATTTCCCTTAGGGTATTCTTTTTGTTGGACCTTTTCGATTTTCGATGGAGGCGCCTGAAGTGTCTCTTTTCAGTTTTATAAGAGATGTGCGAATCTGAGTTTTCGTCCTTAGGTTTACCGTTATTTAGCCATGCACGTCGAGAAACACCCATTGGGTAATGTGCATCATTTAGTCCATCAGGTTTCCAGAATGGTTTAAGATAAGGTTTATATTCACATTTAGGGATACATTTGGAACTTGCAAGTAAAAGGCATTTACTTATATGGTCGCTATATGTGTCAACATTTTCAGGCTGACAAGACAGATTACAGTCGTGAAAGGAGTTAAGATATGTACCAAATTCACACTGTTACATGTGTATATATTCAAAACGTTGTATGGTATACATGTGTTGGAATGTTTGACCTGTACACTTCACATCCCGCCGGCGTGGCAGGATACGATCTGGTTTCATCACTATTTGATAGTGATTCATAAACACATGCTTATGATATGGTCAGAATCGTACAACGAACTCCACTTTTAGCAGATATTTCTTGTGATTATCGAAATGGTTTTGTCGGGTGTAGTTCCATGACCCCATGTCATGTACTCCATCAACCCTCCCCTCTTACATCCTTTCTCTTTCTGTGCAATGTAGACAAACAAATTACATTTGACAACTCCATTACCCCTGGCCACGTGGGTGAGGCATGTATGGGTTTTTTTGTCCATTGTTATTTGTCTATTGTGTAATAACATGCTGTCACTCAAATAACTTTAATATACCATTATGGACTGGAAATAAATTGAGAAAAATAAGGTTTGTTTTGTCAACAGTTTGTGTTATTATTAATATGCATATAATTTATCCATCAAAGATGACTTATTTTCCCCTATAACATACTGTAATGGGTTCTCCAGCCGTTATAAATGTGAGTTAGCATGGTGCAAATAGACATTTACAGTTACAAATTGACAGCTGAACCGATCGTGCGGGTGATGCAAATTGGGAACTTTTTTGAACGGTTTTGAATTTATTAGTCACATCATCATCCGTGAATAATTACACCACATATTGCATATGACATAAAAATATAACGTTACTGCAAAGAATAACAAGTCTTCATTATGCGCCGAAACAGATTTCCAATGGCGTAAACGCTTTGAAAAATAAATGAATAGCTCACTAAACATCAATGATGGCACTTGGTGTTCGATTAAAGGTAAACATATCTTGTCCAACCGGTAGCACTCGCCGTTCACACAATTTGCATGAATAGTATTTATTGCCAGACGCCGCACAGCTCATAAAAATGCAAATTGTCAATGCAAGAGAGTACCCAGTTTAGATTATCAACTGTAACAGATTCCTTTTGGCGTAAAGGGCAAAATAGGTGATTAAAGTATGAATGGATCACTGAAAATCAGTGATGATACCAGTTGTTGGCGAAAAGGGTAAGCTTGTCCTGCCCTTGCATGCTCACCATCCCCAGTAACGACACGCTATCAGCTGTGTTAGTGTGTGACATTATCACATTCATGTTTCAATATTATATTCACTCTCATTGAACGCATGGTGTTATTAATATGTTCCTTTACACTACTGTGATACAGTGGTGTCACGGGCCGACTCCGTCCGTGGGGGAGTGGGTAGAGCGTCTGTCCAGAGATCGGAAGGTTGGCGTTTCGATCCCTTGGCCTTGTCATGTCACAGATTTAAAGATGGCACTTGTTGTTACCTTGTCTGATACTCGCTATTATGAGGACTGAGTCACTATACTGTGTCTGCGCGGCGCATCCATATTCACGGGGGCAGGGTTTCTCCGTGAGCCAGGACCGTCTTCCGAGTGCATGCACGTCGCTATGAAAATGAAATAATCTTGAACGCGTCGTCAAACCCCATTTCACCTCACCTTACCACTAACGTCATGATTTGGCTACTTTCATGTAAAACAAGGAGTTATTCATGATGTCCTTACTTTACTGGTAACTTAACAGAAACAAAACTGTATTTTGTTTTTCCCGGTGACCCATCTTCCCGAGATAAGAGCGTCTACTAGCCTTTTTATCAAAGTCCACTTACCACATCAAGTCCACTTTCCTGTGCTAAATATGATTGGACTATCGCACATATCCATAGTCCAATCAGAGAACGTTTCACAAATCAACATCCACGACTGGAACACCTTCGTATGTAAGTGATTGACCGCTGCCTGTCTTTGTTGACACGAATTTATTTGTTCGCCCTGTAAAAGCCCAATGACTGCCTGTAGTCGCCATCTTTGTGAAGCTACACGAGATACGAACAGCGATCTGATTGGATATCGCGTTTTAATTATAAGGGGCACAACTCGTGAACAACGCGACGTGGCGCAAGGATCGCGCTAGGGAAAGTGGCCTTGGTGTGGCTAGGGTGGAAATTCGACTTTGATATAGGCTAGTGGACACGCTTGCCCGGGAAGATGCCGGTTACTAAGATCAGTTCAGACAAGATCAGCCATTGATACTATTTAGCATGAAAATACGTTACAAAAGGATTAGAAGGGTTTCCAGGGTAAGGGTGATTAAATTAACAGTGTTTCTAGAATAATGATAATTGGATATCCATGGTGACAAAGACTGCGCGAAGTCTCTGTAGTAATGATAGCAGGGTTTCCATGGTAACGAAGATTAGCTTATACTAACTTAGTCTCGAGAGGGATAATGACATTGTTTCCATAGTGGCAAAGGCTGAACTAACAGAGTCGATCAAAGGCCCCTGTGATAAGCACATTTTCGTCACAGTGCATCATCCTGTGCTGACGTCATGACGATGTTCATACTGTTACGTGTCGATTCCCAAATTAAAACATGTTATTCCAGAAATCTGCACGTAAACGAATTCAGTGTGAAGCCAACAAACAACCAACAAATGATATACAATCAACAATTATATTACAAAATTAACTAGCCTACCAAACCAATACAAATTCCTGCACGGCAATTACATTGGCAGTACACAATGGAGTGGTAGTACAAAGCCAGTTATATCTACTGTGTACTTTCTAGTTACATCTACTGTGTACTTTCTACTTATATCTACTGTGTACTTTCTAGTTACATCTACTGTGTACTTTCTAGTTACCTCTACTGTGTACTTTCTACTTACCTCTAATGTGTACTTTCTAGTTCGATCTACTGTGTACTTTCTAGTTACATCTACTGTGTACTTTCTAGTTACATCTACTATGTACTTTCTACTTATATCTACTGTGTACTTTCTACTTATATCTACTGTGCACTTTCTAGTGACATCTACTGTGTACTTTCTAGTTACCTCTACTGTGTACTTTCTAGTTACATCTACTGTGTACTTTCTAGTTACATCTACTGTGTACTTTCTAGTTACATCTACTGTGTACTTTCTACTTACATCTGCTGTGTACTTTCTAGTTACATCTACTGTGTACTTTCTAGTTACATCTACTGTGTACTTTCTAGTTCGATCTACAGTGTACTTTCTAGTTACATCTACTGTGTACTTTCTAGTTGCATCTACTGTGTACTTTCTAGTTACATCTACTATGTACTTTCTAGTTACATCTACTGTGTACTTTCTACTTACATCTACTATGTACTTTCTACTTACATCTACTGTGTACTTTCTACTTACATCTACTGTGTATTTTCTACTTACATCAACTGTGTACTTTCTAGTTACATCTACTGTGTACTTTCTACTTACATCTACTGTGTACTTTCTAGTTACATCTACTGTGTACTTTCTAGTTACATCTACTGTGTACTTTCTACTTACATCTACTGTGTACTTCCTAGTTACATCTACTGTGTACTTTCTAGTTACATCTACCGTGTACTTTCTAGTTACATCAACTGTGTACTTTCTACTTACATCTACTATGTACTTTCTGGTTAAACCTACTGTGTACTTTCTAGTTACATCTACTGTGTACTTTCTACTTACATCTACTATGTACTTTCTAGTTACATCTACTGTGTACTTTCTACTTATATCTACTGTGTACTTTCTAGTTACATCTACTGTGTACTTTCTAGTTACATCTACTGTGTACTTTCTAGTTACATCTACTGTGTACTTTCTACTTATATCTACTATGTACTTTCTAGTTACATCTACTGTGTACTTTCTAGTTACATCTACTATGTACTTTCTGGTTACACCTACTGTGTACTTTCTAGTTAAATCTACTGTGTACTTTCTACTTACATCTACTATGTACTTTCTAGTTACATCTACTGTGTACTTTCTAGTTACATCTACTGTGTACTTTCTACTTATATCTACCGTGTACTTTCTACTTACATCTACTGTGTACTTTCTAGTTACATCTACTATGTACTTTCTGGTTACACCTACTGTGTACTTTCTAGTTAAATCTACTGTGTACTTTCTACTTACATCTACTATGTACTTTCTACTTACATCTACTGTGTACTTTCTAGTTCGATCTACTGTGTACTTTCTACTTACATCTACTGTGTACTTTCTAGTTACATCTACTGTGTACTTTCTAGTTGCATCTACGGTGTACTTTCTAGTTACATCTACTGTGTACTTTCTAGTTACATCTACTGTGTACTTTCTAGTTACATCTACTGTGTACTTTCTAGTTACATCTACTGTGTACTTTCTAGTTACATCTACTGTGTACTTTCTAGTTACATCTACTATGTACTTTCTAGTTACATCTACTGTGTACTTTCTAGTTACATCTACTGTGTACTTTCTAGTTACATCTACTGTGTACTTTCTAGTTACATCTACTGTGTACTTTCTAGTTACATCTACTATGTACTTTCTGGTTACACCTACTGTGTACTTTCTAGTTACATCTACTGTGTACTTTCTACTTACATCTACTGTGTACTTTCTAGTTACATCTACTGTGTACTTTCTACTTACATCTACTATGTACATTCTAGTTACATCTACTGTATACTTTCTAGTTACATCTACTGTGTACTTTCTACTTACATCCACTGTGTACTTTCTACTTACATCTACTGTGTACTTTCTAGTTGCATCTACTGTGTACTTTCTAGTTACATCTACTGTGTACTTTCTAGTTACATCTACTGTGTACTTTCTAGTTACATCTACTGTGTACTTTCTACTTATATCTACTGTGTACTTTCTAGTTACATCTACTATGTACTTTCTAGTTACATCTACTGTGTACTTTCTACTTACATCTACTGTGTACTTTCTAGTTACATCTACTATGTACTTTCTGGTTACACCTACTGTGTACTTTCTAGTTACATCTACTGTGTACTTTCTACTTACATCTACTGTGTACTTTCTAGTTACATCTACTGTGTACTTTCTACTTACATCTACTATGTACATTCTAGTTACATCTACTGTGTACTTTCTAGTTACATCTACTGTGTACTTTCTACTTACATCCACTGTGTACTTTCTACTTACATCTACTGTGTACTTTCTAGTTGCATCTACTGTGTACTTTCTACTTACATCTACTATGTACTTTCTAGTTACATCTACTGTGTACTTTCTACTTATATCTACTGTGTACTTTCTAGTTACATCTACTGTGTACTTTCTAGTTACATCTTCTGTGTACTTTCTACTTATATCTGCCGTGTACTTTCTAGTTACATCTACTGTGTACTTTCTAGTTACATCTACTATGTACTTTCTGGTTACACCTACTGTGTACTTTCTAGTTAAATCTACTGTGTACTTTCTACTTACATCTACTATGTACTTTCTAGTTACATCTACTGTGTACTTTCTAGTTACATCTACTGTGTACTTTCTAGTTACATCTACTATGTACATTCTAGTTACATCTACTGTGTACTTTCTAGTTACATCTACTGTGTACTTTCTACTTACATCCACTGTGTACTTTCTACTTACCACTACTGTGTACTTTCTAGTTGCATCTACTGTGTACTTTCTAGTTACATCTACTGTGTACTTTCTAGTTACATCTACTGTGTACTTTCTACTTATATCTACTGTGTACTTTCTACTTATATCTACTGTGTACTTTCTAGTTACATCTACTGTGTACTTTCTAGTTACATCTACTGTGTACTTTCTACTTATATCTACTGTGTACTTTCTAGTTACATCTACTGTGTACTTTCTAGTTACATCTACTATGTACTTTCTGGTTACACCTACTGTGTTCTTTCTAGTTAAATCTACTGTGTACTTTCTACTTACATCTACTATGTACTTTCTAGTTACATCTACTGTGTACTTTCTAGTTACATCTACTGTGTACTTTCTACTTATATCTACCGTGTACTTTCTACTTACATCTACTGTGTACTTTCTAGTTACATCTACTATGTACTTTCTGGTTACACCTACTGTGTACTTTCTAGTTAAATCTACTGTGTACTTTCTACTTACATCTACTATGTACTTTCTAGTTACATCTACTGTGTACTTTCTAGTTACATCTACTGTGTACTTTCTACTTACATCTACTATGTACATTCTAGTTACATCTACTGTGTACTTTCTACTTACATCTACTGTGTACTTTCTAGTTACATCTACTGTGTACTTTCTACTTACATCTACTGTGTACTTTCTACTTACATCTACTGTGTACTTTCTAGTTACATCTACTGTGTACTTTCTACTTACATCCACTGTGTACTTTCTACTTACATCTACTGTGTACTTTCTAGTTGCATCTACTGTGTACTTTCTAGTTACATCTACTGTGTACTTTCTAGTTACATCTACTGTGTACTTTCTAGTTACATCTACTGTGTACTTTCTAGTTACATCTACTGTGTACTTTCTACTTACATCTACTGTGTACTTTCTAGTTGCATCTACTGTGTACTTTCTAGTTACATCTACTGTGTACTTTCTAGTTACATATACTGTGTACTTTCTAGTTACATCTACTGTGTACTTTCTAGTTACATCTACTGTGTACTTTCTACTTACATCTACTGTGTACTTTCTAGTTCGATCTACTGTGTACTTTCTAGTTACATCTACTGTGTACTTTCTAGTTACATCTACTGTGTACTTTCTAGTTACATCTACTGTGTACTTTCTAGTTACATCTACTATGTACTTTCTGGTTACACCTACTGTGTACTTTCTAGTTACATCTACTGTGTACTTTCTACTTACATCTACTATGTACTTTCTAGTTACATCTACTGTGTACTTTCTACTTACATCTACTATGTACATTCTAGTTACATCTACTGTGTACTTTCTAGTTACATCTACTGTGTACTTTCTACTTACATCCACTGTGTACTTTCTACTTTCATCTACTGTGTACTTTCTAGTTGCATCTACTGTGTACTTTCTAGTTACATCTACTGTGTACTTTCTAGTTACATCTACTGTGTACTTTCTAGTTACATCTACTGTGTACTTTCTACTTATATCTACTGTGTACTTTCTACTTACATCTACTGTGTACTTTCTACTTACATCTACTGTGTACTTTCTAGTTGCATCTACTGTGTACTTTCTAGTTACATCTACTGTGTACTTTCTAGTTACATATACTGTGTACTTTCTAGTTACATCTACTGTGTACTTTCTACTTATATCTACCGTGTACTTTCTACTTATATCTACTGTGTACTTTCTAGTTACATCTACTGTGTACTTTCTAGTTACATCTACTGTGTACTTTCTACTTATATCTACCGTGTACTTTCTAGTTACATCTACTGTGTACTTTCTAGTTACATCTACTATGTACTTTCTGGTTACACCTACTGTGTACTTTCTAGTTAAATCTACTGTGTACTTTCTACTTACATCTACTATGTACTTTCTAGTTACATCTACTGTGTACTTTCTAGTTACATCTACTGAGTACTTTCTACTTATATCTACCGTGTACTTTCTACTTACATCTACTGTGTACTTTCTAGTTACATCTACTATGTACTTTCTGGTTACACCTACTGTGTACTTTCTAGTTAAATCTACTGTGTACTTTCTACTTACATCTACTATGTACTTTCTAGTTACATCTACTGTGTACTTTCTAGTTACATCTACTGTGTACTTTCTACTTACATCTACTATGTACATTCTAGTTACATCTACTGTGTACTTTCTACTTACATCTACTGTGTACTTTCTAGTTATATCTACTGTGTACTTTCTAGTTACCTCTACTGTGTACTTTCTAGTTACATCTACTGTGTACTTTCTAGTTACATCTACTGTGTACTTTCTACTTACATCCACTGTGTACTTTCTACTTACATCTACTGTGTACTTTCTAGTTGCATCTACTGTGTACTTTCTAGTTACATCTACTGTGTACTTTCTAGTTACATCTACTATGTACTTTCTAGTTACATCTACTGTGTACTTTCTACTTACATCTACTGTGTACTTTCTACTTACATCTACTGTGTACTTTCTACTTACATCTACTGTGTACTTTCTAGTTGCATCTACTGTATACTTTCTAGTTACATCTACTGTGTACTTTCTAGTTACATATACTGTGTACTTTCTAGTTACATCTACTGTGTACTTTCTAGTTACATCTACTGTGTACTTTCTACTTACATCTACTGTGTACTTTCTAGTTACATCTACTGTGTACTTTCTAGTTACATCTACTGTGTACTTTCTACTTACATCTACTGTGTACTTTCTAGTTACATCTACTGTGTACTTTCTAGTTACATCTGCTGTGTACTTTCTAGTTACATCTACTGTGTACTTTCTAGTTACATCTACTGTGTACTTTCTAGTTACATCTACTGTGTACTTTCTAGTTACATCTACTGTGTACTTTCTAGTTACATCTACTATGTACTTTCTAGTTACATCTACTGTGTACTTTCTAGTTACATCTACTGTGTACTTTCTAGTTACATCTACTGTGTACTTTCTACTTACATCTGCTGTGTACTTTCTAGTTACATCTACTATGTACTTTCTGGTTACACCTACTGTGTACTTTCTAGTTACATCTACTGTGTACTTTCTACTTACATCTACTATGTACTTTCTAGTTACATCTACTGTGTACTTTCTACTTACATCTACTATGTACATTCTAGTTACATCTACTGTGTACTTTCTAGTTACATCTACTGTGTACTTTCTAGTTACATCTACTGTGTAATTTCTACTTATATCTACTGTGTACTTTCTAGTTCGATCTACTGTGTACTTTCTACTTACATCTACTGTGTACTTTCTACTTACATCTACTGTGTACTTTCTAGTTGCATCTACTGTGTACTTTCTAGTTACATCTACTGTGTACTTTCTAGTTACATCTACTGTGTACTTTCTAGTTACATCTACTGTGTACTTTCTAGTTACATCTACTGTGTACTTTCTAGTTACATCTACTATGTACTTTCTAGTTACATCTACTGTGTACTTTCTAGTTACATCTACTGTGTACTTTCTAGTTACATCGACTGTGTACTTTCTAGTTACATCTACTGTGTACTTTCTAGTTACATCTACTATGTACTTTCTGGTTACACCTACTGTGTACTTTCTAGTTACATCTACTGTGTACTTTCTACTTACATCTACTATGTACTTTCTAGTTACATCTACTGTGTACTTTCTACTTACATCTACTATGTACATTCTAGTTACATCTACTGTGTACTTTCTAGTTACATCTACTGTGTACTTTCTACTTACATCCACTGTGTACTTTCTACTTACATCTACTGTGTACTTTCTAGTTGCATCTACTGTGTACTTTCTAGTTACATCTACTGTGTACTTTCTAGTTACATCTACTGTGTACTTTCTAGTTACATCTACTGTGTACTTTCTACTTATATCTACTGTGTACTTTCTAGTTACATCTACTATGTACTTTCTAGTTACATCTACTGTGTACTTTCTACTTACATCTACTGTGTACTTTCTAGTTACATCTACTGTGTACTTTCTGGTTACACCTACTGTGTACTTTCTAGTTACATCTACTGTGTACTTTCTACTTACATCTACTGTGTACTTTCTAGTTACATCTACTGTGTACTTTCTACTTACATCTACTATGTACATTCTAGTTACATCTACTGTGTACTTTCTAGTTACATCTACTGTGTACTTTCTACTTACATCCACTGTGTACTTTCTACTTACATCTACTGTGTACTTTCTAGTTGCATCTACTGTGTACTTTCTAGTTACATCTACTGTGTACTTTCTAGTTACATCTACTGTGTACTTTCTAGTTACATCTACTGTGTACTTTCTACTTATATCTACTGTGTACTTTCTAGTTACATCTACTATGTACTTTCTAGTTACATCTACTGTGTACTTTCTACTTATATCTACTGTGTACTTTCTAGTTACATCTACTATGTACTTTCTAGTTACATCTACTGTGTACTTTCTACTTATATCTACTGTGTACTTTCTACTTACATCTACTGTGTACTTTCTAGTTACATCTACTGTGTACTTTCTACTTACATCTACTATGTACTTTCTAGTTACACCTACTGTGTACTTTCTAGTTACATCTACTGTGTACTTTCTAGTTACATCTACTATGTACTTTCTAGTTACATCTACTGTGTACTTTCTACTTACATCTACTGTGTACTTTCTACTTACATCTACTGTGTACTTTCTAGTTGCATCTACTGTGTACTTTCTAGTTACATCTACTGTGTACTTTCTAGTTACATATACTGTGTACTTTCTAGTTACATCTACTGTGTACTTTCTAGTTACATCTACTGTGTACTTTCTACTTACATCTACTGTCTACTTTCTACTTACATCTACTGTCTACTTTCTACTTACATCTACCGTGTAGTTTCTAAACAAAAGCGGTAAATTTGCTAGCTGCAAATGAAGGAAAAGATTGCTGTTGAAGAGGCTGTTCTGCTCAAATAGTTTTTCTAACTTTTTCCAGATCATTGAAGGTGAGTTTTAAGAATGTAGATTTTCAGATAGATTTGTGATCGCGGCACCCGCCAAAATGTCTAACATTCTCTATCACCCAGGGTATAATCATTACATACACTATCTCCAATATAGTTTTTCAGTGCATGCGTGATATTAAACAAGTCTTCGTCCTCGTGGTTTCACTAGAAAAGTTCAGGGTCAAGCTGTACGTTTTTCAACTACACATGGGGCTGCAGTAAACTTTATCATGTTAATTATTATGTTCAAATAGTCATGCGTTCAACCTCGGCTCGACCCTATTTTGTTCGAAGTGTTGGGGTGTGTGTGTGTGTGGGGGGGGGGGGGGGGGGGGGGGGGCTGTTTTTATCGAAAAGCATATGTGCTTCCTGTTCAAATCTTGAAAAAACGTATTATACTTCGTTTCTTTGAATTAAATTAATGATATTTCCTTAAAAAGAAATACCGACGTAATTGTATGATATTTAAATATACCAAACGGTAATTGCCGGTGTGAATGAGGGCGTATCTCCGCGTCTACATCACATAATATACCCTTGGCATTAATAATTACCATAAATAAACAACGCGTATTTTGTTTTGTTTTTAAAATTGTTATCATAATGGAAACTTCTAGACATATAATTAAAGAGGAAGCGAGGCGTAATTTTTAATTGAATGACTTCATGTTTGTTATGTATTATCCGACATATGTTGTTTTCTTTATTTGCATTCCACATGAATTCATTCCCATTATTGGTAATTGTTTCTATTTACATGAAACTTAAGCATCGCAGGTGATAAATATTGATGAGGGACACGGGCAGTACGACAGAAGAAATATCACTCTAAGCATAAACACTCTTCCAATATGAAGCCAATTGTCGGCGATGAAGAAAACACTGATAAGGTTCAGTCTTGTCACGATTGTGTTGGGGCTATTAGGTGAGATTGTGACAGCTTCAGAGTTACTCTGATTGAGAATACCGTACATTTAAAGGGGCATCAACGGTAGGGACACTAGTGGGCGGAGCTTATTCGAGTGATCTGACAGGTCAATATGACGTCATGATAACAGACGAATTTCACTGGTTAATGCGTGAAGGGGTGTCGTCATGTAAACGCCCAACCACGTGGGCCGTTTGACAACAAGGACGTAAGTTTTAATGGTAATAACTATCAATTTAATGATTCCAAGCCTTTTCGATAAACGCGTAGGCCTTAGGTTTCAAAACCTGCCTGCCAAGTCGTCTTCACCTCTTAATAAAATGATACTGTGGACTGTTCGCGATTTATCCAAAACAGTCCAACACACAAATTATAGTTCTTCCCTATTCTCTGGACGAGAACGAAATCTCCTAGCAACCACGCTCAATAAGCGCATCAAAGTTGATTGCTGCTTACAACTGTAAGTATGAGCAACAAAACATTTTCATGTGGCGGTTAATTGGACGGACAGTTGTTCGATATAATCAGGGAGCCTTTTGTCCTTTCGATTATGACATTGGTGACTTTATCGTGGAGAAAGTTCCAATTCAAGAGGGGCACGGGTGGCCTAGTTGTCTAAGGCGCCGCGATTCGCTGTGCAGAGTTGCGTCCCTTGGGCACTCTAGACACTTATGATTGTGGGTTCGAATCCCGGTTCGCCCCGATTATGTTTCTTGGTTTGTCAGCACCATACCCGTGCTCGTGGGTTTCACCGAAGTGGTAAACGTCTGAGACCTGCATCACTTCGTGCTTTCCTCCCACTATAAGCTGACACTCCGTGATGTAACTGGAATACTGTTAAAAGCGGCGTTAAACCAAACTCACACACTCCAATTCAAGATGACATAATTCCGATCGTCAATTCGAATCGACAAGATGGCGCCTCTCTTCCCGCCCTTGCAAGTGCAACAGAGAATTTGACAAATTCTGTGCCGATTCTTGGGATTAGTGAATCAGTGTCTCAGCGATATTTCATTGTGGAACCAGGTGAAGCCTAATGTGTATGTTCACACTTCTTTTGTCAACACACCACAGACAATCGCCGTTAGGGAATGGTGCGGCCACCTTGTTGCAGAAATTCGTCGATTCCAAAACAGTATGGCTCAAACTTCTGGACTGAGGTGAGCTAAATAAACGAAGTGTATGGAGAGCTTGTAGCTACTCGGACTTGAAGAAACGGATATTAAACGTTGCAGCAGATGAGAATTGTTGTGGACAAAACGTGAACGGGATCCCAGATTGTATTTTAAAACTTGTACGTGATGTGTATCCAAATACCCCGATCACAAAATACATGGGATACATGTGTGATCAAACTCAGTTTTGTGTGTGAAAATTCTGTGAAAGAAAAGGAAATCCACAATTAAAGTTGTCTTGGAATATGAGTATCGGAGTTTTCGTTTATCGTAAGTATCGAGATAGGCCTAATGGAGCTCAAAACATCAAGTATATTTCGTTACGTATTTATTAGTTGCTTATGTGCATCCGATTCGTTATTTTGACACACGTGACATATTCAATATATTGCAGTCAAATTGCTTCAAATTAGGCCCCTACCTGAACACTTTTGAAAAATCTGTGTAATCTGTTTTATAAATATAATTTGATTATTGTGTGGTATCTGTTGAATCCAAATGACCAAAACTAAACAAATATCTGTACTTTTCAGACTGAACTGAAAGAATCATGTCAGTTTCATATTTATGTATCGTTACTGTTACATTAACCGAAACTGTTGTTCTGCTGCTGTTCTGCCGTAAAATATACAAAAGAATACACCTTGACCACAAATGCATTGAATGCGTCACATGTTCACATGAACATGTGCTTTTCTATTTATAGGACAACCGTAAATAAGCTCCGCCCAATGCGATTAATGCAAACACGATCGATTCGATTTTTTTATGATAAAACTACAGAAGATTTATTGACTTTTATCTAGATATGGAGCCATTTGTGGCATCCAGGGTTTGTTATTTAAGTTGATACGAAGTTTTACGGCCAATGGTGATCTTGTTTGCGTACGTTTTTCAAAAAGTTTCTCCCAACACTCGCTTGTGTTTACATTGTCAGTCATTGTTCGAAACTAAACACCGCCACCTTATAGTCAGGGTGGGGCTTTAACAATAGCCATACTCAAAACCAATAGGTTGTGGTCTGTATATAAGGCAATTCATCTGATACGGGCTTTCAAAGCCGACACGTTTAACGTCCAATCAAGCAGTTTGAGGTACGTTACTGTTGTGATATGTATACTTTGAGGATGCTCTTTTCTGTATAATAACACATGTAGCTGAACGATGCAGCTGAAAGATGCTGCCTTATCCTATGATAGAACTTTGTTTCTACTCCTTATCCTCAGGTATTGCCTCATCAACCATTTGTCCTTGTTTTTATACCCGCATGCAGCAACATAGACGTTAGCCTTTGCTCGGCCGGACCAGGGACCATGCGTCCTGATTGGCATATTTTATTCGCGATTAGTCTTGATGAGCTGGAAACAAACGAATAATTCCCTAATAACTCGAAAATATTATTTCTCATCTTAAAATATATGCAAGAGCTGTCTTTTATACTTTGGGAATGTATCTTTCAACCTCCAATAGAATGTTATTAAACAAAAGGGTTATTTTGTAGTTTAATGTAAGAGAACGTACAGGATCAGTCGATAATTCCACGATTCCGACTTTATAATCAGTTTGTGTTTATGAATCACTATCAAATAGTGATGATACCAGGTGCTCGAGAAAAGGTTAGCGTAACCTGCCCCACCCGTCATGAACAAGGCAAGTCAATTGTTAACCTAAAAAAACGGAAATACAACGTACTCGTAAGTCAAAATGAAGTCATCGGATATCATTTTTGTCACTGATGCCCCAAATTTAGAAATGTCCTCTTCCCGTCTACTCTATTTAAGCCTTAAGTGTGGAAACCGTGATAAAACAACAATTACCAAGATTCGTATGGCGCTCTTCATAGAAAGGGCACGCTCGATTGTACCTTAAAAGAAGTGAAAGGTAGACATGAAAGGTTGGAGCTACTGGAATATAGCTCGCCATAAAGTTGACTAGTAGGAAGTTGAAGTCACCCCTCTTGTCATACAGTCTAGTGGAGAGTGTTTTACAACGAATAAACTAACGGATCTCTCAACATAGATGACAATGATATGCGTAAAACCTATATTTTGCTTTATTTACGGTTTATATTTTGCTTTATTTACGGTATATTTGGCTTTATTTTCGGTTTATATTTTGCTTTATTTACGGTTTATACTTTGCTTTATTTACGGTATATTTTGCTTTATTTAAGGTATATTTTGCTTTATTTACGGTATATTTTGCTTTATTTTCGGTTTATATTTTGCTTTATTTACGGTTTATATTTTGCTTTATTTACGGTTTATATTTTGCTTTATTTTCGGTTTATATTTTGCTTTATTTTCGGTTGCACAGAAGTACAGATTTCAGAGCACAGCTTTCGTTTTCATTTCGCTTGATTTCGTCTGAACCATAATTTTATTAAAGTTACAAACATTTATTCTGAAATGTACAAGTAATTCAGGGATGTATGTATTGCAACAGATTGTGAAATAAATGTGGTGTAGTAGCAATTTCATAACACGTCCTACGCGAAACATGATTATGTAATCACTATCGGAAATGACATCAACTTTGTGTTTGTAAGATGCTGAACGATTCTATGGTTATTGGCGGCGTTTCAGAAACATTATTGATGATTTCATATTTCACGAATACCCGTGATCAATAATATGATATTTTTGTAATTAAACCCTCCGAGTTGATATCGGATATATATATTTATAAACAGACCCGAAATAACGCCTTGAATGATGATTTATTGAAGTGTCAAAACTAGCGACATTTCCGATGTGCCTTTGGCTTTGCTTAGAATTCACAGAACAGTAAATTTCCCGCAAAATTCAAAACTGTGAATAGTTTTCATGTGTTTGATGTAGCTTTAGTGAGAGTTGATGACCAAACAACATATATTTGATTGTGGCAGAAGGTTAAATGCACCCCACAACAAATGCATTCATTGTACAGACACGGTATACTGACCCCAAGCCGACCAGTCCTTGTTTTAGCCCCTTAATGCCGAGCGTTAGACAGGGTGACAACAAGGTCCATCTTTTATGACGCGGCCGGGATTCAAATCCCGGATATTCACCAAGAGGACGCTCTACCACTAGACCACAGAGGCGGTCCCAGAGAATATAAAATATGAAGGTTTTGTTGGGCTATGTACATTCTTATTTCCATTGCGGTTCTATTTGATTTTACATATTTTATGTAAATATTTCCTCATAATGCCATTTGCCAAGGGTGGTACAGCCACTACCTTTGGTTTGCTCCAGACAGTCAGATGCAACACCGTAATATAACTTAACTTGCTTCCAGAAACATTCCAAGGAATGTCAACATCAATTTAGTGCCTTGTGCTATAACCGTCGATTCTTTTCACCTTGCAGCATGTCTTCCATGGAGCCATTTCGTATCAAACTGGTGGAACCTTTACCGAAAATAACCAAAGGCGAAAGAAGAAGGACAATAAAAGACAACAATTTCAACCCATTCAGATTGAAAGATGACGACATTTGTTTTGATCTGTGGACAGATGCTGGAACCTCCTCTATGAGTATTCATCAGTGGGCCAGCATGCTGGGGACACACGAAGGTTCTTTTAACCCCACCAGTTTTGATACATTTATTCAGAACGTGGCATCTCTAACAGGCTTCCCTCATGCACAGATACATCCTGTTCACCAAAGAAGTGCCTCGGAACACAC
Source organism: Haliotis rufescens (assembly GCF_023055435.1). Classification (NCBI taxonomy): domain Eukaryota; kingdom Metazoa; phylum Mollusca; class Gastropoda; order Lepetellida; family Haliotidae; genus Haliotis; species Haliotis rufescens. Next base: position 746,464 of record NW_025963798.1, read on the forward strand.
ACTGTTCTCGATTCTTGCTCAGCAAAAGTTAGCAATCTTTAGCAACAGCTTGCATTCAGCTGCTTCTAAAATCGCCAGAATGGTAGGAGCGTCAGTAACAAATCTTCCATGCACATTTATCAATAACGGTAGTTTTAATGGTGACCTTGACTGTGATAAATTGGATAAAGAATTCACCAGAATTCCTACAAATGCCGTCGTTATCTTGACTGTGACCAGTGATGGTCAATCAGGTCAGCCTGTATCCATGACCAACATAAAAAATGTCTCTCAAATTTGCAAGAAATGGGATGTCCCTCTGTTTATGGATGGGTGTCGTTTTGCCGAAAATGCCTATTTCATCAAATTAAGAGATGAGAGGTATGTGGATAGTTCAGCCAGAGACATAGCCAAAGAGATGTTTTCCTACTGTGACGGCCTGTATCTGGCTGCACACATGGATATCCTTTGCAACGTTGGGGGATTCTTTGCCTGTAGACGTAAGGACCTGTTTCTCAATTTTATAGATACATACAAGAAGATCGGGAGCACGAGAAAACATGGTGGAACGGCAGCAAGGGATCTTGTAGCTGTTACAGTTGGCCTGACAGAAGGGCTCGAAGACCGCTTCTTGAAGTACAGAATTGAAAGTTTGTCCACGTTTGGAGACATCTTGAAGAAGGCCGGCGTCCCATTAGTTGAGCCAGTAGGAAGTGCCATCTACATCAACGCTGCCAAATGTTTACCCCACATTCCCACAGAGCAGTATCCAGCTTGGGCCCTGCACTGTGCCCTGTATGTAGAAGGTGGCATACGATGTAAACATGTTGGAGAGTTGCAGGATGTCGAGAACAATACTCAAGACAATCCCCATCACTTCTTACAAATCTGTCTACCGAGGCGATGTTACACCTTTTCTCACATGCTGTATATCGGTGAGGTTTTTAAGTGTGTATTGGCCCAAAAGGAAAACATATTAGGGTTATGCTTGATGCAGAAAGCCACAAATCCTGAGTCTATATCATTCGACACAGTTGGTTCATGCTCAGTGAAAAGAGGTACTCTTGAACAGTAGGTCTTTGTGAGAATCAGTCGAACGGGAACTCGCGGCCTTCAGCTTGTTAGTCCGACAGCTAACCGACAGAGCTAAATCCACATTGTCAAACATATTTGAAAATTATCTAGTCATACCTAAGACGTTACGGAAGTGAAAGGAAAGGGTGGGATAGGTGAGGGACACTAACGAAGGTTACGGATAGGCATGGTGTCTCGTGACCTTAGCCTACGGATGAGTCATCCTGATGCCATTTGGCACACTCGTCTCATACCGTAATCTACAAGATTACCGAGTGGTGAGGAATGAGCCGATATGGCGCGAACTGAAATGAATGACATGGGTTTGAATAATTCGTCGGGCGATTTTGTGACAGAAAGGTGTGAGAGGGAACATAGTAAGGATAATGTGGATCACAGTAAGGAGTGAGTGAGTGAGTACTGTTTTACGCCGCTTTTAGCAATATTCCAGCAATATCACGGCGGGGGATCACAGTGAGGAACGAGGAAGGCATATGCCCCTATTCCACTAAGCGGCGCTCTGTGGCGCTCTTACAAATCGCCATAGATCGCCATATGGAGCGCGAAGATCTCCAAAAGCGTTACTGTATCGCTATCTGATCTCTAAATGATCTCCATGATCGTCAAGATCTCCGCCTGTCGACTGCCCTGCACAAAGATCCGTGGCGCTCTGCCAGAATGCCGTCAGATCACTACTTGATCGCCGAGATCGCCATCGGAGCGCTACTTGATCGCCAAGGTCATAATTAGAGCGCTATCGTATCACCTTAGAGCGCCGCCGATCGCCACGAAAGACAAGGACCTACCCCTCTGCTACCAAGCGTAGATCTGATGATCGACTTAGAACGCTACGGGTTTTTTAAAGGATCGGACCCAAAATTCGGCGATCGGGTCGCAATAGGACTCAATAGGTCGCCTAGATCGCAATGATCGCCATCAGAGCACAAATAGAGCGCCATTGGATCGCATCCTGATCGCCTTGGATCGCAAAAGGAGCGGGAACTGATCGTGCAAGATCGCCATATTTTGTGTAAAGACGAGCAAGGGTCTTCAAGTCACTATCGGATCGCATAGATCGCTATTGGATCGCAACAGGAGCACTATCTGATCGTAATCAGATCGTTAATGCCCCCAGATATAAATGAAAAATGAGGAGACCTATGGCGCTCCCACAGAGAGCAGAAGAGCATCTCCTAGTGGAATGGGGGTAGCATTGCTAGTGACGATCCGACGGCTTATAGAATCATTACTGAACAATTGTAGCGGATGGAAGTGGCTTGTGTGAATGTTCCAGCACAGTTTCCAGTAGCCAAAATATTCTACACTAAACCCTTTCATCCTGCTTTCTCGACGTTTTGTGTTAAGAATATTCCGCTAAAGAAACTAGTATCCACGAAGCGGGTACCTAGGCCTCAGGATAGACTATCAGTGAAGCCAGTGCCACTCACACGAAAACCGGAGCCTACAAATCTAATTGATTTCTTGCAAAATATGTCCCTCCAGAGACATTTGGATGTATGCAGCCTAATAAACTGCATTCCTGGGTATAATAATGAACAGTAATTGCTCAAAAAATGTTATATGTATAATCGTTCCCATTTATAATCTGATTCATTTTAGCACCATGAATTATGTTGAAACCAAAATATAAAATATGTTTAAAATAAAAGTGCTTTCATAAACTAGCACTTACTATAAAATGCGCCGCTGCAGGCTGTATTTAGCAAACATATATTCAAAACTCTCGACACCGCTGAGCTTATTCAATGACATTGTGTGCAGAGATGGATCACTGAGAGGCGTTCGCCTTCTCAGACACCAGGACATTGTTTCGTCGGTGCAACCTTGCACACGTCCCATGGTATTATGCCATGTTTGTAAAGTTTGTTGTGCTGTATTTAATAATCTCAGAAAAAATTCAGTTTCGATTAATGCCCCTGACATTTCAATGTTCGTTTACCTATACGATCACCATTTCATCAAGTTTGTTCAATTATATGAACGTGACTTGGACGCTCATAAGACTATATGACAAGAAGGATCACTTTAACGTTACGCCACCACACCTCCGGACTAAGGCCTTGAAAGAATTAACCATGATGCATACTCGATTGTACCTCCAATATAGAGAATGTAGACACAAACTGCCAGAGCTGCAGGAATAGTGCTCGACATAAAGGTGAAGTTGAAGGAACGTGAAAGTAATCCATCTTGTCATACAGTGGATAGTTTCTTGTCATTCTGAATCTGTATGCAATATGTATATGTATATAAATATTAAACAGATGAGGCAGCTTCTCGAAGCCTGTTTCTACTATTTCAAGCCAGGGGATAACACACATAAAAGCTTATACATGTACCTACACGTATTAATCATTTCATACTCCTGCTTCAATATGGCATTAGGATTTAAGATATTTGGTGTAGGGTGGTATTATTTAAACCTCAATTCACGCATGTTTCTCATTTTTGTGGTGGACTATTCGAATTAGGAATCATTATTCAGATTTTGGGGTTTAATGTGTAACCAGTTGTGTTCGTTCTTTGCTGAATGAAACATGTCATAACTGTTACATAATATTATTATTTTAATAAAGATTCAGTAGCTATGGCTTGTGTTTTCTTGAAGTGTCGAAATCTATTTTCTCTGTGGCCTCACAGCCGCGAAAGCGTGACCAGGTAGGATGTATCCACATTTTTTCTAATTGCAAACAACTTGCAACTGGTTGATATTTATCCGATAACCATAGCGATATTGTTTCAATGACGAAGGTCACAGGGCTGAGTCAAGCACACATGGTGACCACAGACACGTCTGATGGCACCGAATGTTCATGGTACTAGAGACTGACGTGGACGTCGTAATGCAGCATAAAATGGTTCATATCCTGAGCTACAGCTTTAAAAAAATAATCTTTCACAATCCTTCACTGAACACCGCCACCAGTCAACCATCCTAACTACCTGATCAATTAGAATGTAACTCTCTTCATTGTGATCGTACAACCAATTTCAGTCACCTTACTTGTTGCTTCAAATGAATGGGTTTCTTCTTGGAAGATTTGACATAATCACTGTTTTGGTTGAGCGAAGCTCAGCAGGACAAGAGCTGGGAGGTGTTGATTGAAGATGTTGTTTATTAGTCCACTTCGCCACAAGCTGATACTGGAGCTTATGTTGTTAATTTGTCCACCTCGTTACACGCTGATGCTCGAGCTTATGTTGTTTATCTGTCCACCTCGTCACATGCTGATACTGGAGCTTATGTTGTTTATTTGTCCACCTCGTCACATGCTGATACTGGAGCTTATGTTGTTTATTTGTCCACCTCGTCACATGCTGATACTAGAGCTTATGTTGTTTATTTGTCCAACTCGTCACATGCTGATACTGGAGCTTATGTTGTTTATTTGTCCACCTCGTCACATGCTGATACTAGAGCTTATGTTGTTTATTTGTCCAACTCGTCACATGCTGATACTGGAGCTTATGTTGTTTATTTGTCCACCTCGTCACATGCTGATACTAGAGCTTATGTTGTTTATTAGTCCACTTCGCCACATGCTGATACTGGAGCTTATGTTGTTAATTTGTCCACCTCGTCACACGCTGATGCTCGAGCTTATGTTGTTTATCTGTCCACCTCGTCACATGCTGATACTGGAGCTTATGTTGTTTATTTGTCCAACTCGTCACATGCTGATACTAGAGCTTATGTTGTTTATTTAAAACCTCATCAGATCCTGATGCTCGAGCTTATGTTGTTTATTTGTCCAACTCGTCAGATGCTGATACTGGAGCTTATGTTGTTTATTTGTCCATCTCGTCACATGCGGACATTGGAACTTATGTTGTTTATTTGAAACATCGTCACATGCTGATATTGGATCTTATGTTGTTAATTTGTCCACCTCGTCAGATACGGATAATGGAGCTTATGTTGTTTATTTGTCCACCTCGTCACATGCTGATACTGGAGCTTATGTTGTTAATTTGTCCACCTCGTCAGATACTGATAATGGAGCTTATGTTGTTTATTTGTCCACCTCGTCACATGCTGACACTGGAGCTTATGTTGTTTATGTGTCCACCTTGTCAAAGTGTGACACTGGAGCTTATGTTGTTTATTTGTCCACCTCGTCACATGCTGACACTGGAGCTTATGTTGTTTATTTGTCCAACTCGTCACATGCTGATGCTCGAGCTTATGTTGTTTATCTGTCCACCTCGTCACATGCTGACACTGGAGATTATGTTGTTTATTTGTCCACCTCGTCACATACTGACACTGGAGCTTATGTTGTTTATTTGTCCACCTCGTCACATGCTGATACTGGAGCTTATGTTGTTTATCTGTCCACCTCGTTACATGCTGACACTGTAACTTATGTTGTTTATTTGTCCACCTCGTCAGATACTGATACTGGAGCTCATGTTGTTTATTTCTCTTTCATGTCCCTCCTTCTGACCAATCAGATTCTACCTCTCATATCACTTGCATTTGTTTCAAACAAAATGGCGTCGCCCAGTGAAGGCGATCCGATCGATAATCAAGATATATATTGTGATGAAACGGGCCTCACTTCGCGAAGTGCATAAAATCTTCGTGAGCACCTTGATTAAAAACATGAAAAGATGTTCAATATATCTGACGCGCCAAGTAGACAGTACATATGCTTGGCAAATCCTGCAGTCGACCAAGATGTGCACGGCAGTTTACGAACCTGCTGTTGAATTCGTTACACTTTTCTGATTGGACCACTGCAAAAAAAATCCATCTTATACAAGCTTGTATATGCTTTGGAATGATGATATTTCCAAAGGATATACAAGATTGAAATAATGATATATACAAAAATATACAATTTTGTATATATGACATATACAAAAATATACAATTTTGTATATATAATGTATCCAAATTTGTTTTCTTTGTATATTTTGGTAAAGGGAGATAATTGTTATTATTTGTGTATGATTATTATATATGTGCAAAATGGAGTGTTTTAACTTGAGCACTGTGTTTCTTTGTGTATGTTGATTAAGGGGGATAATTGCTATGTATTGTTCTATAATTGTTTTGTATGTGTAAAATAGTGTTAGCAAGTTCCAAAAAACTGATATAGTGGCGTGTAACATTACTGGAATGTTTAATTAGTACTCCACACTGTTAGCGGGAGTACATACTCTCCTTGCAATGATATTGACGGGTAAGCGATTGAGGCGTCTGGTACTTTTCCTGGCGCGGTGCTTGGTATGTGAGTAGACGTTATGGTCAAATGCACAGTGAGGATTAGCTGTCGGGGGTGATTGCATTGGCGGTGACTTCTGTATTGAAAGTGTTGAAATCGATTTGTGCTGAGCTTGGATTCGTTTGTACGTGGAGGCCGCGATGTGATTTGTAACATGCTCTCGTGCACATAGAAGATTAGCCAACAGAGTGGATTACACAGAGGATAAAACCTATTTTATCATTACTTAAAAGTTTGAATTTTGTTTGTTCTGAGCTGTCGGTTTAATTGTAGGGTAAAGATTGTTATAATGTCAAATCTCGGCGGAGCACGGAAAATCGCGTTTTTTTAAAGCAGTCCTTGGAAAAATCCTCTTCAAAATATAATCAAAGATTTTTTTTAAATACTCCGAAAATATCGTGTTGCAGGACAACCGTGGCGGATTGTCCTGTTTTCGATCAGAGTCTTCAGCATCAAACATGCCTTTATTATTATTCATAACACAATCATGGGATCTTAAGTTTCCGGACATCAAGCTTTTCTCAATATGCTTCAACATGGGAAAGGGCATTGCACGTTTGTGACAGTATTGCTCCCAGGTGGCGGCGGCGTCCACTAATGCCTTACATCCACTAATGCCTTCAGTCTACAATAAACAAGGTCATGCACCAGTGATTTTCAGCGATACCTGCTATCAGTGCTACCCAACCTCTAATTGGACAAGTTCACTTTAGTGGAATAATGCCGATAGGCGACAAAAGACAGAAAGTTGTATGAAGTCACTTTTTATTTCACATTGCCATAACTACTAACAGCAATAATTTATGATTTCTGTATCATTGCATTAGTATACACATAGTATACACCAGCAGATATTTCAAAGAAATCTAATATTGGAAGAGTTCATTCCTAGCATGGGGATGTTGTTTTCAATGTGTAGGCATTATTCCACACTGCTTTATTTTTTTGTAGGCAATAGTTACTGTAGGCAAAAGTGGACGGGGAATTTAGTGGTTGGAACCCAGGTGGCCGGGTGCGCGGAAGCTATCCCGATTTTTTAAGAGTACTGATTTAACTCCGAAATTTTAATGCATCCGCCATCTTTGTTTATTTGACTTTTGCCACTGTTAGATTTGTTGGTAAGAATATTGTCCAAACGGTACGAAATGGCTTAAAATGCAATCAAATGTTTAAAACATTTCTGGGGGCTTAGCCTAATATCGTTTGCAAAGTCAACAAACTACGACCGTAAATGTAATGTACAACAGACGCAAGAAAATTTTTACAAATTCTTACAAATACAAATGATAAGTCGAATATGAATACTTATACCTGTTCTTTTAGAACGAGAAATTGACACATTGACGTATTCAGATTAAATTGATATTTTCTTTACTTACGTAAATGCAAATGATAAAAAAATATTCAACAGTGAGATACTCTGGCTATTGCGCAAAGAATCCAGTCCCAATGAAAGTGAACAGCATGCCGATGTTATACAAAGCAATCATATAATATATCGCAACTTATAGTTCTTAACAATCAGGCCATGAACATGATGACGGTATCAGTGGGCACATGGTGGTATTTGAAGAAAAAAATGATAACACATGTCAGCAGTCTAGGAAGTAATACACGGCATCTTGACAATGAACAAAAAGAAGAAGGAGAAGAGTTATTAAAGTGTCACTATTTAAACATCCAACCATTTTGGCTTACGAGACAAAATACACATTCACACCCCCATAGAAGTACCACGAACAAACACTTCTGCAAATTCAGTCACTAACCCACCCACATATATTACGTTACACCACACCACACCACACCACACCACACCACACCACACCACACCACACCACACCACACCACACCACACAACACCACACCACACCACACCACACCACACCACACCACACCACACCACACCACTGTAGTTCCGTCGACTCGCAGTTCTTTGGTCGTACTGTAAAAAATCTTTATGCCGTCTTCGTCATAGTTCGGAGGACATCAACTGAGCTATCTTAATGCGTCCTCGTACCTCCGTTTCTTCTGGACGGGAAGGTCGCGATGGCGTAACCCGAGGACTCGGTTACGACTCTTCTAAAGAAAAACAACAACTTTATTTACAATTGCATTTCAAATTTATAATGCATCAGTATTATCAGTGTCAGTATTATAGCTTGATGTATTAGAACAACACTATTTGTGAATGCCAGGTGCTACCGGTAGTGTTGGGTATGCTTTGAGCGGTCACGTGACACCGAGGCGAGTGGACGTGTTGGTCGGAGCTCCGCATGTTACTCCGAACTCGTGGCTATATTGTCAAATTAGTAACATAAAGTGGCCGTACCAACCAACCTACTGTTCCTGGTAAACACCTAATAGAATTAGCGCAGGAAAATATCTACATTTATTTTACTTTTAATGCTTTAACCTGTCTGAAGACCAAGTGACGACCAAGGTGAAAACGGACAAGCGTGACTGGACGTGGACCCCCTATCTCCCCACCTCAAACAAGAAAGTGATACACAGTATGTATTGGTGATATCGCGAGTGTGTATTCACAGACTTTAATATTCCACGGTTAAAATAGTGAAGGTTTTGAGTTTATATTTGATATCGTCACACCACGTGCTTTGAAGTTCGCCTGATAATACGTGAAGCACGTGCAAGGCGGGGACATTTGTTGACAGTGCGGATTTGCCTCCTACAGTCGTTGACGCGTCATCCAAATGAGTGGCCGCAAGCATAAGAAACACTCAAAAAAGCGTAAATCATCAAATCAACAAGAGTGCACCACGACAAGACAACGTACTGGCAAACACCCAGACAACCCTACAGATACAAGCGAATACAATACAAGCGTTAGTGATATAGACATGGCTTCTACTAAACCGAATACCCGCGCTAAAACGCCAAACGGACCTTATGACATCAGGAACCTTGTTGGTACACCCGCCAGCTGTGAACCCCCAAGGACAGTGTGATACAACTTACAACATCCATGTGGAACGACCTGATCGCCAGAATTGAAAATGTGAGTAAACCCGATAAGCTTGATGAGATTTGCAAGGGCCTATCATCCATTAATGCATCGATTAACTCACTGGATACTAGAATTGCTACTAGCGAGGAAAAGCTTCTTAACATGGAGAAAGCTGTTACCTTTGTATCCAACAAGTATGATGATATGCTACAAGAACACAAACAAATCAAGCAGGACATAGTTGAAGTTAAACTGGCAGTTAATAATTACAAGACAGACAATGATAGCATAAATATACTGTATTCTGATAGTGTGAAGCTCATACAAAAACAGAACGAAGAAATGCGAGAGCAAGTGACGGAACTGAAGTGCAGGAGCATGGCTGACAACCTGATCTTCTCTGGAATAAAAGAAGAAAAGGATGAACACACAGAACAGGTATTGACCTCTTTCATTGGAACACATTTACACGTGCGTAAGGACATTCAGTTTAAGACTGTGCATCGCATAGGTAAACCTGGCATACCTGGGAAAATACGACCGATTATTGCCTCATTCTTGTATCGCAACGACAAATACCTTGTTAAAGACTCTGCAAAGGCTCTAAAAGGCACAACATATGGCATCAATGACCAATACCCGCCAGAAGTACTAGAGGTTCGTCGACAGCTTATGCCTCTCTACCGTAAGGCCAAAGAAGATAAAAACAATAGAGTGTATCTCGCACGTGATAGATTGTTTGTCAACAATGAACGCGTGCTCCCATCCACCCAACCTCGTGAAGCACGGACCAGTCAGAAACCGGTATAGGGATGTCAATTGCAACCGGGCCTTGAAAAGTCGGGAAACTTACGTAATAACAATGTCGACATAACCGACACCCTGAAATACTGTGCTATAAATGTTGGTGGCCTGTTACCAAAATTAAATTACCCAGAATTTGTTCAAATGATCAATAGTTACCATATTATTGGTGTTTGTGAGACAAAACTTGACAATTATGACTTACTAGAATTACCTGGATATAGTGTGTATTACAATAATAGAAAACAGTCAACTAAAGCTAAATCTGGTGGACTTGCGTTTATTATTAGTGATCTAATAAGAAAACATATACATGTATTACCTGCCACCTGCGAATATGTATTTTGGTGTAGTGTATCAAAAGAACTTATGAAAACTGATAGTGACTTAATTCTTGGCTGTGTCTACCTACCACCCGAGAACTCTCCATTCGCACAAGAGGATATGTGGGCTGAATTGACAAGAGAAGTTGTCTATCAACGATCATGTTCGGAACTGATAACTTTAACTGGTGACTTTAATGCTCGAACAGCCGAACTTGTTGACTATGTTGAAGTTGATGACTTCCTCAGCGAATATTTTGGTCTTGATGGTGTATATGATAGAGATCTTAGTGTACTAGATGTTTTCAAAACTGGAAGCATAAGCCCTAAACGGGCTAATGAAGATAAACACACAAATAACTTTGGCTACAAATTAATTGAATTATGTAAAAGTTTTAATATGTTAATTTGCAATGGACGATTTGGACAAGATAAGCATACTGGGAACGTTACCTGTAAAAACGCAAGCACAGTGGATTATTTAATATGTTCAAAGGATGTGTTTAATGTTGTTATTGACTTTGAAGTGATGGACTTTTGTAATTTATATTCAGATGTACACTGTGGTCTCTCTATATATTTTAACGTTGCCGTCACTGAAGATATGCCTCGTAGGAAGCCCAGTAAAAGAAAATGGAATCCTGAGAAGAAAATAGATTTTATAAATAATATTGATGTAACCCAAGTTGACACTATTTTATACGAGATGAACCATAGACGTGATTATGACAAAACGTTCATCAACGATATTGTGGTAAGACTAGCAGAAGTGTTCTGTTTATCATCATTACAAATATCAGATAATGTTAACAGACCTAATAATTATATACCTAAAACTGGGGATAAACCATGGTTTGGAAGAATTTGTAAAACACTGCCTTAACGAGGATTAATCCCTTGTCAGTTGTTGGTGAGTGATCAATGAATGTCTGGAGAAAAGAATTAGCCTAAGTCACAATAAATTAACAATCCACACTGCAACACAAGAGATTATCGATCATTATGCCTTTATAAGAAAGTGAGAAAAACAAAGATTGAATGATACATAACGGGCCGTGCCTGCATTATATAGCCTGCAAGAATCGTCACTGTAAACTAATAGAGGATTAATTTCAATTATACAGAATATTCAACTGCTAAGTATATGATAAAGTGTTGAAGTAGCATTAGATATGTTTGAGTTTACAGTTTTCAATTAACTGTATAATGTACCTTGCTGTTTTTGAGAGAGTCAGTGTCTGTAGAGCTGACTTGGTCTAATTGGTATTCACTACCTGGGACACAAATATTGGTTACTAGCATTGTATTGTGAGCAGCCGGATGCGTAAATAATATGTTAACAACAGAGAGAATGAAGATTTTTTTGAAAAAACACAACAGCCTGCATATGTTCTAGCAAAGGGAAACTACATAAATATTCATTTTGCTTAATTTCTACTTTGGAAAACTTAGTTGGCGCTCTGAAAGCTTGACGCTATTTTGTTTGGCACGCGCATGGTTGGATGCAAACCAAATGTTTAATATTCGCAAATTAAGACACAAGCGGCGGTATAGGAGCATATATCTAATGTCATTCAATACAGAATAATACATCAAGATGGCAGTTTCAATGTAAAGATTAAGTATTTCTAAATAAACCTTGATAACTGTTTTTAATCTTTGATCTTTTTTGGAATATAATAATGGAACTGGTTGAGTGACTGACGTATTCTACATTAAAAATGAGAGGTACGTGATTTACATCATTAAAATATAAAGACTAAGTAATCTACACAGCGATACAATTATAAGGGAGGGTTGTGATTTATTTAGGAACGAAGACAGTATTTGGGGATTTAACTTACGCTTTCCGACATTATGCGTATTTCGCACACGATTAAGAAAAAAAATGTAATTCATTTATTTATACGAAGTACGAATGCACCAATCCTACATCACCGGACTAAGTACATAGTTTGTTGAATGCTATTTCGTGAATACACAAATTGCATAACGCATTCCCTGAGGACAAACCTAAATGGCCCGTCCCTTTGTGACAGGTGTTAATTAGAGAATGTATTGCCACCACATTATATCCCGGCACTTTTATGACATGTAATGAACCTAGTCTGTCCCTGGGTCTGAAACAACAACATTGGTCTTTTACAACCAAAGTAACATAAATGTTACGTAATTCGTATTAAAAAATTGACTGAAAAAATATAGCATGAATATAATTGCCCTTTTGGGGATAATATAATATTGGGAAAATATACTTAAAAGTACATGATTAAAGAATTTCAGAATCAACTGAAAATTAAACATATGTTTATATAGCTATAATTACATGCATGACACCTAAATTAACATGAAATAATAATGTTGGTCATGTTAATTTGTACATTTCGTTGTTATTGGTATCCTGAGGTTGTTGTAATTATACACGTGTTCTGATCTTATTTTACGTAGAATAATGAACTGGTTGTGTGACTTTCTTCCATCAGTGTAAAAGGATTGCCCACACATAAACCCTAAATCCTTGGTCAAACGGAAAGAAGTCATATAGATATCATATCTAACTGGTACTAAAAGTTCACTATCAATCACCTCTGATAACAAACTGTTACATTTAATATCCCCAAGCACCAATACCCAGTATGCTCATGGAGTAAATATCAGAAACCCAAATAATATCCTGTCTACATGGTCATTCAGACATTCAGACAATATGGCAGTCTGTATTCATTTCTTATATCCTAAATGTCCCCACCAAGCTTCCTATATACAAATTGTATTAAATAATACATGTCTACATTAAAACAGAACAAAAACGATCGGTCAACAGTTTGGTGCGGTCGATTGAAAGGTGTTCAATTACTAAGAAAAGCTATTTAACTGTTTAATACTTAATATGTGTCTTAAAATATGAATTAATTCTTAAGTTATTACATTAGTGCAAATCCACCCCAACGTAGGATGTACATAGACTGATTTCAAAATAGCTAAATTGACAAATTGTTTCCCATAAACCACTGAATATAAACTCACTTAACCTTTAGAATAGAAAGGCGAATGGTTTCTTAATATATTGTCTTTTTAGCCGATGGAAGTTTAAATCACTACAACCTAGTCCGAGGCGATAAAGGATTATGTGACAAAATCTGGTATCATGGCTTAACTGTATAAAAGTAACACTGTCCAAGTTTAATAATCCTCTATATCAGATGACTATTCCAATTATTAATGGCATCATGCAGGAATGACTTGGCATAGCATTCTGTTCTACAACATATAGCCTGTATATTGGTTCGATTTCTATAAATGTAATCACTAACAGCAAAGATGTTTTCCATCTTGTAAAAAGGTGTAATGGCGTTCTCTATAAATTTTCTCGTGGCCTGTACCCCTTATCGCCCCCCACATAGTCCGTATTGAGTGAGTGAGTTAAAATTTAACGTCTCATCGGCATTATTTCAGCGTCCGAAATGAATCTTAGTGTAAATATTCTAGGATTAATTCTTGTTCTTGGTACAATTATCCAAAATATGGGCATTATATGCTTGAACATAACTTCTAACAATTTATGTGAAAGGAGTTATTTAATTGAGTGAGTGAGCAGGGTACACGGCGGTGGACACCAGAAAGGTATCTAAGACTTCTCAGGCAATTAATCACATGGCTTTCCTTTTTATCTCTTTCGTCAATATCAGAATCTGACTTAAATATTTTTCCCAAAGTCATAAATATTAATTCCTTTCATTTTAAGATTAGGTTTTGCACTTGGGAAGACTTTAACGTGAAATAGAAAAGTTTCTGATTTCTCTGATTTCAATTTTACTTGCTTTCATCCATTTGGTAATTTTCTCTAAATCGGCATTAATATTTTACACAGTAGTATTTGGAATTGTCCATTTGGGGAATTGTCTGGACCCCACCGCAAACACAGTAAACAGAAATTCCAATGTGAATAATACGTACAATAGTTTGTTGGATCGACATGCAAGACTCCATAATTTTAGTTATAATGTAAAAGTAATAGTAATATTAAATTATATTTTTAAAAATCATTAATGTATTTGACATGGAAGACGAAGCGACACACATTCTATTTTATAATAATGCACAATTTTGAATGCTTTAAACCTGTTGCATTAAACAAATACTGGATTTGATGTTTTCATATAGTGAATCAATATGTGTCTAGTCTTCCAAATGTTCTATTGCGAACAAACATAGTGTCAGCGCTCATGATTGCCATATCTATGAATGAATGAAAATATCATCATTAATAAACTCACCTGAGCTCACTGTGGGTTCTGGAGACAAATCGCTGTAAGGCATCCAGCACGGCTTCGTTCATGTTCACCCTCAAATGTACGATAGAAATATCTGCGATTGTGCGTGTTCAATGTTCGAATACATGTTTGCGACAGGCGTCCTTTTATTCATTAAAATTCTCGCCTCTTCTCCAGTTGCTCACACTCTCAACTGATGTAGCTGCCTTGATTAACTGGTGTCCGGATGTAACTAATTACAAACTCTGTTCTGATTATGCTAATCGAGGAATTTCATTATACTGGATGACAAACTTAGTAATCCTTTCACACTAATGATCATTGTTTACAATGAACGCATGTCAATTGACTAAACAAACATCCTTAAGTAGAAGTATCACAATGGACGGTGTATAGAACTGTTTGTCAAACAATATCAACCAATATTTCAGATTTAGAATCACCATTACATGAAATCACAGAAACAATTATATTATGTTTTACGTTGAAAACTCCAGAACTAATGTCGTGAACATACTATAAAAGGAATTTATTCCAACAAAGTGTTTCCCATACATATGTTTCCTTGTACAATTTTAAATTAATGGATTTTTTATCTATTATTTTGCAAAGATCGTGACAATCGCGAAAAGGCAACTCTCTTGCTATTCCGTTTATTGGTTATTCTACTTTAGGCAGCGACAGCCTCTCGTTATACAAACAGTGCTTTTCTAACCCCGATTTAGTTAAGACAGCGTCAGTCTTTCGCTATACAAATAGTGTTTTTTTCTAACCCTGATTAAGTTAAGACAGCGGCAGCCTTTCGTTATACAAACAGTGTTTTTTTCTAACCCCGATTTAGTTAAAACAGCGGTATTATTTATATTATTGATCTGTTACTAAAATCTGCACAAATGTTCTATTTCTTATGTAAAATGCTGTCAACATAAAGAAATACAAATTATTTCATAACACTCCAAATATAGTTGCCATAATGAAAATAGTATTAACGTATTATTGTCACGTGCAATAATACTGTTCGGTAACATTAACTAATATTTTCAAAAAACCCAAATACCTATTTACAAGCTGAAGAAAATGAATGAGTGGTAAAATCTATCCATATATACAAAATTGTATATTTTTGGATATACCAACTATACAAAATTGTATATTTTGGAAATACCAAATATACAAAATTGTATATTTTGGAAATACCAAATATAAAAAATTGTATATTTTGTATATATTGGAATTTTCCCTTGTGGACTATGCGTAGATTCGTTTGTCCAGCCAAAATATAACTCCTAGTTCGGCAAGGGTGGAAACATGACTTTCACAGCCGGTTAACTCCTTTCCCTCGGAAAGTTGATTGAACGGTTATAAAGCACACTCGGTATAGACAAAAAGACAGCTCAAGTTTCTCTCCCTTAAAACAGCTGAACATCTTTAATGGGTACTGTCAGTATCCAGTTATTAACCATAACTGAGTATACACACGGATAGACAAAAATGAGTTTCCAATTATACTGTTCTTAAATCTTATTTTAAGAGGTCAAGTATGATCGGAAATCCTACCGGGCTCACTTTCAGGATTATTACTAAGTGAGTATGGTTTTACGCCGCTTTTAGCAATATGCCAGAAATGGGCTTCACACATTGTACCCATGTCGGGAATTGAACCCGGGTCTAAGTCGTGACGAGCGAACGCTTTAACCACTTGGCTACCCGACCGCCCCTTCAGGGTTATTAAACACCAATATAAGTTCAAATGGGCGCAGATACAATGTAGGATGCACACTATGTTTTGTTATTCAGCTTTTACAGGAACGAATCTACAATAGTTATTTCCCGACTGCTTGCTTGACGTCATTCTTATCCCGTAACTGGCAATTTTGACGCTTGAAAGGTCAAGGTAACGTAAAGTAACACTAACAGGTCGGTACCGGTATTGACTGTTGAACGAAGTGCGTCAAAACCTTTTACCATCAGAATAAGAACATTTTTTTTCTTTAAGAGAACAGAGCAAAAAAATACATACATTTCCTTATATAATATAATGTACCCATAGGAACTGGTTCTTATTCCCATGGATCTTGAGTGAGTGAGTTAAAACTTAACGTCACATTCACAATATTCAAATCATATTGTGACGAATCTCGAACACACAATGCACACATTTTGCAGGCATCAAGATTGTTTTCATATTATTGGATGAACACACACATCTTATGCCAAGACAATTAATCATATTGGCAGAAAATCACGAGGAGCGGCAATCATTATATTCCGGACATGTAAGAATACATGTTCTTGATGTTCTAAAACCTAAGATTCCGAATGCCTTATGTATTATAAAAGATGGAATTATTTAGACAATTCTTCAGATGTGAATCAATGCCAGATAGCAAAATTCCAAATATTATTCATAAGTGGGCAATGTATCAAAGTAAATCTTTTGATAAAAGAACTGAAATGCTGATACGAGACTTAAATGTGGATGGAATTATCAGTGACAGTGACAATAACAAGAAAAAAGTGAACTTACTGAAGGATATCTTGAAAGAGAAAGATAGTGAATCATGGTGTAAACAAGTGTGGGATGATGAGAACAAACCAAATGGTAACAAGCTAAGGACTTTCAGACTTTTCAAATTTGATGTGAATGTGAGCCACTATGTGAAATGTGTGAAGCGAAGGGATTATCGAAGTGTTTTATCTAAGTTTAGGTGTGGTAACCTCCCTCTATTAGTCGAAACAGGCCGCTATTCCAAGCCACCTATTCCTTTAAATGATAGAATATGTAAATTTTGTGCAGAAAATAATAATTATGTTATTGAGGATGAATCACACTTTTTAATAGATTGTTTTGTATACAGTGACCGGAGATATCAACTACTACACAAGGCAGATGTATTAAATCAAGACTTTTATTATTTTAATAGCATTTAGCAATTATCTTTTTTGATGCAAGAAGTGGTTTTACAGCCGCTTTTAGCAAACACATTATACAGCATGTATAGAAGGAGAGTGCATCTCTTCTAGTCTTAACATTGTATATAATATTTTTATTTTGTGTTTTATATTTAATAATGTTATATGTTTTAAATGATTTTAGAGTGTCTCATAACCCCCTAAAGGCTGGATATTGTACTTTTAATGGCAACTTGCTTTTGTTTAAAATGTGTTTTATGTACATTATGTGACACTTAAATAAACATTTCTTCTTCTTCTTCTTCTGTATTATATCAACTTCGTAGTTTCATAGTTCATTACCCCTATGTCATATATATTCTTCTCTTTCAAAATCACTTTTCAAAAAGACTAAAATGCTGACGATGGGCATCTATGAGTTTTGAATTGGAATCTTGTTTAAACTATAAATAACGATACATGGAAAACATGAAGTGAAGAGAAAATAAAAATGTATTGGCTTAGGCTCCACAATAGTCTTAACAGTACTGATACTACTCTTTCATTGAGCAATCGGACTTGACGTGTGCAGGGTTTCAGTATTGACCTTGTACAACACTGATCAGAGGGTATTCGGTGGCCTGCTATGTGTACTATGACGTTCTTGTGTTTCGTGTGCTGTGAGTCTTGGTAAAGGTTTATCCTCACTTTGCCACCAGGCCACCAGGGATTAACAGTAGCAATGTTTATACAAGCATGGGGGCCATATCAAAGTCACCAAAGTCACCCCCCCCCCCCCCCCCCCCAATTAATGTCAAAAGAGTTCACTGGCAATATTGGTGAGCGAATTTTCTTATTTATTGATTAATTACTGATTAACGATCAACGTTCAGTTTGTAGATCCTGCTATATTAGAAGGTTAATTTTCAGTTCATTCACTGCAAAATGGCAAATGCACAGGTGTATATTCAACAGCCTTGTATATCAAGTTATAAGTATCGTGTGAAGAAGACCAAAGGTACCAGCATCCACTGGAAGTGTTGCTTATCAACATGCCCAGCTACCATCAACACATCGAACGACTACATCACCACAGTCAACATTTTCCACAACCATGACGCAAACCATACCAAAATTGCTGTTGATACGTTTGTCGCCTCAGTGAAGAACATGGTTAAGAAGGACAGCAGATCCATTCCTTCAATTTACCTCTCAGAGTTAAATGGTATGCATGAGTTGAGCTTACCTCTTATTATAATGTCCATCATTTTATTTACTAAATATTTCAAAGATTTCAAACACTTATAATGTGTATTTGTGTCTTAAAAATTATTGTCTTATTTAACTTAATATTTAACTTATATCAAAATTTTGAGATGACCCCTGGTGCCTTCTATTGTTTAACCAATTAGCATGCCTAATCCTGGTGTGGATTGGTATGTATGTGTCTGTCTGTCTGTCTGTCTGTCTGTCTGTATTACAATACAATGTTAAAACTGGCTATAGATCACCAGCAACCACAGACCACCACAACAGAGACCATGGGGAGTCACGGAACTGATTACATAGTATTCCACGTGAATATGGACAGTCTTTCATACGAAATATGTGTCTGAGGTTGCAATTATTTCTATATTTTGTATCTACTAAGTTCCACTTAAGCTTCATCTATTTAATATGAATGTATGATTTCATGAAATCGACATAAACTGTTTCAATAAATGAAAGTTGCTTCCGCCTACGCATTCGTATTGGCGATACTTCCACGTTTACGCTGTTTTCGAAGAGATCGTCTATGGTTTCTTTCAGAACCATGCAAATATCCCTGGTCATCAATATGCGCAAGAGGGTCGTGTGTTTGACATGACGTGTATGGAACATATTTGTTGATTAGGTAATACCACTGGTAGACACATATATAAATATTGCTAATATGCAAACTACAGAGGTATCTTATTTTGACTTATACCATACGTCCCAATGTTTTTTTCAGGTGCGCCTTTGCATGTGTTTGTTGCGGTGCCACCGGTGAGGCAAGATACGCTAACCTTTTCGCGATCTTCTTGTTTCGTCACTATTTGATAGTGATCCATAAACACATGTTCATACCAATTCTAATTTAGCAGATATGTCATGATTACCGAAAGGGTTTTATTGCGTGTAGTTCCATGACCCCACCCCATGTACTCCATCAATCTTCCCCATTTGTATCCTTTCTCTTTCTGTGCAATGTAGACAAACAAACTGCATTTGACAACTCCATTACCCCTGGCCACCCTGGGTGTGGCATGTTGGGGCTTATGTCTATTGTTGATACCATATTTTGTAATAACATACTGAAACACAAATAACTTCAATATACAAATATGAACTGTAAATTTCAAAATATTGAGAAAAATAAGGTTTGTTTTGTCAGCCAACAGTTCGTGTTATTTATCGATATGTGACGAATTCGTCCATCAAAGCAGATACTTTTCCCCCTTTATTACAAGTAATATACTCAAAGTGATTCAGCACTTGTTTGACATTGTGCAAATGGATATTTACATATACAACACCAAAATGAATTGAAAACCTGATCGTGCAGATGTTGCAAATTGGGAACTTGATAAATAAATTAAAGGAATGTTTTTTTTATGTATTATTCACATTATCATGCATCAGTGAATACTTCAACCAGATGCTACATACAACGTCAAATTAATAATATTGAGAAAACCCGTTATTGTTTTGTCAGCCAAAAGTTTGTGTTATTTATTAATATGTGAAGTATTCATCAATCAAACCAGATGTTGTATTTTTTACTATTAAATGCAAATAATGTAAATCATTCTGCAGCAGTAACCAGACGTTACATACAACCTCGTCAACTTATGTATTTCCAGAAGCATAACCAGAAGAAATATGACAAATGGCAAGGTTGTCAGTACATTAAAAGAGGAAATTAATTTAAAGTTTTGTACTGAGGATATGCAGTACTTGAATGCCATCCCTCGTAACCACCCGCTATCAGCTGTGGGTGACATTATCAATCAATATCCAATTCCTACAGTTTTGAACATCATTGTGGTTTTGACATGAAGCATATGCGAATCAAAAGGAAATGAAAACAAATGTATACACAAAGAAATCCAAATGTATTTCCTCATGAGTGAATGAATGAGGTAGGTTGAACGCCGCTTTGAACAGTGTTCCCTATATATCATAGCATGTCAGTTTAATGAGGGTGGAAAGCCCGCAGTGATTTAGGTCTTAGACGTTTAGCACTTTGGTGAAACCCGGCCACGAGAGCAGGTACGGTGCTGACAAACCTGGAAGCATAATCTGGATGGGCCGGGATTCTAACCACCGATCATATGTTCCTGGAAAACTCAAGGGACGCAACTCTGCGCAACGAATTGCGGCGCCTTAGACGACTGGGGTTGCGCCTCACTATCTTCTTCACCGCATGGTCTACCTTGCATACTACTCAAAGTTTGCTCGGGATCAAATTTGATGATTTAAATTAGCTATCAACAAATAAGGATTGAAACACAATCATTTGGTAACCCCTTTAGGACCTCAGTTTCATGATGAACGGAAAGAGTCATGTAGTCATGGGCACGAGGTCACGAGACGCTTGAAAACCTGTGGTGTGGTCGTGACAGAATCGTTGCCCATCTTTATCAGAGAGCACAACTTTGCTACTTAGGATTGAAACAACTGAATGCACTTATGCTCGCCGTAAAAGCCGTCGTTTGACGACCGAAGAATTTGGCATATGCATGCATGCATGCATGCTTGAAACTGGGTTAACACGTCACGTTGCGAACGCCTTTGGTGTCAGCCAGGGCATGGAATCGTTTGGATCAGCTATTCAACGACCTGCAGGTGGTCGATCGACAGCGTCCCACCGCACAGCTTGAAGACAGGTTTCTCCTCGTGACTGTCACCGCACTCATAAATGACTTGCGAAATGTTACTACAGTGCGTTATCGCCTGAGGCTGGTCTTCAGTCACGGAGGGCATGCATTCGCATCCCACTGACCCGATATCACGCACGTTTGGATTGAGCTGAAGATTACGTCAGTTGGACAGACCAGGACAGGGCTCCAGTACCTTCCACTGGTGAATCGAGATACTACCTAGACTTCACAAATCGTGGTGCCGGAGTGTCCTGAGATTTCAGGATTACAACGTAGCCGAACAAGACACTATGGAGGGATGAGATCTGTAAAGTTGGATAAAGCAGGGATGACATTCTTGGCGCGTACGTGAGACTGTATCCCGGTGCAACTGGACCGGACTTCACCCTCATGGACGATAAAGCACGATCTAATCGTGCCAGGGTAGTTGATGCCTACTTAGAGCAGGAGACTATGGTCCGCATGGATTGACCAGCCCGGTCACCACACCTCAACGCTATCGAACACATGTGGAACGAGCTGCAGTGGTACCATCAATAAAGTCTGATTCTATAATATTCACCTAGCCCAAACAGTGGTCGAGCTTCCTTAATAGGCCTAAGCTGGCTATCCAGGGTGAAAAGATGATCTTCACACAACCGCTGGTCTTGTAATGTGAGATGAGACTGCTGCGTATATTCAATAGTAATGCATTCCTGACAACTAATTATTGTTAAAACACCATGCTATTAACTACTGAATCTAAACATAAACAATGTAATATAAATACAACGCTGTTAAACAATCTTCCATTTATGTCCAGTTGATGATGATGATGACTGTGCCAGAATCACATAAACCCTCTTTGCTGCAGTTAGTATTATTTACAGATATAAAAAATGCAGCAAAGAGGGTTTGGGTGATTCTGGCAGAAGTAGACTGGTTAGGCTCATCATCAGCTCAGAGCCCTTGCCCCCCTCTAAACGCAGCCCAGACAGCCTATCAGACTTATCTCAGGAAGCGCTGCCTAGTCAAACACACCCAAAACTTTTCAGAGAATATGAAGATTCCCCAACACTGCAGCCTTCTGCATTACCCAGATTGTCAGAAGGGCTGTATTCCTGGTAGCAAACCCGGGTACTCTCCCAATGTCAGTCAACAGTTTGGGAGGTACCAAACCTTAGGCACCAAGAGGGAAGCGTGACATTTCGAAAAGAAAGATCCAAATATTTGCCATAATTTTCCTCAATCTTGTCAATCACAAAAGGGACAGAAAATTCAATAATGTGAATGATTTCAATGGATTTATAAAAAACGACAAGATCAGGTTTGTATTGTATTGATCATTTTCCATGACGCCCTCTACATATTCTGGGTCGTACCATGAATGGACCTCTGTGTCAAAACCACAAGCATGGCGACGACGGTAATAAAATGATCGAGTCACTCCATCATGCTGCTTAAGATACCTGTGTTTGTGCCAAAGCTGGGCATCAACTGACAATGTGTTGGCCAGTCTCTCTAAATTCATTACATAATCTAATTTTTATATTCACATTTTGATGCAAAATCACACATTGACATTCCCGAGTGGGAATTGACTGGTCATGAGCAGCAAACTGAAAGCCTTCTGTTTCACTTCTCAGGCCAGCCGACCTCATCCAAGCGAAGGACTCTGTAGGATTGCTGACCTTCTCAACACACTGCACATAAAATCGATGCAGTGGTCGTTGAAAAACTTGGCCTTGGCCGATTCGATATCGCACTTCACTTGTCTGACACTCATTTCTGTAACATCCAGCAGTACAGAACCATCAACAAAATTAATACTCACATAAGGATTATGTCCAACATCCTTGGCTCGTTTATGAAAAAGGTGGAATGCCTTGCTTTCACCATGAGTCTTGACATGCTTCAAAAGAGGATCATCAGACAAATAAATGTGTGCAAAAGTGCTCGTGAAGAGCCCAAACGTTATTCAAACCACGCTCTCCCATAGTGATTGGTAAATATAAGCGATTGAGGGAAGAGCGAGGGTGGTGGGATCTATTGTCTGATATGCTTCTTCGTGTAAGGGTGTCAATACCCTGAATTTCTTGTTTCGTCCACTCAACAACACAAAAAGAATATGAAAGGACGGGTACAGCATAAGTGCTTGTGGCTTTAAATTTTTTGCGAGCGTTAGCTCTGAACTCTAGATGTTGTTTGATAAGTGAGGAGTGAGTATGGTTTTACCCCGCTTTTACCAACATTCCAGCAATATCACGGCGGGGGACACCAGAAATGGGCTTCACACATTGTACTGTAAGGTCTTCGGGCCCACATAACATACAACACAGAGGTATGAACAGCTCAAATTATCGCCAGTGCTTCTCGATGGAAAGTGGAATAATTTTGTTCAGTTTTGGAAGGTTTCTTTGAAGCATAACTGGTGTGATGGCCATCTTGCAAAAGCAATCCCGCTAAACCTGACTTACTAGCATCAGTCTGTATAACGAATTGTGACGCCTCTGCACTGAAATCAGGATGTATCAAAACAGGGTTTGACGTCAAGATCAACTTGAGCCTTTCAAAAGATTCCTGATGTGGCGACTGCCAACAGTAAACACGCTTTTCAACAATACGACTGAGAGGCATAATAAAATCTGATAAATTTGGAATAAACCTCTGAAAGTACGTTGCAGGACCTACCAACGAACGAACCTCTTCCCACGAAGTCGGAACCGTAAACTGCTTAATTGCTTCTGAATCTTTCTTACCCAGACTAACACCTGAAGCAGAAATCTCATAACCAAGACACTTTCGATGAAGAAGAAACATTTGTCTGGCCTCAGAGTAACACCAGTAGATGCACATTTTTCAAATACCTGTCGCAAAGTATTCAAATGCTCATCAGCTGTAGGGGAATCGACCAACACATCGTCCAAATAAAACAATACATGATCACGAGTTAAGCCACCTAGTACTACATGCATCTATGAGCTTTGTGAAAACTGCCATCAGTAACCAGATTTCTAAAGTCGGCTGACTTTTCCTTTGGCTTCAACACTGTTTCCTCAAACCTACGCATAAAGTCCAATCCTAGCAACAAATGGTCATCACAAACATCCATCACAAGGAATCTACAATCATAGATATCACCACTAATCTGTATTGTTGTATTGAACACACCGATAACGCACAAAGAACCAGATAGATCAGTAAAACACCATTTGGAAAAGCTCTCGTAAGCAAAGACACACTTATGCACGAGACGCTCGCTCCACTATCTGTGACTGCAGTGAAAGACTCGCTACTAATTATAAGACAGTTTTGGGTGGTTGGTGAATTTCGAGGATTTGGGGAAAAGTTGCTGTTGGTATCTGAAAAAACACAGTGCACCGGAGATTTATCTGGACATTTATCAGTCGCAACATGTCCATATTTTCGAGAGTTATAACACCGAACATTTCTGTACCTTGACTTATCACTTGACCCTGAATCACAACTGTCATCTGATGCTGATTTTGAAAAACTATATCTGCTGCGACTATTTGATGAACCTAAATATGTTTTTTTCTTGTAACACTGTCGCTCTTCTTGCAATAATTTCACTTGATAAGAAACACAGACTCATCATTGTCCTCACACAGAGAACCCACAAGACATCTATGTCTACTAGAGCATCAAAGTTTGGAGATTTAGATTGCTGACAAATAGCAATGTTCAGTTGTTCTAAAACACGTAACTTTTTCTCAGAGTCCCAATTAAGGCCCCAAACTTTCATTTCAAAGTTGACTGTTTTGGATCAAACAAAAGAATTCGGAAGTGCTTGATATCACCAGAATGTTCTTGACTTGTACCACCTTCAGCCATGATGAATCGAATGGTATTCTTTCTCAAATGTTCAACGTCAATCACAAAGTAGACGAAAAAGTTCAAACACAGGGCCAAAAGGGCAAAATGGAACAAACCCACGTTACAGTTACTCACGAAGAGCACATTCCTTGAATTTCTCCTTAAAGTAGCACTTTCTTCAAAGTTCTTTCATGAGTTCACACTTAAACACCGCTGCCACCATTGTAAGGTCTTCGGGCCCAGATAACATACAACACAGATGTACAAACACAAGACATTTCCTTGACAAGGACAATTACGAGCTCATTACAATCGAAATCGGATCACGCGTCACAGTCAGATTCCATGTGCAGCCACACACTACTGTTGGGGACCGTTGCGTTCAGGCGCAGCTATCCAACACCGGGAACAACCTCACAGTACCAATGTCGGGAATCGAACCCAGGACTTCGGCGTGACGAGCGAACGCTTTAACCACTAGGCTACCTGACCGCCCCTTTAAGATAAGTCGTAGTAGTAGTAGTAGTAGTCGTAGTAGTGGTAGTAGTAGTAGTAGTAATGGTAGTAGTAGTAGTAGTAGTAGTAGTAGTAGTAGTAGTAGTAGTTAAGGAACCAAAGGTAAGAGCAAAATAATATATACGCAACACAAACACAAACAACATTATTAAAATTCAGTTATCGTTCAATTATCTTCCTACAAGTTTCTACATTCTTTCATTGTCTAATTATTACGTTCTCGGCAAAATTCATGGTAGTTGAACATTGGCTAACGTTGTGACTGCCATACGTTGTATTTGGTTTGATTTGGTTGAAATGACATCCACCGAGGCAAAGAGAAACTGCTTGTGCTGGTAATGAGTTACCTGTCAGCGTATATTAATCAATGTGACCTTGTGCAGCTGCGTCAATTGATGTGGTGGAAGGGACGGATGCCAGCTTAACGATTGCAGAAACACCAAGCCTTCAGTCTCATCAATACATTGAAAGGTAGGTTAAATTTTCTACTTTGTAAATCGTTCTATGTAGACTTAATAGTCTCTTCCAACGTGATTACACCGTCATCCCGTGTAAATGGCTGTATGAAATTGTAGATTTTCGTTTGTAATGAAAAAAAAAAAGATTTCTTTTCACTTAAACTATAGCCAGAACACTCTGGTCCTCAGGCGAATCACGTAGAGGAAACATGTTATGTAAATGTCAACGCCAGGGAATAGTAAGTCTCCGAAACAGATTCTATAATGCTCAAAATGCAAAATAGCGATTACATGTGATTGTGTTTCTAGGTCTGTCAGCACCATACCCGTGCTCGTGGATTTCCCCATAGTGGTAAACGTCTGAGACCTGCATCACTTCGGGCTTTCCTGCCACATTAAGCTGACACGCCGTGATATAACTGGAATGATGTTAAAACCAAACTCACTCACTCACTCATTAAGAAATACATTTGTACATTTCTTTGTGTATAAATATGTTTATGTTTATATTTCCTTTTCATTCGCATATGCTGCATGTAAAAAACCACAATTATGTTCAAAATTCTTCTCGTACCTTTAAGAAAAAGTCCCAAAATGAAATTACATTTGTTTTGTGGAACGGGCCCTGGTCTGGATTAATGAAACAAACGATTTGGGCACGGACGTTTCAGTGTCAGCACATTCGAGGTGTTGGATCCCTTTACCCCTTGCAAGGAATACGGCAATTCAGAAAATGAGTGAGTGAGTGAGTGAGTATAGTTTTACGCCGCTTTTAGCAATATTCAAGCAATGTCACGACGGGGGAAACCAGAAATGGGATTTAATTACACAGGGTATCGAAACCGGGTTTTCGGCGTGACGAGTGAACGCTTCAACAACTAGGCTACCCGACCGGCCCTTCAGAAAATAAAGTGACAGTAAATGCTATTTTCTTTCACAGGATGGCGTTTATGGAACCTTTCCGAATCAAAATGGTAGATCCTTTACCTCAAATTACCAAAGAAGAGCGGATTGAAATATTGCGTAAAATAAACTATAACCCTCTGCAGTTAAGCGATGATGAAATCAACTTTGACCTCTGGACCGATTCCGGCACAGCAGCAATGAGTCATCACCAATGGGCTGCCATGGTAACAGCGCATGAAGGGTCTATCAATCCCGATAGTTTTTACAAATTTGAAGACACCATCAGATCAATCACAGGTTTCCCCCATGTGTTCCCCGTTCATCAAGGAAGGGCTGCGGAACACCTACTCTTCTCGATTCATTCAAAGCCTGGATTCTCTATCTTCAGCAACACAATGTACAGCACAGGTCGTAACATCGCCGAGATGCTTGGGGCATTGGCAAAGGATCTTCCCTGCAAACTTATCAGCGGTGAGTGTTTTAATGGCAACATCGATTGTGAGAGACTCGAAAAAGAATTAGCTCAGATTGTGTCAGGTAATGCTATGGTTGTCTTGACCCTGACCTGCAATCACCAAGCGGGCCAACCAGTATCCATGGCAAACATAAAGTGTACTTCTGAGATCTGCAAAAGATACCATATACCTCTATATATGGATGGATGTCGTTTTGAGGAAAATGCATATTTCATTAAAATAAGAGAGAAATCGTATGAAGATATGTCAGCCAGGGCCATAGCATTTGAGATGTGTTCCTATTTTGATGGCATGTACTTTTCAGCCAAAAAAGATGCGATGTGCAGCATAGGTGGATGTTTTGCCACGAAATCAGTAGACCTTAAAGACAAATTTGAAGAAATGGTGGAAGCGTTTGAAGGAAGGCGACGCTACGGTGGCTTAGCTGGAAGAGACCTAAATGCTGTTGCAATTGGTCTGACAGAAGGGCTTGAAGACCGCTACTTGAAGTACAGAATTGAAAGCTTGTCCATGTTTGGAGACATCTTGAAGAAGGCCGGTGTCCCATTAGTAGAGCCAGTAGGAAGTGCCATCTACATCAACGCTGCCAAATGTTTACCTCACATTCCAACAGCACAGTATCCAGCTTGGACCCTGCACTGTGCTCTGTATGTAGAAGGTGGCATACGGTGTAATTATCTGGGTAATCCCATGGAATACGATGACAGCAACGAACGAGAAAAGCCTCGACCTCAACATTTCCTGAGAATATGTCTTCCTAGAAGAGCCTATACTTTGTCTCATATGCTTCACATCGGCGAGGTATTTGTACGGGTTATCGCAAAACGCGAACACATTTCTGGAATGCGCATTACAAAATATTGTAAGGCCACGTCTCTAATTTCCCTGGAGCCCGTTAAAGCCTGTTTCATAGATGAGTAAAGGGATTATTCCTTTCTCTGTATTTTCTTCCATATATATCGTCTCTCCACCCCAATACGGATACTAAATATTCAAGTATTTTTTGTCAACGACGGGGCACTTTTTCCGTGCACCAGGTTCATGTTGGCTGGGGGGCACTCTATGCCAGCCGGTGCTGTATCAGATTGGCTACTTTGCTCTGGCGATATAGAAGCTAAACCAGCCCACCTACTCTTGAAGACATTCAAAACACTATCCACGAGTTTCGTATTGTCAAAATCAAATTAATCAAATTAGTTCAGTCAAGTCGGACGTCCAGACACTATCAGCCAAGTGTGGACAGATTGAAAGTCAACTAGCCACTACTCAGTTCGCTCTCCAACAGACAAACAGTATCATGTATGACGATATAGATGCACTGACGGAAAAGGTCGACAGGATACAGAATAAGATGTCAGATGTCGATGATGAACTCGACAATGTTATTTTCTACGGAGTGCCAGATTCGCCAGAAGAGGCACCCTTATTATGTAAGGAAAGATAATAGCACTTCTCAATGACAGCGTAAAGAATAAAACGTTGGAGAAATCTGACGTTATTGTGCTCACGGCCTAGGAATCCAGCGTGACAATCCAAGTAAACCACGACCCTTAATAGTGAATTATCGGGAGTCTGATGATAAAGTCGAGACTTTGTACTGAAGGAGGGCGGTTATGGCGTTTCCAACGATCTCACCTTTCGCCGACGTGACAATCTGAAGGAACTCGAGAGAAGAGGATTGAAAGGGTATTTCAAGCAAGGGAAACTGATAACAGTACGAAACCAACATGAGACGGAACAGGCCCCCAGCACATCGGAGACGGGGTCACTGACCTCCAGGCGTCCGTTCGTACGTGCCAGTAGTCGAATTGATAGAGTGCGAACCGACAGCACTTCAACCGCCTTGAACAGCGACCAAGGCCTTTTTTCACAGGAGCTGTGTCCAGACGACCCCGGTGAAATTGCCAACACAAGCTCATGTCATTAAATTCACAACACCTTAAAAGAATCCACATTTCTTCATCTATTAACTTATAACATAAATCTACAGCAAACTTTCAGATCTT
This sequence comes from Haliotis rufescens, assembly GCF_023055435.1. Classification (NCBI taxonomy): domain Eukaryota; kingdom Metazoa; phylum Mollusca; class Gastropoda; order Lepetellida; family Haliotidae; genus Haliotis; species Haliotis rufescens. The sequence goes on from NW_025963798.1 coordinate 776,113, forward strand.
GACGTCTTAATTATTTACAAACATTTGACATCTGACGAATTACCAAATAGTTGGTTACCTGGATATGTAAGTTTTTATTCACCTGCCATCAAAATATCGAATAACGGTCGATGTTGTGGTGGTGTTTGTGTTTGTATTAAGCAAGCTATCGATGTTTTTGTTGAGTTATACAAACCAACTTAGATAATGTTGTTTGTGTCAGGCTATCCAAAAATCTTCTTAAAATTGTTTTTGACATTGTTCTAGTTTGTGTATATATTCCTCCACAAGGATCTACTTATCATGATAATAAGCCATCAACGTGTGCTATAGATCAAGCTGGAGTTTGTGTTGTCTGATTATCAGATTGTCATATTGTGTTGTGTGGAGACATGAACGCTCGTTGTGGTAATAAGAATAACTATAGAGACTTTAACCCAGGCAGCATACAGAATAGAGGTGATCCTTTTCCCGAGGATACCATCCCGCCATTTGAGGATAGAACTTCACAAGATACCAGTTGTTAAACTTATGTGGTGTGTTTGACTTCTGTATTGTGAACGGTCGAATGGTGGGTGACACCAATGGTGAATATACGTACGTCAGTAGCCAGGGCAGCAGTGTAAATGATTATTTCATCTGCTCAATGGATTGTTTTTCACACATATCTATGTTGAATGTTTGTGAAAGATTAGACTCTGATCATTTTCCTCTGGAACTCAGTTGTAAATATGGCGATGACGCCAAAGACCAACAGCAGGGAATTAGTTCCGTACATTATCATAAGTACATTTGGAATGATAACTTCAGTGTTCAGTTTCTAGATATTTTACGATCTAATAAGTTATTAGATCGTCTTTTGTTAGATGTTGATGAAAATGAATGTGAAGCCCTGAACGATTTTGTAAAAATATTTTTAGAATCAGCTGACTGTATGAAAAAATGTGTGTGAAATATCCACAATACACCCAATAGATTAATATTAAATGGTGAACGTAGATCTGCTAAACGTGCCTTCAGGAGAACACTTCGACAGTTCAGACGACAAAGAAATGAACATTCCAGAAAACAATATTGTACTGTTAGGAATAAATATAAACAAACAAGTCGGAGGTATAAATTTTAAGCTCGGCAACATAAAGTAGATAAACTCTGCAAATTGCTCGGTAACCCGAAACAAATTTGGAAAGAGATTCGAAATATTTACTCAAAGTCATATACTAATTGCAAAATTAATTCCACCCAACGGCTGACTCATTTCAAAGATGTCTTCCATACTGCTGATATGTTTGAGAACTTAGCCAGTTCTGACACAGACATATATATATGGCATCATGAGCATTATACTGATATTGATCGATGTATTATTGATGCCAAAAACACTGTTAAGGAAATTATTGATGCAATATATTCTCTGAAGAATGGAAAGACCCCTGGACTAGATAATCCTCTTTTTGAAATACTTAAATGTTCTAAGGAAATAATACTGCCGTTTTTGTCGAATATATTGGTAAGATATATTCAAGTGGCCGTTTTCCTAATGTGTTTGCGAAATCTATAATTGTACCTCTCCACAAAATGTTGATCCTAATAATCCAGATAGGTACAGAGGAATCTCTTTGAATAGCACACTTAGTAAAGTCTTTACGTGTATTTTAAATAAGAGACTTACGCTTTGGGCAAATATAAGAGACAAAATTCTGGAAACGCAAGCTGGTTTTCGAAAAAAATATTCTACTACTGACCACATGTTTACACTTTATGCCATTGTTCAGAAATATCCATTAAGGCATAAGAAGAAGCTTTATGTAGCATTCGTTGACTTTAAGAAAGCGTTTGATTCTGTTTATCGACATAAATTATGGCTTTGTTTTCAAAATACAGGCATGTATAGTACAATGCTACAAATGTTAATAAGTTTGTACACAAATGTAGGAGCATGTGTACGGTTTGATGGCCAGTTTAAAGACTTCTTTTCGATTGTCATCTTGGTTTGAAACAAGGGTGCTTATTAAGTCCTATACTGTTCTCATTTTGCATTAACGAGTTATATCAAGGTGTCGGTAATAAACATGAGTTTTTAAGATTAATTCATGGAAAGTCACTAGATATGTTTCAGCAGGACTGGAGATCGACACGGCACTTGAAAACAGTTCAAGATATGTCATGTATAGCTTTTTTACATCGTGAATTGTATTTAAATGTTATAGCATGCAAATCTCTGCGCATTATGTATTCAAGATTTTGTCTGGATTTTCTGAAATAATGGTAAACATTGGACGACATCGTTCTTCACCGAAGCCAATGAGATTGTGTCCTTTCTGTCAAACTTGTATAGACGATGAACTTCATATACTGCTTGTTTGTACGGTTTATACTGATTTAAGGGAAGCATATATTACACAGAAATACCTGTTCATTTGTTATTATGTAAATATCTGTTGAATTCTAATGATGGAAAAACAATTCTTACGTTAGCACCTTTTGTTCATCATGCACTTTTTTCGTCGCAAGAATATTATAGTATTGTGAAGTCACTTCGTAAAATAATTGTGTACACCCGCTTTGTAACATTGTCTCCACATATGTGTTTGGTGCAGCACATCCCTATAGCTGTGTTGTACTCACGGATATTATCTCTTTGTACTCTTGTCTTGTACATGTGCCGGAGACCTTAAGTACAATAAAACATCTTGATATGGATATATCCTTTTAAAGCTATTCTTGTCTGGAAATATGTTAGCTTGTGCAACAAATACAGACTATTTCGGATGAATTATTTGTGAGCTTTTGCATACAGCGAAGCGTCTAAATGTCTTTTCAGAGGATAATTCCTTATTGTCTTGTTTAATTGTTATCAGCTTTTTAGTCTCAGCTTTTTAAAAATCGGATAGCTCAGTATATATTTAAGATATATATAGCAAAAGGCGAAGGGCATCTTCTCTCGATAAAACAAAATTGCACATAGCTCCAACTGGAGGAGAAGAACGAGACAGATGATATTCCAACTAGAATGTGTTTACTTTGTCGGAATGTTCGCTTCACGTATCTAGAACTCCAGAACTGGAATAAAAGGGTTCATGATCCATACTGTTTTGTCATTTCTTATGTTAATAAGTAGGCCAATAGTAGAAGTAGGTAAACCTGGAGCAGTAGTAGACCTGCAGTAGAAGAATGTAGACCTCCAGTAGAAGAAAGTGGACTTGTAGTAGAAGTAGGTACACCTGGAGTAAAAGGTAAACCTGTAGTAGATGAAAGTAGGCCTACAGTAGAAGTAGGTGGACCCAGAGAAACACTCAATATCCATGGAGCAGAAATCATTATCTCTGGAGTAGATCTTTCTTGAGTAGAAATCAATATCTCTAGGGAGGAAATTAATCTCTCTAGATTAGACATTAAACTCTGTGGATAAGTAATCAATCTCTCTGAAGTAGAAATCAATCTCTCTAGAGTAGAAATCAAACACTGTTGATAAGAAAGCAATCTCTCTGAAGTAGAAATGAATATCACTAGGGTAGAAATCAATCTCTCTAGAGTAGAAATCAAACTCTGCGGATAAGACATCAATCTCTCTGAAGTAGAAATCAATATCTCTGGAGTTGAAATCAATATATCTGGAGTAGAAATCATTCTCTCTGGAGTAAAAATCAATATCTCTGGGGTAGAAATTAATCTCCCTGGAGTAGAAATCAAACTCTCTGGAGTAGAAATCAATCTCTCTGGAGTATAAATAAAAATCTCTGGAGTAGAAATCAATCTTTCTGAAGTAGAAATCAACAGCCCTGAGGTAGAATTCAATATCTCTGGAGTAGAAATCAATCTCTCTGGAGTAGAAATGAAACTCTCTCGAGTAGAAATCGAACTCTCTGGAGTAGAAATCAATCTCTCTGGAGTAGAAATCAAAATCTCTGGAGTAGAAATCAAACTCTCTGGAGTAGAAATCAATATCTCTGGAGTAGAGATCAAAATCTCTCTGGAGTAGAAATCAATCTCTCTGGAGTAGAAATCAATATCTCTGGGGTAGAAATCAAACTCTCTAGAATAGAAATCAATCTCTCTGAAGTAGAAATCAATATCTCTGGAGTAAAAATCAATATCTCTGGAGTAGAAAACAATATCTCTGGAGTAGAAATCAATATCTCTGGAGTAGAAATCAATATATCTGGGGTAGAAATCAAACTCTCCAGAATAGAAATCAATCTCTCTGAATTAGAAATCAATATCTCTGGAGTAGAAATCAATATCTCTGGAGTAAAAATCAATATCTCTCGAGTAGAAATCAATATATCTGGAGTAGAAATCAATATCTCTGGAGTAGAAATCATTCTCTCTGGAGTAGAATTCAATATCTCTGGAGTAGAAAACAAAATCTCTGGAGTAGAAATGAAACTCTCTCGAGTAGAAATCAAACTCTCAGGAGTAGAAATAAATCTCTCTGGAGTAGAAATCAAACTCTCTGGAGTAGAAACCAATATCTCTGGAGTAGAAATCAATATCTCAGGAGTAGAATTCAATATCTCTGGAGTAGAAATCATTCTCTCTAGAGTAGAAATCAAAAGCCCTGGAGTAGAAATCAATCTCTCTGAAGTAGAAATCAATATCTCTGGAGTAGAGATAAATATCTCTGGAGTAGAAATCAATATCTCTGGAGTAGAATTCAATATCTCTGGAGTAGAAATCATTCTCTCTAGAGTAGAAATCAAAAGCCCTGGAGTAGAAATCAATCTCTCTGGAGTAGAAATCAATATCTCTGGAGTAGAAATCAATATCTCTGGAGTAGAAATCAATATCTCTGGAGTGGAAATCAAAGGCCCTGAAGTAGAAATCAATATCTCTGGAGTAGAAATCAATATCTCTGGAGTAGAAATCAATATCTCTGGAGTAGAAATCATTATCTCTAGAGTAGAAATCAAAAGCCCTGGAGTAGAAATCAATCTCTCTGGAGTAGAAATCAATATCTCTGGAGTAGAAATCAATATCTCTGGAGTAGAAATCAATATCTCTGGGGTAGATATCAAACTTTCTAGAGTTGAAATCAATATCTCTGGAGTAAAAATCAATATCTCTGGAGTAGAAATCAATATCTCTGGAGTAGAAATCAATATCTCTGGAGTAGAAATCAATATCTCTGGAGTAGAAATCAATATCTCTGGAGTAGAAATCAATATCTCTGGAGTAGAAATCATTCTCTCTGGAGTGGAAATCAAAGGCCCTGAAGTAGAAATCAATATCTCTGGAGTAGAAATCAATATCTCTGGAGTAGAAATCAATATCTCTGGAGTAGAATTCAATATCTCTGGAGTAGAAATCAATATCTCTGGAGTAGAAATCATTCTCTCTTGAGTAGAAATCACAAGCCCTTGAGTAGAAATCAAAAGCCCTGGAGTAGAAATTAATATCTCTGGAGTAGAAATCAATATCTCTGGAGTAGAAATCATTCTCTCTTGAGTAGAAATCAAAAGCCCTGGAGTAGAAATCAAAAGCCCTGGAGTAGAAATTAATCTCCCTGGAGTAAAAATCAATATCTCTGGAGTAGAAATCAATATCTCTGGAGTAGAAATCAATATCTCTGAAGTAGAAATCATTTTCTCTGGAGTAGAAATCAAAGGCCCTGGAGTAGAAATCAATATCTCTGGAATAGAAATCAAACTCTCCAGAATAGAAATCAAAATCTCTGGAGTAGAGATCAAAATCTCTCTGGAGTAGAAATCAAAATCTCTAGTGTAGACATCAAACTCTCTAGAGTAGAAATCAATCTCTCTGGAGTAGAAATCAATATCTCTGGAGAAGAAATCAATATCTCTGGAGTAGAAATCAATATCTCTGGAGTAGAAATCAATATTTCTGGAGTAGAAATTAATCTCCCTGGAGTAGAAATCAATATCTTTGGAGTAGAAATCAATATCTCTGGAGTAGAAATCAATATCTCTGAAGTAGAAATAATTCTCTCTGGAGTAGAAATCAATATCTCTGGAGTAGAAATCAATATCTCTGGAGTAGAAATCAATATCTCTGGAGTAGAAATCAATATCCCTGGAGTAGGAATCAAAAGCCCTGGAGTAGAAATCAATATTTCTGGAGTAGAAATTAATTTCCCTGGAGTAGAAATCAATATCTCTGGAGTAGAAATCAAACTCTCCAGAATAGAAATCAAAATCTCTGGAGTAGAGATCAAACTCTCTGGAGTAGAAATCAATCTCTGTGGAGTAGAAATCAATATCTCTGGAGTAGAGATCAAAATCTCTCTGGAGTAGAAATCAAAATCTCTAGTGTAGACATCAAACTCTCTAGAGTAGAAATCAATCTCTCTGGAGTAGAAATCAATATCTCTGGAGAAGAAATCAATATCTCTGGAGTAGAAATCAATATCTCTGGAGTAGAAATCAATATTTCTGGAGTAGAAATTAATCTCCCTGGAGTAGAAATCAATATCTTTGGAGTAGAAATCAATATCTCTGGAGTAGAAATCAATATCTCTGAAGTAGAAATAATTCTCTCTGGAGTAGAAATCAATATCTCTGGAGTAGAAATCAATATCTCTGGAGTAGAAATCAATATCTCTGGAGTAGAAATCAATATCCCTGGAGTAGGAATCAAAAGCCCTGGAGTAGAAATCAATATTTCTGGAGTAGAAATTAATTTCCCTGGAGTAGAAATCAATATCTCTTGAGTAGAAATCAAACTCTCCAGAATAGAAATCAAAATCTCTGGAGTAGAGATCAAACTCTCTGGAGTAGAAATCAATCTCTGTGGAGTAGAAATCAATATCTCTGGAGTAGAAATCAATATCTCTGGAGTAGAAATCAATATTTCTGGAGTAGAAATTAATCTCCCTGGAGTAGAAATCAATATCTCTGGAGTAGAAATCAATATCTCTGGAGTAGAAATCAATCTCTCTGGAGTAAAAATCAATATCCCAGGAGCCGAAGAATGTAGACATGGAGTAGAAGTAAGTAAATGCGTCGTAGAAGTAATTATCCATGGAGTAGAAGTAAATAGACTCATGGTAGAAATAAGTAGATATGGGATAGAAGTTAGTAGACCTGGATCAGAAGAAAGTTGGCCTGGAGTAGATAAAAATAGATATGTTGCAGTAGTAAGTACACTAGTAGTAGAACTAAAAAGACCTTAATTTAAAGTAAGTAGACCTGGAGTAGAAGTTCGTAGATATGAAATAGAAAGAAAATATTTTTCTGAGTGAGTATGGTTTAACGCCGCTTTTAGCAATATTCTAACAATATCACGACGGGGGGACACCTGAAATTGGTTTCACACACTATACCCATGTGGGGAATCGAACCCCGGTTTCCGAACGCTTTAACCACTGGGCTACCCCATCGCCCCTATTTTTGTCTGAAAACTTTGATATTGAATAAGCAACGGCTAAGAGTAACCTGATGTCATGCGTCGTTCATGCAACCAAACATTGTCTGTATTATGGGCCTATGGCCATTTTCTGAATAAACTGTCTGTCTGTCTGTTTGTCTGTCTGGATAGAAGTAAATAGACCTGGAGTAGAACGTCTAATCAAAGATTAAATTTTGAAACAGAAGACGCATGGATATGAAAATACAAAATTAGTGAAAACGCATACAGACAAAACATCACTACGGGTAAAAGGCAGCTAGTGTATAATAAATGTCACCTTCAATATTCCCAAAGGCCAGAGGCTATAATAAACCTGAGAAGTTTCCATGCAAAAGTTCAAACAGATACTGAATTTCTCAACCTAAGTCCATCTGTAAATTATCCATATAAATTATAAACGTCTGGATAGCTGCCTAAATCGGACAGCATGGATATACTGGAAATATAATCTGCAGTACATGATAATCCAGTACAGAGACGTAACATTTCCTCAGGTGATACCTCAAACTGCCGAGTTGTAATACCTCTCGTTCACACGTCTCTGTGTGTGTCTCTCTCTCTCTCACGTACTGATATGTCTCTCTCTAGAGCCTCTCTGTATGGCTTTCACGTCTCCCTCTGTCTATTCCACGTCTCTGTGTCGCTCTCCGTCTCTCTCTGTGTCTGACTCTCTCTCTCCATGTCTATCCCACGTCACAGCATCGCTCTCCGTCTCTCACTGAGTCTATCTCACGCCTTTGCGTCGATCTCAGTCTCTCTCTGTCTGTCTCTCTCTCCGTCTCTGCGTCGCGCTCCGTCTCTCTCTGTCTGTCAGTCTGTCTGTCTGTCTCTCTATGTCTGTCTCTCTCTCTCACATACACCCTGTCCATCTCACATCTCTGTGTCGCTCTCCGTCTCTCCCTCTGTCTGTCAGTCTGTCTGTCTGTCTCTCTATGTCCGTCTCTCTCTCTCACACACACCGTCTATCTCACATCTCTGTGTCGCTCTCCGTCTCTCTCTCTGTCAGTCTGTCTGTCTGTCTCTCTATGTCTGTCTCTCTCTCTCACACACACCCTGTCTATCTCACATCTCTGTGTCGCTCTCCGTCTCTCTCTCTGTCAGTCTGTCTGTCTGTCTCTCTATGTCTGTCTCTCTCTCTCACACACACCCTGTCTATCTCACATCTCTGTGTCGCTCTCCGTCTCTCTCTCTGTCAGTCTTTCTGTCTGTCTCTCTATGTCTGTCTCTCTCTCACACACACACCCTGTCTATCTCACATCTCTGTGTCGCTCTCCGTCTGTCTCTCCCTTTGTCTATCTCACATCTCTGTGTCGCTCTCCGTCACTCTCACACTCTCTCTCTCTCTCTCTCTCTCTCTCTCTCTCTCTCTCTATCTCTCTCTCACGTATCTGTGTTGTTCTCCGTCACTCTCACACACTCTCTCTCTCTCCCTTTTCTCTCTGTCATACTCTGGCTATCACACGTCTCTGTGTCGCTCCCACGCCTCTCTCCCTTGTGTCTCTGCGTGTGTCTATCTAACGGCTCATTGTATGTCTCTCACTTCTCTGTGTAGCTCTCACGTAGCCCTCACGTGGCTCTCACGTCTCTCTCTCTCTCTCTCTCTCTCTTTGTGTGTCTCTGTGCGAGGCTGTCACGTCTCTCTGTCTGTCTATCTTACGTCCGTATATGTCTCTCACCCCTCTCTGTGTCGCTGTGACGACTCTCTGTATCGTTCCCACCCCTGTTATAAACGCCTCACCTCACACAATGTAGGCTATCTATAACTATCAATACAATTTCACAGACAGACAAGGCTGTTTACAACCTGGCGTGTCTCAGTGAATGGCATCCATTAATATATACATTTAGGCAAACAGGAAAAGCCAGTTAGGTAATGCTCGACAAGTAACATCACAGATCTGTGTCTACCTAACACGTTGGCAAGTACAGAAGTTAGGATAGTTCCAGTAATGAAGGGAATCAGAAGATATGGGGTTCTACCTCTCCTTGCCTGTATTGCTTTACTTCTAGCCGAAATTCTGCAGATTTTGTCATTTGCTGCTCCATTCTGGGCTTGGGATTCCTCTGCGTCCTTTGGGACGGCTGTCGTGTTTGAGAGGATCCCATGACGGATGTATCCAGTTTAACTACCCATGGCACCTGAGAGGTGAGTAGGCCTCAGTATGATGAATGTTTCGTAGAGGTGGGTAGGATCGGGTTGAGCATCTATCACAATATGATGAATGTTACGTAGAGGTGGGTAGGCTCAGGTTGTGCAACTATCACAATATGATGAATATTACGTACATAGAGGTGAGTAGGCTCGGGTTGAGCAACTAGGCTCAGGTTTAGCACCTGTCACAATATGATGAATGTTACGTAGAGTTGAGTAGGCTCGGGTTGAGCAACTATCACAATATGATGAATGTTACGTAGAGGCGAGTAGGCTCAGGTTGAGCAACTATCACAATATGATTTATGTTACGTAGAGGTGAGATGGCTCGGGTTTAACAACTCTCAGAATATGAACAATATTACGTAGAGGTGAGTAGGCTCAGATTGAGCACCTGTCACAATATGATGAATGTTACGTAGAGTTGAGTAGGCTCAGGTTTAGCACCTGTCACAATATGATGAATGTTACGTAGAGGTGGGTAGGCTCGGGTTGAGCAACTATCACAATATGATGAATGTTACGTAGAGGCGAGTAGGCTCAGGTTGAGCAACTATCACAATATGATGAATGTTACGTAGAGGTGAGTAGGCTCAGATTGAGCACCTGTCACAATATGATGAATGTTACGTAGAGTTGAGTAGGCTCAGGTTTAGCAACTATCACAATATGATGAATGTTACGTAGTCTAACCGCGTTTTAAACTTCAGAGTAAGTGAATGAGTAGGTGAGTAGTGTTTTAAGCCGCAGTTTGTATCATTCATATCACGACAGGGGTACATCGATAATTGGCTCCTTACGTTAAACCTGTGAGGGCATTGAACACGGGTCTTTGGCGTGACGAGCGGACACCTATCTACATGATTACCCTACCACTCCTCTTACTCTCCAAATTTTGGCCATGGTTGATGCATTTGTTCCGTCATCGTGTTGTACCGACATTATCACCATCCCGTGTTGAATAAGCTCTGATTCTACACCTCCGAAATTATCACAATGCGCCACTAGCAATCACAATATACTTGCTAAGCGTATCACAGGAATGACATGCATGTCATCTAACTATAAGGAATACTTAGCGTTTTAGCATGCATGACCTCAATCATACCTAACAGCGGTCTTTCAGATATATTCCACAATGGCCCTGTTGCCGTGCTCTGTCGATTCGGGTTATAATTGTCAGAAAAGACATATTGTGACAAATTGTATACGATAGGCCCCGCACAGGTCCTCACAATTTGAAAAGAATCGTTAAGTTATACAGAGTGGCGTCAATCTCCTTAGAATGTGTCAGTACACGCCGTCTGTACAAGCTGTCTGTACACGCTGTCTGTACCGGCTGTACAATGAAACACATACCACTAAGACTCGTTTCAAATGCGCATAATCTATTTATAAGGTTCATGTTTTATACACGAACTCAATCTGCACAGTGATATTCGCATTTGGCGTTTGGACAGTCATTTATCGTGAGATATTTCATGTTCCCAAACTTAAGGTATTATGATAACGTAGGATAATTAATGTTCCCAAACTTAAGGTATTACGACAACGTAGGATATTTCATGTTCCCAAACTTAAGGTATTATGATAACGTAAGATATTTCATGTTCCCAAACTTAAGGTATTACGACAATGTAGGATATTGCATGTTCCCAAACTTAAGGTATTATGATAACCTTAGATATTTCATGTTCCCAAACTTAATGTATTATGATAACGCAGGGTATTTGATGTTCCCAAACTTAAGGTATTATGATAACCTAAGATATTTCATGTTCCCAAACTTAATGTATTATGATAACGCAGGGTATTTCATGTTCCCAAACTTAAGGTATTATGATAACCTAAGATATTTCATGTTCCCAAACTTAAGGTATTATGATAACGCAGGGTATTTCATGTTCCCAAACTTAATGTATTATGATAACGTAGGATATTACATGTTCCCAAACTTAAGGTATTATGATAACCTAAGATATTTCATGTTCCCAAGCTTAAGGTATTATGGTAACGTAAGATATTGCACGTTCCCAAAGTTAAGATGTAAAGAGAACGTAGGATATTTCATGAGTCTCAAACTCCTGACATGACTATTATGACCTACAGATACAAGTTTTAATATCATAACTTAAAAAGTTAAACAATCAAAACAGTATATATATTTTTGGGTGAGTGGTTTTGTTGTTGTTGTTGTTTTTTTTTATTTCATTTCGTCCGCCTGCTTTCTTGTTGGTTGAGGTTGGAGATGAGACGACATATGGACTGCCTAGCTACCGTTGAGACGTTATGACTCAGTTGAGTCTGTTGACTCAAGACACGAACGATAACATTACCGGGTGTTGTGGTTGTGGGTACGTCAGGGCCTACACACCAGGGTCCGAGACCCGTGAAGATCCGGGGTAGAATAGGTCTTCACAACCCATGTTTGCCGTAAAAGGCAACTATGCTTGTCGTTAGAGGCGACTAACGAGATCGGGTGGTCAGGCTCGCCGACTTAGTTGATGCCTGTCATCGATCCCAATTGCGTGGATCGATGCTCATGATGTCAATCACTGGATTGTCTGGTCCAGACTCGATTATTTACAGACCGCCGTCATAGAGCTGGAATATTGCTGAGTGGGGCGTAAAACAACAACCAACCACCCAACCAGGGTTCGAATCTCCCTGAGTAAGTGAAGGAAGCCACTCCCTTGTGTTCCGCGTGATGTCATTCCCCTGAAACCTAACTCACTAACCGTCTGCTGTTGTCAGTTGAAGCTCTTTTCGCCTGTGACATTTCCAGCAATAACTATATATATATATACTCACATACACTGTTCCCATGTCTCCCACATCCAGGTCTTGATGGAGGAAGCGTGTGGCGGTCATGCAACGCCAACATCAAAAATGAAGTTTTCTGTGCACCATTTCGTAAGTGTAAAATATTCCAATAGAATACAAAGCTTTGTTCGTTATATCAGAGCTTAAAGCTCTTGCCTAATTATAGTGACACTTACTGATTGTTATCATCATACTACACCATTAGTAGTAGAAGTAGTAGTGGTAGTAGTAGTAGTAGTAGTAGTACATGTAGCAGTCGAAGTACATATAGTAGTGGTAGTAGTAGTGGTGGT